>NC_139227.1:114211886-114800888 GCF_055691185.1 Crinia signifera
CAGTAAGGTAGAGGTAGAGGACCCATCCCGCTCCAGTCCATCCAGCGGAGGGAGTCGGCAATCCGTGTCAACTTAAGCCGCTCCTTATTCTTACATCTGGTCCTCCCTCCCTACTGCTCCAATTGGGCATATCATTGCAGCTCCATACAGGACGATTTACATCTCAGCCCTACACAGGACTCTTGGGATTTTCCGGGCCATACATTTTCCCCAGTTTGTTTGGTGAGATATGAATTTTATGTGATTTTAGAGAATTATCAATGTATTCTGGCTATATGTATTTTAGACATTAAATCTTTTTGTACTAGATCAACCAATCCCTCATTTTTTTCACCCAACTTTACAGGTTTCATTACCTCACTTTTTACAAAGTTATACCAAGCGCAGCTCAACACCCCTTTCTTTTCTCCCCTCAAACAAGCCTACGTGCACTGTGCAACTTTCAGTGGGATGTCTGATGGAAGGGAAGCCGGCGGTCAGAAGACTGTGGCGGAAATCCCAACACCTGTCAGAATGCCAAAGCTGGGACCCTGATAACTTGAAACTTGAACATAACTAGGTCTGGGAGGGTCAAGCTGCAGCTTAACCCTCCCCCCCTGCAGCCTAACCCTTCCTCCCTGCAGCCTAACCCTCCCTCCCTGCAACCTCCCCACACAACCTAACCCTAATTCTCCCTCCCCCTGCAGCCCAACCCACCCCCTGCAGCCTAACCCTCCCACCCCCTGCAGCTTAACCCTCCCCCCTGCAGCCTAACCCTTCCTCCCTGCAGCCTAACCCTCCCTCCCTGCAACCTCCCCACACAACCTAACCCTAATTCTCCCTCCCCCTGCAGCCCAACCCACCCCCTGCAGCCTAACCCTCCCACCCCCTGCAGCCTAACCCTCCCTCCCTGCAGCCTAACCCTCCCTCCATGCAGCCTAACCCTCCCTCCATGCAACCTCCCCACACAACCTAACCCTAATTCTCCCCCTGCAGCCCAACCCACCCACTGCAGCCTAACCCTCCCCCTGCAGCCTAACCCTCCCTCCCCCTGCAGCCTAACCCTCCCTCCCTGCAACCTAACCCTCCCTCCCTGCAACCTAACCCTTCCTCCCTGCAGCCTAACCCTTCCTCCCTGCAGCCTAACCCTCCCTCCATGCAGCCTAACCCTACCGTCCCACACAGCCTAACCCTAACCCTCCCTACACAACCTATCTCTAATTCTCCCTCCCCCTGCAACCCAACCCACCCCCTGCAGCCTAACCCCCTCTGCAGCCTAACGCTACCTTCCCACACAGCCTAACCCTAAAACTCTCCACACAACCTACTGTAACCCTAATTCTCCCTCCCCCTGCAGCCTAACCCCCTCTGCAACCTAACCTTACCTTCCCACACAGCCTAACTCTAAACCTCACCACACATCCTAACCCTAATTCTCCCTCCCTCTGCAGCCTTACCCACCCCATGCAGCCTAACCCTCCCTCTCTGCAGCCTAACCCTCCCTTCCTGCAGCCTAACCCTCTCTGCAGCCTAACACTCCCTGCAGCCTAACCCTACCGTCCCACACAGCCTACCGCTAAACCTCCCCACACAACCTAACCCTAATTCTCCCTCTCCCTGCAGCCCAACCCACCCCCTGCAGCCTAACCCCCCCTTCCTGCACCCTAACCTTACCTTCCCACGCAGCCTAACCCTAAGCCTCCCCACACAACCTAACCCTAATTCTCCCTCTCCCTGCAGCCCAACCCACCCCCTGCAGCCTAACCCCCCTTCCTGCACCCTAACCTTATCTTCCCACGCAGCCTAACCCTAAGCCTCCCCACACAACCTAACCCTAATTCTCCCTCTCCCTGCAGCGCAACCCACCCCCTGCAGCCTAACCCCCCCTTCCTGCACCCTAACCTTACCTTCCCACGCAGCCTAACCATAAGCCTCCCCACACAACCTAACCCTAATTCTCCCTCTCTGCAGCCCAACCCACCCCCTACAGCCTAACCCCCCCTTCCTGCACCCTAACCTTCCCTTCCCACGCAGCCTAACCCTAAGCCTCCCCACACAACCTAACCTTAAATACAGGAAAAAATCCAGCATCGGCAAAAATGGTGTAAATCATGGAAATCGATGCAAATTCACGATGTTTCTGCGATTTCGTGGCAGTTTTTGCATCCGTTTTTGCCCATGTCGATTCTCTACAAAAAATTGAAATGACATGGGTGAAAATGTGCTAAAAAATGGGCGAAAAAGCTGTGATTGAATACTGATACTTTTTTTAGCCTGCTGAAAAACTCATCTGTGATTGATCACCCTATATATCTGGAACCCCATATATCTGGAACATGGGGGGGTTATTGCTTACTCTATGTGGCTGTAATTGCTATCACCGCTGCTTCCTGATATACAGTAGTGATAGGGCGCAATATCGGATTACTGCAACACCATTGGGTGGCTTGTGGTCCCTGATATAGAGGTTCCACTGGTGACTGATTGCATGGTAGCAGCTTGCCAACAAGACCAGTCTCCACAATGTCATATCAACCAATGACATAATAGTTTTCATTACTGTGACTGTTTTAAGCTGATATCTGATTGATTGATTGATTGATTGATTGCTTTGGATTATATCTCTCTACTCTCTGGGGAGGTGGGAGGCTCCTGATTTTTTGGGTAGTCCCCCCAACTCCAGAAGATCAGGCAGATCTTACACAGTCTAGTGATGTGGGTAGGATATAGAGTAAATCAACGGCAATCGCAGCCCGCTGGGATAGGCGGGGCTATAATGACGCAATATGTGTGATTTTAGCCCCTCCCCATGGATCTGCGAATTGCTGCAGTTTGCAGTAGTGGAGGCAGAGAACCCTCCCCCCATATCTCCCCTCTCTGCTTCCCTCTGTATTTGCACCATGTTCATGGACAAGCTATATATGTGTATATATATATATATATATATATATATATATATATATATATGTGTGAATATTCATTTAGCAGACCTCAGCGGAACGCTTATGGTTGTATGAGTAATGTACTGTTATCTCTGCTTGTGATCTACACACTGACGCATACGTGTTACACTGCCGGGTGACTCAGTTACTGATGTTGGCGAATACAGTGTATTTCATGTTCCGTAGTTGTCTTGTAGACTATGGGATGATTCATTGCAGAGATTAGGAAGTGTATCTAATAAAGATAAACATAGAAATACATTAAGTATAATGGGTCAGCATCCCTATGGGTATATAACGGGTCAGTGTTCCTGTAGGTATATAACGGGTCGGTGTTCCTGTAGGTATATAATGGGTCAGTGCTCTTGTAGGTATATAACGGGTCAGTGTTCCTGTAGGTATATAACGGGTCAGTGTTCCTGTAGGTATATAACGGGTCGGTGTTCCTGTAGGTGTATAATGGGTCAGTGTTCCTGTAGGTATATAATGGGTCAGTGTTCCTGTAGGTATATAATGGGTCGGTGTTCCTGTAGGTATATAACAGGTCGGTGTTCCTGTAGGTATATAACGGTCAGCATCCCTATGGATATATAACGGGTCAGTGTTCCTGTAGGTATATAACGGGCTGCGCTCCTGTAGGTATATAATGGGTCAGTGTTCCTGTAGGTATATAATGGGTCGGTGCTCCTGTAGGTATATAACGGGTCGGATCCTGTAGGTATATAATGGGCTGGTGTTCCTGTAGGTATATAACGGGTCAGCGTTCCTGTAGGTATATAACGGGTCAGTGTTCTTGTAGGTATATAACGGGCTGCGCTCCTGTAGGTATATAATGAGTCAGTGTTCCTGTAGGTATATAACGGGCTGCGCTCCTGTAGGTATATAACGGGTCGGTGTTCCTGTAGGTATATAACGGGTCGGTGTTCCTGTAGGTGTATAATGGGTCAGTGTTCCTGTAGGTATATAACGGGTCAGTGCTCCTGTAGGTATATAATGGGTCAGTGCTCCTGTAGGTATATAATGGGTCAGTGCTCCTGTAGGTATATAATGGGTCAGTGCTCCTGTAGGTATATAATGGGTCAGTGTTCCTGTAGGTATATAATGGGTCAGTGCTCCTGTAGGTATATAATGGGTCAGTGTTCCTGTAGGTATATAACGGGCTGCGCTCCTGTAGGTATATAATGGGTCGGTGCTCCTGTAGGTATATAATGGGTCAGCATCCCTATGGATATATAACGGGTCAGTGTTCCTGTAGGTATATAACGGGTCAGTGTTCCTGTAGGTATATAACAGGTCGGTGTTCCTGTAGGTGTATAATGGGTCAGTGTTCCTGTAGGTATATAATGGGTCAGTGTTCCTGTAGGTATATAATGGGTCGGTGTTCCTGTAGGTATATAACAGGTCGGTGCTCCTGTAGGTGTATAATGGTCGGTGTTCCTGTAGGTATATAACGTTCAGCATCCCTATGGATATATAACGGGTCAGTGTTCCTGTAGGTATATAACGGTCAGCATCCCTATGGATATATAACGGGTCAGTGTTCCTGTAGGTATATAACGGGTCAGTGTTCCTGTAGGTATATAACAGGTCGGTGTTCCTGTAGGTGTATAATGGGTCGGTGTTCCTGTAGGTGTATAATGGGTCAGTGCTCCTGTAGGTATATAATGGGTCGGTGCTCCTGTAGGTATATAATGGGTCGGTGCTCCTGTAGGTATATAACGGGTCGGTGTTCCTGTAGGTATATAATGGGCTGGTGTTCCTGTAGGTATATAACGGGTCAGCGTTCCTGTAGGTATATAACGGGTCGGTGTTCCTGTAGGTGTATAATGGGTCAGTGTTCCTGTAGGTATATAACGGGTCAGTGCTCCTGTAGGTATATAATGGGTCAGTGCTCCTGTAGGTATATAATGGGTCAGTGCTCCTGTAGGTATATAATGGGTCAGTTCTCCTGTAGGTATATAATGGGTCAGTGCTCCTGTAGGTATATAATGGGTCAGTGTTCCTGTAGGTATATAATGGGTCAGTGTTCCTGTAGGTATATAACGGGCTGCGCTCCTGTAGGTATATAATGGGTCGGTGCTCCTGTAGGTATATAATGGGTCGGTGTTCCTGTAGGTATATAATGGGTCAGTGTTCCTGTAGGTATATAATGGGTCAGTGCTCCTGTAGGTATATAACGGGTCAGTGTTCCTGTTAGGTATATAACAGGTCGGTGTTCCTGTAGGTGTATAACGGGTCGGTGTTCCTGTAGGTGTATAACGGGTCGGTGTTCCTGTAGGTATATAATGGGTCGGTGTTCCTGTAGGTATATAATGGGTCGGTGCTCCTGTAGGTATATAACGGGTCGGTGCTCCTGTAGGTATATAATGGGTCGGTGTTCCTGTAGGTGTATAATGGGTCAGTGTTCCTGTAGGTATATAACGGGTCAGTGCTCCTGTAGGTATATAATGGGTCAGTGCTCCTGTAGGTATATAATGGGTCAGTGCTCCTGTAGGTATATAATGGGTCAGTGCTCCTGTAGGTATATAATGGGTCAGTGCTCCTGTAGGTATATAATGGGTCAGTGTTCCTGTAGGTATATAATGGGTCAGTGTTCCTGTAGGTATATAACGGGCTGCGCTCCTGTAGGTATATAATGGGTCGGTGCTCCTGTAGGTATATAATGGGTCGGTGTTCCTGTAGGTATATAATGGGTCAGTGTTCCTGTAGGTATATAATGGGTCAGTGTTCCTGTTAGGTATATAACAGGTCGGTGTTCCTGTAGGTGTATAACGGGTCGGTGTTCCTGTAGGTGTATAATGGGTCGTGTTCCTGTAGGTATATAATGGGTCAGCGCTCCTGTAGGTATATAATGGGTCAGTGTTCCTGTAGGTATATAATGAGTCAGTGTTCCTGTAGGTATATAACGGGTCAGTGTTCCTGTAGGTATATAATGGATCGGTGTTCCTGTAGGTGTATAATGAGTCAGTGTTCCTGTAGGTATATAACAGGCTGCGCTCCTGTAGGTATATAACGGGTCAGTGTTCCTGTAGGTATATAACAGGCTGCGCTCCTGTAGGTATATAATGAGTCAGTGTTCCTGTAGGTATATAACGGGCTGCGCTCCTGTAGGTATATAATGGGTCAGTGTTCCTGTAGGTATATAACGGGCTGCGCTCCTGTAGGTATATAACGGGTCAGTGTTCCTGTAGGTACATAATGAGTCAGTGCTCCTGTAGGTATATAACGGGCTGCGCTCCTGTAGGTATATAATGGGTCGGTGTTCCTGTAGGTATATAATGGGCTGGTGTTCCTGTAGGTATATAATTGGTCAGTGTTCCTGTAGGTATATAATGGGTCAGTGCTCCTGTAGGTATATAACGGGTCAGTGTTTCTGTTAGGTATATAACAGGTCGGTGCTCCTGTAGGTATATAACGTGCTGCGCTCCTGTAGGTATATAATGGGTCAGTGTTCCTGTAGGTATATAACGGGCTGCGCTCCTGTAGGTATATAATGGGTCGGTGCTCCTGTAGGTATATAATGGGTCGGTGTTCCTGTAGGTATATAATTGGTCAGTGTTCCTGTAGGTATATAATGGGTCAGTGCTCCTGTAGGTATATAACGGGTCAGTGTTTCTGTTAGGTATATAACAGGTCGGTGTTCCTGTAGGTGTATAACGGGCTGCGCTCCTGTAGGTATATAATGGGTCGTGTTCCTGTAGGTATATAATGGGTCAGCGCTCCTGTAGGTATATAATCGGTCAGCGTTCCTGTAGGAATATAATGGGTCTGTGTTCCTGTAGGTATATAATGAGTCAGTGTTCCTGTAGGTATATAACGGGCTGCGCTCCTGTAGGTATATAATGAGTCAGTGCTCCTGTAGGTATATAACGGGTCAGTGTTCTTGTAGGTTTATAACAGGCTGCGCTCCTGTAGGTATATAATGGGTCGGTGCTCCTGTAGGTATATAACGGGTCAGTGTTCCTGTAGGTATATAACGGGCTGCGCTCCTGTAGGTATATAACGGGTCAGTGTTCCTGTAGGTACATAATGAGTCAGTGTTCCTGTAGGTATATAATGGGCTGCGCTTCTGTAGGTATATAATGAGTCAGTGTTCCTGTAGGTATATAACGGGCTGCGCTCCTGTAGGTATATAATGGGTCAGTGTTCCTGTAGGTATATAATGAGTCAGTGTTCCTGTAGGTATATAATGGGTCAGTGTTCCTGTAGGTATATAACGGGTCAGTGCTCCTGTAGGTATATAACGGGCTGTGCTCCTGTAGGTATATAATGAGTCAGTGCTCCTGTAGGTATATAATAGGTTATTGTTGGCTGGATAGGTTGCTCCTGTTTATAGCTGCGATATATCATAGCAGCGTCTGAACTCTGCACTGTGTGATATTAATTCTGCCACTAGATGTATTGTCACAGACACATTGATCAGGTACCACTGCAGAGTGATTGTGTGTCCCCGCCATATAAGCGGCAGCCTGATGAGTGCTCGCTGGCTTCTGATTAAACATCAGCCAAGGCTTTGGTTTAAAAAGAAAAAAACCTATATATAACGTGATGTATAAAACAGACATTTCTCCTCTGATATTTCTACAGCAGCTGTTTAGATATTTCTCTTTTGTGTGTAGGGACCCGATTTACGTGACCTGGGATTATACAGAATGTAGGGAACAGAGTGACATCACCCGAGATTATACAGAGGACCTTATTCTGGTTGATTCGTTCGCATGCACATTCGCACGCTCCCATGCGCATGGCAAACGCACGCACTATGCGAAGATACGTCTATACCACATTCGAACCTGAGTGTTCGCAAGTCTACACAAATGGGAGTGGTCTGAAAGTACCCATACACTGCTCATGTCCGCAAGCTCAGCCGCTGTGTGTGCGTACGAGCATCCTCTGTGGGTACATTCATTCGCACCTCTAACAACAATACGCACGCAGCCAACCCATTCTCAGCCCAATAATTAATGCCATAATTAGTCTCATAAAATGCTGTTTATTGGAACTCAGTTACTTATTTAGTGGCCAATTATAATGAGGAATAAAGTTTTATTACATGGCTGCTTAATGTATTTTAATGCGTTTTAAATATATTAATTCCACAACTCAAATTAAATAAAAATATCCACATGCAGAGAGCAAGAGTTTGTAAAGCGAATGTTATTAAGGTGTTACATATACGCACACATATATATTACATATATGCACACATATATATTACATATACGCACACATATATATTACATATACGCACACAAATATATGACATATACACACACATGTATATTACATATACGCACACATATATATTACATATACGCACACAAATATATGACATATACACACACATGTATATTACATATACGCACACATATATATTACATATACGCACACAAATATATGACATATACACACATGTATATTACATATACGCACACATATATATTACATATACGCACACACATATATATTACATATACGCACACATATATATTACATATACGCACACATATATTACATATACGCACACATATATTACAGATACGCACACATATATATTACATATACGCACACATATATATTACATATACGCACACATATATATGACATATACGCACACATATGTATTACATATACGCACACATATATATGACATATACGCACACATATATGACATATACGCACACATATATATATATTACATATACGCACACATATATATTACATATGCGCACACATATATATATTACATATACGAACACATATATATTACATATACGCACACATATATATTACATATACGCACACATATATATTACATATACGCACACATATATATTATATATACGCACACATATATATTACATATACGCACACATATATATTACATATACGCACACATATATATTACATATACGCACACATATATAATACATATACGCACACATATATATTATATATACGCACACATATATATATTACATATACGCACACATATATATATATTACATATACGCACACATATATATTACATATACGCACACATATATATTACATATACGCACACATATATATTACATATACACACATATATATTACATATACGCACACATATATATTACATATACGCACACATATACATTACATATACGCACACATATATATTACATATACACACATATATATTACATATACGCACACATATATATTACATATACACACATATATATTACATATACGCACACATATATATTACATATACGCACACATATATTACATATACGCACACATATATATTACATATATACACACATATATATTACATATATACACACATATATATTACATATACGCACACATATATATTACATATACACACATATATATTACATATACGCACACATATATATTACATATACGCACACATATATATATTACATATACGCACACATATATATATATTACATATACGCACACATATATATTACATATACGCACACATATATATTACATATACGCACACATATATATTACATATACACACATATATATTACATATACGCACACATATATATTACATATACGCACACACATATATTACATATACGCACACATATATATTACATATACGCACACATATATATTACATATACACACATATATATTACATATACGCACACATATATATTACATATACGCACACATATATATATTACATATACGCACACATATATATATATATTACATATACGCACACATATATATTACATATACGCACACATATATATTACATATACGCACACATATATATGTGTGCGTATTTGTCACGTGAAACGTAGAAATGGTTAAAGTGCAGCAGTGTACTTACCATGTGGACAGAAACAGGTTGCAGCGCTTAAATGATAAGAATAGGTGAATCAAATATAATAAAATATAATTTTAATGAGGCAAATAATAATCATACAATGCAATACAAAAATAATATTAAAGGTTAAAAAAGCATCAGAATTTTCCAGATTGTAAGAATAGGTAAGTGACGCACAGTGGGTTGGAATATAGCCTGCACTGTCCACAATAGCAGCAGTCCCGATTGGTGATGGAGACCACACGGCGGGTTTTCCTGCAGGGCTGTATGAGGGAGTCCCTTTAGGTGGCTATAATGGGTCTACAACCTCTCAGCAATTTGTATCCATTTATGCCAGGTGTAATTTAGCCAAAGACATCCAAACTTAGGGGACCAGGTGGTAAGAAGAATCAGCAGGTTAGTCCAACGTTACTGGAGGGTCCAACAATACTGGTTCTTGATAAAGGTGGCATTCAGTTCAGTGAAATGCGTTGGTGCCTTTCCAGAACCAGTATTTTTGGACCCACCCATTGACTCACCTGCTGATTCTTCTGACAACCTGGGCCCCTAAGTTTGGATGCGCTATTTTATAAACTGTTAATGAATTGTCGTTAAGTGGTGTGCTATAGAGGCACATTATATAACTGGGTGACATAAGGTATTAAAGTAGGGGAGGTTTATTGTTACAGCATAGAAACCTTATTTATTTTGTGGATTGAAGTTTGCATTCTGCGGAATTTTTGTGAAATGTCATGTATGTCTTATCATCGAGCAAAATAGGAATAGGACTCCTATGCTGGCCTGCAGCGTCCTCATGTAATCATTACTAAATACATTGCTGTCAGCAGTACATTGACAGTCGGTACCCAGCGCTGTGTGAAAATATGCAAAATGCCAAAGGTAACCTGTGTATAAAGGTCCGCAGCCGGCTTCTGTGATCCACTGCCGGTGCCCACAGACGCAGCACTGCATGACCATCACTGGCCCATCATGCATCTGAGTACAAGTCATTCCATGATGTTCAGTAAGACAATGGCGTTGGAGCCAGTGACGCTGTCTCTGAGGACACAGTCACTGGCTGCTAGGACTTGGTCCTGAGGTGCGAGAGAAGAGACGCGGTGATGTCTATTGAAATGACTGCATCTCATTCTCAGTCCTGCCATTGATAATGCAGGATAGCAGAACAACCCTCGGCCGCTGGGGGTCCGCCTTACCTTCCTGTTGATGGCACAAAGGGATTCATGGGAGTTAATGAAGAGACAATTTTCCAGTCATGAAAATAGGGGGGTACGAGCAATCAGGGGCACCGACTGATCGGCAGGAAGGTTAATAATTACCCAGGCTTGTTGGAGGTTCTTGGACCAGCCGTTCAAGCAGCAGTGCACATGGTATCTTTCATTGATTATCATTGGGGGGGGGGGCATTGCCACGCCTCCTGGATTTGGGCACACTCCTCAATATCAGCCTAGCCCACCATATGTATCAACGCGCTGCAAACAAAATGGGAACCCACTGAAGAAGCCACTATGAGCACCCGAATATACGAATAAAAATGCACCCCCCTGCCTTGGGTTTCCGCATTCAGAGAATGCCGACATGTTGCCTATTGATATTAACATTGTTATTGTCAACCTTTTGACTACATGGTCCTCCCTGCCATAGTGTCCTTGGCCCTTGCCGGCTCAGCAGGGGGGTGATGGGACCACAACGGAGCACTCAGCACCAATACCAGGGATCTTCTAGCAAGTGCCAGCTGGCTTTCTGATGTTGTTGGTCTGCCAGGGCGCATGTTGCACAACTAAGGTACCAGGAACCAGCATTGTGCGTGTCTGTTGTCACACTCTGATGTGTGTATCTGTTGTCACACTCTGATGTGTGACCTGCTCCGGGGTCATGCATCTGATCGGAACGCAGCAGGCGAGACCGATGTTAGGGAAATATCTCAGTCTGAGTGGATGAAACACCTGAAGGTTCCCAGCAGAAACTGCCACGGGCTGTAAATCAGTTTGTTTTGCATCCATTCGCCATGGACACAGAGCGAAGTGTTCTCTGCCATTGTCGTACACAGAGCACATTTCTTTCACAACCAAGACAACACCAAATCTTACTGCTGTCAGTCACACAATTACTAATCAGATAACAATGTCCAATCAAACACTATGGGGTCTATATATCAAAACATAAATATGTAATGTGTTAATTAAGTTTAAAACATGCACTGAGGGCAGTGGCGCTTTTTACCTATGGGCAGCAGCCCCCCTAGGTAAAATCTGCCACTGTGTGTCCTCAAAAACAGTCTGCTGTGTGGGGGCGGACATTTTGGGACGGATGCCAAGAGACAAGTAAATCTGCGGGTCCCGGCCACAGACGCGGCAGGTCCCAGCAGGCGGCAGTGGCGTTACAGTAGCCCCGCAGACCCCCAGCGCCCACACTTACACAACGCCTCCCTGCCTCTGCGGGGTCTGCGGGGCTATTGAATTTGTTACGCCACTGATGTGTGCATCGGTGTGCACTGAGCAGTCTGTGGTTAAGCAGGTCACACAGGTAAATGAGACATTATTACTATACAAATGATGGCTGAGCCTGATTTTGAGTTTTCACAGAGTAGAATAACTGGTACACAGACGTCATCTGTTCCAATAGGAACCCACAGAGATGTGTTTGCAGCTTCTATTGCCATTGGCAATAGTGCATACAGGAACAGTAAGTTATCATGTGGGGACTTGGTATGGTCATCTGCACAGCCATACACCCTGATGTTTTTTAATTTTAGCTGGTCTTGTGGGAAGCTGGCACTGAGCGACCAGTAAAAATAGTGGAAAGATAAATTATGTGGTATATGGTATCGACGTCGGGATCCCGACTGCCCGATTCAGACAGCATGGTGAGTGCTAGAAAGCCCCTTGTGGGCTCGCTGCACTCGCCACACTGCTGGCACTATTCTATTCTACCTCTATGGGGGTCATGGACCCCCACAAGGGAGAACAGCGGGTGGCCGTCGGGCACCCGTCTGTCAGAGTTTTGACAGTTGGGATCTCAACATTGGGTAAATGACTGTCGGGTCCGGCATCCGACCCATACATTACTGGCCGCAATGCCCTGGTTCCCCGACCTACCATCACTGCCAATCCGATTTGCTGATTGGTAGCAATTGAGGCTCCGCAATCTGTCAGGTAATCGGGAAATGAAACATGATCCAGATCCAGACCATGGGCCAGATGCACTAAGCTTCAAAAGGGATAAAATGGAGAGTGATAAACAACCAACCAATCAGCTCCTGTCTGCCATTATTCAAACACAGCCTGTGACATGGCAGGTAGGTCACTTTTGAAGCTTAGTGCATCTGGCCCCATATGTGTGGGGTTTGTATGTACTCTTGTATTTTGAAGGGCTTCCCCTACAGTCCAATAACACACCGACATAGGGTGAAATGTAATAGGATGAGACATTCAGAAAGTGAGAGATTTGGTAAGAAATCTCCAGTTATTTTAAAGCGTTCCAACCGCCTCCTCCTCCCCCTGCAGCTGGAAGGACGACCGGCTGGGGCTTACCGTCCGGGGTCCAGGAGGACCTGCAAGAAGGTAAGCCCAAGGGAGGGGGAGAGGGGGGGTCGGCGAGGCGGCAGGGTTGCGGCGGGCGGCGAAAAGAAGCCCATAGGCTTCTATAGGGTATCGCCACCCAATACCCTGGCCGGCAAAATCGGTGCGGCAGGGTAATAGCACATATAAAACACTTGGGGCGAGATGTATTAAAATTAAAATGTGGTAAAACCCCTGTTTTACCGCATTTTCATTTTGATACATCGCACCCCAAGTGTTTGATGGAGGATTTAGAGTGTAAGCTCAGTGGGGCAGGAGTTAATGTGAATGATTAAATATTCTGGTGGCGTTCCGGCTCCAGAGCATCACGTGACATATCACGTTTTTGAGTAGGGGACTTGATTGCCACTATATGCAGAACACAGAGCCAGAGGGCACTGTGGTGGCAAATATTGGGGGGAATATGTGGCACGCAGGGGTCACTGGAGAGGCTCCGCATGAATAGATTTCGGTGGTGAGAACAGAAATGCTGCGATAAAATAATAGAGATTCCAATAAGAAAACCTCATACTGGGAAGTGTTCTGATAACCATCTTTGGCAAGTTTACGCTTGCAGATCTGATAAGGGGAATCCGGTACAGAAGCTTGTAATTAATAGTGTCTCAAACCCGTACTACTACATAGCTTGGGTACTAGGGAAGATGACAACACAAAAAGCACAATACGTATTATCACGTCAATGACAGCCAGACGGGAAGGGATGCAGGTGGAGTGTGTACTGGCATGTTGCCATGGTAATGTGTTCAGACACAAGGTGATTACCTATCGCCGTGGAAGCAAAGCTATATACATGATTGGAGGTAGTTAGTTATCCCGCCCACTATGTGATTAAAAAGGGGCCACTCATAGAAAACGTTAATGACAATGGCAGCAAATTCTCACGCACAGTCCCTATTGCCTAAGGTGACATTAAAAACAATAGTCAAAAATATGACTGTGACCGGCTATTAGAAACATTTTTGTCCTTTGTTTAATCAGACTGATATTAATGGTTGATAATTCTTCAAATTTTCCCACTGTGTTATGTGATCACCATGGCAACATCAGATCACATGATCTAGTCAGCAGGCATCCCCAGTCAGTTATCTTCTCACTGTAACGTTCTCCCCCTCCTTTTACCCCCTCTGTCCCCGAGTGTTGACAGTGTAAAAGCTGGTAGGGGTCATTTGGGTCCCCCTAATTTAGTTTTAATGTTTTTTTGTCCCGGATGTCGACATAGTCGCCATGGACACCGTCAAAGTGTACCGCGTTCCCTTGCTGCACTCGCCATGCTTCGGGCACGGTGCCTCGCTGCGCATGCATATTATCCTGTTCTTCCTCCATGCCCTAGTGCATGGTAGGGCATGAAACACCGCCTGTCGGCTCAAAGAATATGTGCAAAACTCATGTCGACCTTTTGACTTTCGACCTTGCCATTGTCAACCTAATGCTTGTGTCACTGGCGTAACTATAGCACCGCAGCCCCCGCCACCGCGCGGGGGGCACTGTGTATATGGGGGCGCCGGGGGCTGCGGTGCTATAGTTACACCTCCCCCCAATCCCCTGCAGGCTTACCTATTTCGCTGGTCCCGGCGGCTCCGTTCTTCTGCTGAGGACCACCACAAAATGGCCGCCCCCATATAGCACACAGTTCTCTGAAACTGTCTGCTGTATGGGGGCGGCCATTTTGTGGTGGTCCTCAGCAGAAGAACGGAGCCGCCGGGACCAGCGTGAAAGGTAAGGCTGCGGGGGATTGGGGGGGTTTGAATGGGCGGCGGGGGGCGCCCCCCCCTAACGGCGGGGGGGCGCCCAAAACGTAGCTACACCGCTGGCTTGTGTCAACCTTCCAACCCTGGAAACCTTAGACCAGGGTTGCTAACCCTCCCGGAATGGCCGGGAGGATCCCGAAAATCGGGTCCCCCTCCCGGCCCCCCGGAAAGGTGGGCCACCCTCCCGGATTCCGGCAGACCCCCTTCCGCCCCTAACGTACCTGGTTGTTGAAGCTTTAAATTGCTGCGATTCTTGGCTTTTCGGCAGAAGGGGGTGGGGCTAAATATGCTAATCATGCATGGTTAGCCCCGCCTCCCACCGAAGACCCGCATATTGCGGGATTTGCATTACTGGGGACAGGGACTGATGATGTCTCCATCAGGCCCCGCCCCCAGAAGTGATGCTGACAGTCTCCTCTCCAGAGTTGGCAACCCTGCCTTAGACATAAGTTGAGTTAAGCTGGGACTACCATGCACCTTTTTTTCAATACTTACATCAGCACTGCAGTAAACACATGCGGAAATGGCATGTCGCACATAGGAGAATCACTGAGAAAATGACTGACACGCCATTTTCCTGTAGACTTGCTGGATAGGGAGGAGGGGCATGAGTGGAAATTGCACAGTGGCCGTGTCCTTCTCCTCTCTTAATGCACCTGTTGTCCAAGGGGATAAAATAAAGAAATGTTTGTTTGTACCTCTGTGACGAACATATCAGCAAATAAGTGAGAAGCATTAGTTACCAATGCCAATACCCTTTCACCTTCCAGTTCCTTCTTCCTGCCCGGGGCACTACTCATCGCAGGGCCAGAGTAGCCAGAGATTAAAGGCCCCCATACATTCGGACAAGTTGGACCTGATTTCCCCGGCAGGTCCTCGGGAGGGCTGAAATACGATTGGGCACTTGATGTGCCAAGTTTTGCCTGTGATTTATCACATGCAACTCCCGGGGAGCTGCAGGCTGAGGGAGCCAGGAGCCGGGCAGGGGGAGCCAGGAGCTGGGCAGGGGGAGCCAGGAGCCGGGCAGAGGGAGCCAGGAGCCGGGCAGAGAGAGCCAGGAGCCGGGCAGGGGGAGCCAGGAGCCGGGCAGAGGGAGCCAGGAGCCGGGCAGAGGGAGCCAGGAGCCGGGCAGAGAGAGCCAGGAGCTGGGCAGGGGGAGCCAGGAGCCGGGCAGAGGGAGCCAGGAGCCGGGCAGAGAGAGCCAGGAGCTGGGCAGAGGGAGTTGAGCTGCAAAAAAAAAATTAATAGGAAGCCATTGATTGGCTGAGAGCTATCTCAGCCAATCAGTGGCTGCCCATTCATTTGTATGGGTTCTCTGCTTCTCTGTGTCCCCTCGCCAGGTCGCGGCATCCCCCCCCTCCTCCCTGTGTCCCCCCACCGGCTTCCAGCGTTCACCTGCCCGGCTCCCCCGGAGAGGAGAACTTTATGGTAGGCAAGTATGTCTAACGCTTGTGTCTTACTTTCCTTACTGTCGATCTAGATGCTGTTGACTATCTTTAGGCATCTAACTAGACGCGTTCAACCAAGAGTGTCAACCACGTGATTCTCGATCTTTATGCCGTCGACCGGAATTGCTGCTGAAGTGGTTGCTCTAATTTCTGTATATATTTTATGCCATATGCCTGTTTTGTACGGCTTGGGCAGGCCGGTCATGCGGTGGTACTATTGATACTGTCAAAAGGTTGATACAAGTTTTTTGGGGCCAAATCTTGTATATTTTATATTATATGGCCACCACCAGTACCGACGTGTACTCCGCTGTGTTATATTTACTCATCACACTTCGGACAAGGTGGCTTGGTCCACTCCACTCGCCACAGGTTACTATAGACTTCTGTTGGGAAAACATCTGAAAAAAAAGAAAATAAATTATGTCGACTACTTGTGTGTCGACATCTGTCATGTCATGTTGACCTTTTGTACTGGTTGACTGTGCGATGTCGACTGTCACAGCTCAAAGTGAAAGTAAAAACTGTCACAGCTCAAAGTGGAAGTACATTGCAGAAGCCAGCATTTTGACGGGCTATTATCTAGTATGTATATGTTTGTTCTACATTACAGATTTGTGGGGTGATTCTGTAAGGCTCGGTAAGGAGCGAAGATCGCTGCTTAATGAGTTTTGAAACGCCGCCCCGTCAAACGACCGCCCTCTCGGAACCATGCGTTTGCTAACTCCTCCCCTCGCATGCCTCCGCTAGCTCGAGAAATCCGACCATCCAATGATTTCTCCTGCCTTCGGAAAAAGTAGTCAGTAGAAACTGACTTTTATTTTCTCCGCAAATCGGCGAAGACGGGGCAGGCGCTGACGTCCTGTGACATCAGCAGCTCACCCCCGGCAGCCATCCGCCCGGCTGCGTTCCCATGGGACTGCCCAGCTTTTTCATGGGAACGTCCATAAATCGCTGGGTGTTCCAATGGCCGAGACCCATTTCCGCCGCCGTCTTCCCTTGGCCCTCCCTCCCCGCAATGAATGGCCTGGCGGGCGTGTCACTCACAAATCAGTTTGTTGCCGGGTCTGCGTATGCGCATATACGCTCTTACGCATACCGCCTATCGGAACGGAGTCAAATTAACCCCGTTCCGAACGGTGTTGAATCACCCCCTTGATATAATCTGTTCTGCACTGTGAGATTATGATCTGGTCCCTACAGTCACCCATCCTCCCCTAACATAGCACCACAGAGCGATCAATAGTGTTAGCAAAACCCTGCAGACTGTAAACAGTAACGTCTGCTCCTTTATCAATTACCCACTCAAGGACAATCTATTTCTGGTCATCCTATAATGAGAATTAAATGTCGTAGAGACAGATCATTAATCTGATCGGTAATATGCGATTAGCACCTGCAGTCTAGTGATTGGAAACCCCAAAGTATTGGACTGTATTTGTAATTACTGCCCCACACCAATGCGTAGGGTGGGCGTATCTACCTCTCGTACCTGATGCCAAGCCAAAGGGAACTTACTCCAAAAATGTATTTGGTAAAACATTTTTGCAAGGTGGGTGAACAACAGGAAGAGCAGAGCAGGAAGGGGGCGAACAACAGGGACAGCAGAGCAGGAAGGGGTGAACAACAGGAAGAGCAGAGCAGGAAGGGGTGAGCAACAGGGGGAGCAGAGCAGGAAGGGGCGAACAACAGGGGGAGCAGAGCAGGAAGGGGTGAACAACAGGTAGAGCAGAGCAGAAAGGGGTGAACAACAGGGAGAGCAGAGCAGGGTGGGTGAACAACAGGGAGAGCAGAGCAGGAAGGGTGAACAACAGGGAGAGCAGAGCAGGAAGGGGCGAACAACAGGGAGAGCAGAGCAGGAAGGGGCGAACACCAGGGAGAGCAGAGCAGGAAGTGGTGAACAACAGGGAGAGCAGAGCAGGAAGGGGCGAACACCAGGGAGAGCAGAGCAGGAAGTGGTGAACAACAGGGAGAGCAGAGCAGTAAGGAGTAAACAACAGGGAGAGCAGAGCAGGAAGGGGTGAACAACAGAGAGAGCAGAGCAGAAAGCGGTGAGCAACAGGGAGAGCAGAGCAGGAAGGGGTGAACAGCATAGAGAGCAGAGCAGGAAGGGTTGAACAACAGGGAGAGCAGAGCAGAAAGGGGTGAACAACAGGTAGAGCAGAGCAGGAAGGGGTGAACAACATGGAGAGCAGAGCAGGGTGGGTGAACAACAGGGAGAGCAGAGCAGGAAAGGGTGAACAACAGGGAGAGCACCTGCAGTCTAGTGATTGGAAACCCCAAAGTATTGGACTGTATTTGTAATTACTGCCCCACACCAATGCGTAGGGTGGGCGTATCTACCTCTCGTACCTGATGCCCAGCCGAAGGGAACTTACTCCAAAAATGTATTTGGTAAAACATTTTTGCAAGGTGGGTGAACAACAGGAAGAGCAGAGCAGGAAGGGGGCGAACAACAGGGACAGCAGAGCAGGAAGGGGTGAACAACAGGAAGAGCAGAGCAGGAAGGGGTGAGCAACAGGGGGAGCAGAGCAGGAAGGGGCGAACAACAGGGGGAGCAGAGCAGGAAGGGGTGAACAACAGGGAGAGCAGAGCAGGAAGGGGGTGAACAACAGGAAGAGCAGAGCAGGAAGGGGTGAGCAGAGCAGGAAGGGGCGAACAACAGGGGGAGCAGAGCAGGAAGGGGTGAACAACAGGGAGAGCAGAGCAGGAAGGGGGTGAACAACAGGTAGAGCAGAGCAGAAAGGGGTGAACAACAGGGAGAGCAGAGCAGGGTGGGTGAACAACAGGGAGAGCAGAGCAGGAAGGGTGAACAACAGGGAGAGCAGAGCAGGAAGGGGTGAACAACAGGGAGAGCAGAGCAGGAAGTGGTGAACAACAGGGAGAGCAGAGCAGGAAGGGGCGAACACCAGGGAGAGCAGAGCAGGAAGTGGTGAACAACAGGGAGAGCAGAGCAGTAAGGAGTAAACAACAGGGAGAGCAGAGCAGGAAGGGGTGAACAACAGAGAGAGCAGAGCAGAAAGCGGTGAGCAACAGGGAGAGCAGAGCAGGAAGGGGTGAACAGCATAGAGAGCAGAGCAGGAAGGGGTGAACAACAGGTAGAGCAGAGCAGGAAGGGGTGAACAACAGGGAGAGCAGAGCAGGGTGGGTGAACAACAGGGAGAGCAGAGCAGGGTGGGTGAACAACAGGGAGAGCAGAGCAGGAAAGGGTAAACAACAGGGAGAGCAGAGCAGGAAGGGGTGAACAACAGAGAGAGCAGAGCAGAAAGCAGTGAGCAACAGGGAGAGCAGAGCAGGAAGGGGTGAACAGCATAGAGAGCAGAGCAGGAAGGGGTGAACAACAGGTAGAGCAGAGCAGGAAGGGGTGAACAACAGGGAGAGCAGAGCAGGGTGGGTGAACAACAGGGAGAGCAGAGCAGGAAGGGGTGAACAACAGGAAGAGCAGAGCAGGAAGGGGTGAGCAACAGGGGGAGCAGAGCAGGAAGGGGTGAACAACAGGGAGAGCAGAGCAGGAAGGGGGTGAACAACAGGGAGAGCAGAGCAGGGTGGGTGAACAACAGGGAGAGCAGAGCAGGAAGGGTGAACAACAGGGAGAGCAGAGCAGGAAGGGGTGAACAACAGGGAGAGCAGAGCAGGAAGTGGTGA
Organism: Crinia signifera; assembly: GCF_055691185.1. Taxonomy (NCBI): domain Eukaryota; kingdom Metazoa; phylum Chordata; class Amphibia; order Anura; family Myobatrachidae; genus Crinia; species Crinia signifera. Next base: position 114,232,089 of record NC_139227.1, read on the forward strand.
ACAACAGGGAGAGCAGAGCAGGAAGTGGTGAACACCAGGGAGAGCAGAGCAGGAAGTGGTGAACAACAGGGAGAGCAGAGCAGGAAGGGGTGAACAACAGAGAGAGCAGAGCAGAAAGCGGTGAGCAACAGGGAGAGCAGAGCAGGAAGGGGTGAACAGCATAGAGAGCAGAGCAGGAAGGGTTGAACAACAGGGAGAGCAGAGCAGAAAGGGGTGAACAACAGGTAGAGCAGAGCAGGAAAGGGTGAACAACAGGAAGAGCAGAGCAGGAAGGGGTGAACAGCATAGAGAGCAGAGCAGGAAGGGGTGAACAACAGGGAGAGCAGAGCAGGAAGGGGTGAACAACAGGGAGAGCAGAGCAGGAAGGGGTGAACAGCATAGAGAGCAGAGCAGGAAGGGGTGAACAACAGGGAGAGCAGAGCAGGAAGGGGCGAACACCAGGGAGAGCAGAGCAGGAAGGGGTGAACAGCATAGAGAGCAGAGCAGGAAGGGGTGAACAACAGGGAGAGCAGAGCAGGAAGGGGTGAACAGCATAGAGAGCAGAGCAGGAAGGGGTGAACAACAGGGAGAGCAGAGCAGGAAGGGGCGAACACCAGGGAGAGCAGAGCAGGAAGTGGTGAACAACAGGGAGAGCAGAGCAGTAAGGAGTAAACAACAGGGAGAGCAGAGCAGGAAGGGGTGAACAACAGAGAGAGCAGAGCAGAAAGCGGTGAGCAACAGGGAGAGCAGAGCAGGAAGGGGTGAACAGCATAGAGAGCAGAGCAGGAAGGGTTGAACAACAGGGAGAGCAGAGCAGAAAGGGGTGAACAACAGGTAGAGCAGAGCAGGAAGGGGTGAACAACATGGAGAGCAGAGCAGGGTGGGTGAACAACAGGGAGAGCAGAGCAGGGTGGGTGAACAACAGGGAGAGCAGAGCAGGAAAGGGTAAACAACAGGGAGAGCAGAGCAGGAAGGGGTGAACAACAGAGAGAGCAGAGCAGAAAGCAGTGAGCAACAGGGAGAGCAGAGCAGGAAGGGGTGAACAGCATAGAGAGCAGAGCAGGAAGGGGTGAACAACAGGGAGAGCAGAGCAGGAAGGGGTGAACAACAGGAAGAGCAGAGCAGGAAAGGGTGAACAACAGGAAGAGCAGAGCAGGACGGGTTGAACAGCATAGAGAGCAGAGCAGGAAGGGGTGAACAACAGGGAGAGCAGAGCAGGAAGGGGTGAACAACAGGGAGAGCAGAGCAGGAAGGGGTGAACAGCATAGAGAGCAGAGCAGGAAGGGGTGAACAACAGGAAGAGCAGAGCAGGAAGGGGTGAACAACAGGAAGAGCAGAGCAGGAAAGGGTGAACAACAGGAAGAGCAGAGCAGGAAGGGGTGAACAACAGGGAGAGCAGAGCAGGAAGGGGCGAACAACAGGGAGAGCAGAGCAGGAAGGGGTGAACAACAGGGAGAGCAGAGCAGGGTGTGTGTAAAACAGGGAGAAAAAAAAGGTGTGGGGACAAAATGGAGAACAGAGAAGGGACGGGGACAAAATGGAGAACAGAGAAGGGAAGGGGACAAAACAGAGAGAAGAGTGTCGGGGGGGGGGGGTAGGACATGGGGAGAAGGGGAGTATAGGGACAGGCTGGTCAGCATATGAATAAGAAAGGGCGGACCTTACCTGGTGGGAGGTACATAAGGTGGGAGGAGCACATTCTCTCCATAAGGAGTGTTTCTGTGCCCATGTAAGTGTCCTGTGTTAGGCTGAATGGACTGTGGATATACACAGGAGCAGTCACTGGCACGCTAATGAAAGAATACCATTTACAGGCTGCATTGTGTGTGGGACTCGGAGAATGACTCCATCCGCTGTAATGTTCTGCTTTATAGAATGACATAGGAGAGGGGTAATTAGGACATAGGATCTTTGTCATTAGGTTACAAGAAGCAGTTCCAGCCAAGTGTATCTATTATATTCTTAATGCTGTTATTGTTGCTCTTTAGTCTAAAGCTGTGTACACACGCGGGCGAAAGGGGCTGAAATCGCTGGAAATATGGTCGCTGCTTACCCCCCCCCGTGTTTACGCACCTTAAGGAATAGTTGTTGGGTTCCTTCCCACGTGCATAGTTCACGGTGTCTAGCACCATCTATGTGCGAGTTATGCCAGGGTGTCTATGTCTACATGTGGAAAACACCAAAACCCGATGTCGACCTTTTATCTGTCGACCTAGCCATTGTCGACCTTCCAACCATGTCGACCTTAGTCATATTGACATATTTCCTGTGTCATGTTGACTTGGTTGAGCAAATGCATGTCGACCTCAATGGGGCAGATGTATTAAGTTTTAACAAGAGATAAATCCAAGGGTGATAAAAGAGAGATAAACGTCCAGCCAATCACCTGCTAACTGCCATGTTACAGCCTGTGTTTGAAAAAAGTCAGTAAAGAGCTGATTGGCTGGACATTTATCTCTCCTTATCACCCTTGCATTTATCTCTTGTTAAAGCTTAATACATCTGCCCCAGAGTCGACGCAATGACCCATACACCATGTGCCCGTTATACATACAGGAAAGATCTTTTTACTGAGGTTCTCAGTGTGAAGATGTCAGATTTCGCCAAATGTAGGGGTTCCGGCCATCACCACCCGAAAGAGAAATGAACGTCGGTAGTTGCGATGACAGGCGTGATCTTAGGTCATTCTGTGGTGTTAGTACATCCCGGCCAGCATTGCTGGACCCTGTGTACACCAAAGACCCACATGTGCTTCCAAAAAGGGGCACACCCTGCCCCCGATTACGTCACTGTGGGGGCATGCCCTCCTGCCCCCTCCAAGATGCTGGGCTACCCTTAGACTCCCCCCACACTTGGGAATAGATGGCATCTATTCTCATGCGGCTTACCCGCTGCTCTGACAAACTCTATAACAGTCTATAAACTCTATAACCTCTCTTCCCTGCCCTGACCAATGAGAAGCTGTGTGGGTAAAACATGGACCAATCAGAATGAGTGCTGCAGCTTACTCTGGCAGATACTGGGGGGGGGGGGGGGATATAGTCTCTGCTCTATACTCTTCTTGTATAAACTGACCATGGTCATGACTAGGGTGGTGCCAAGGGTGGTCCGCCATTGCATCCAATGCTCTTACTGGAACAAGGCAACACAATGTCTGTGGCTCTGGAACTGGGTAACATTGGAGCTTCAGGTATCTATTAAGCCTAGCTAAATAACAAAGGAAAGCGTGAGCAGACTGAAGCAACACTTAGCGGAGCCGGCTCTGAGGAGATTCCGGTTGGGAGCCTCTGGCAGCAGATGTGAGATTAATGTCCCATGCATGTTCTTGTCAGGCCTCCTTCCCTCTTTGCTGCAGTGCAGTGCGGTCAGATAACACGTCGCATTGTGATGGGTAATGTAGCTCACCTCTGGGGACTACGGGAATGTGCTACACCGTGCTGGACTGCTGTGTTCCACATAGAGTTTCCTGCCAGGGATTTTCTTCCCACTAATCACAGCAGCACAGCACAGCCACATGAGTTGTCCCTGACGTCCTTTCCCCTATGGCTGGGCCACAATCAGATCCATGAGAACAACATGGTAAAAGCATACTTGCCTACCTTTCCGGAATGGCCCATTGCACAAACCCCCCACTCCTAGGCCTTAGCTGCCCACAACAGCGTAGAAAAATAGAATTTGACGGCAGATAAGAACCATTTGGCCCATCTAGTCTGCCCCTACAAGCGGGTGGTCTGGATGGATTGCGTCATCATAGCCCCGCTATACTGTCTATATTGGGGATGGAACCATGATCACATGATTGTGGAGCCACGCCCCCAAGCCAGACCATCTTCCCATTTGGCCACGCCCAATATATCCCTGCCGCAATAGGGAAGTATGGGTAAAGTACCAATGGTTCAGAAATGTGCATAACAAATATCACTCAGTACAAGTGGTAACATTTTTTGCTATAGCTGCACAGGAAGGAGGAGCCATCAGGACTGCTTTTTGGGGAACTTTTCCCATTTTATACGTCATACTGTCCACGTGATTAGTTGCTGGCATCATGTACATGGGACACCACCACCGAATGTATATCCACAAACCTCTACAAAAGAATCATATCACACCTTTTATTGCCCTCAAACGACAAGATCCTCTCTTCAGCACCTAGATAGATCCAAATTAAGAAATGAAAATAGATACATAATTAATAAATGCATAATTACAAAGCAAAACATGAGGAAAGAGGACTCCGCTCTTCCACCCTAAAGGGCATCGGGGGGGGGGCACAGAGAGCATGGGCGCAGAGCTGTACGGTGTAAAATCTGGAGACTAGGGGGAAAGCCTGATTGATCTTGGGAGTACATTCCAGAGGTTCGGAGCAGCGCAGGATAAGTCCTGAAGGCAGCAGTGATCAGCAGGAAGCTGAGGAGGTAGCGTTTGGCTGAGTGGAGCACGAGAGGGGGTCTCTGTGTAGACATCTAAAGGAGGGAAGTGTGGTTGAGGACTTTTACAAGTGACTGTGAGGAGTTTGGCTTATCTTCGGTATAGAATAAGGAAACACCAGAGAGAGACTGGCAGGGGGGGGGGGGGGGGGGGGGGGGGGGGCATTAGAGGTGGAGCGGTGAGTGGGGAACATGATATAAGCAGCAGAAATTGAGCATTCCGCTTCATCTCATCCCATTCCCACTGTTTACACTGGTTGCCAGGACTTCATTGAACTTCCCTGTCACTGGCCAGCATTGTGAGGGATGGTTTGATCGACTTATTGGATTTTTAAAGTCATGCAAGGGATATCGCTTACTGACTGGGAAAAAAGAATGGATGAATGCCGTCAAGGAATCTGAGAGGTTGTGTCTATAACCAGACAGTATAGAGGGCAGGGCAGTGTGCATCCGGATCCATAGTAACCATGGTGATGCCTCCATAACGCTTCAGGGTATCCGAACACTGAATATATTACATTGACATTTTGGTTTCAAGAAAAGGAACGAAAGACACACAGTTCGTTATAACATAAGAAGAGGATCGAGAAGTGAACACAAGGCACCTCTGCCGGGGCGAGTACCACTGCAAGAGAGATATCACAGCTTACAGTGTTAATGTAAAGGGTGGGAGAGGTTTGCACTTTCCATCAGCATGCTTCAAACATAAACCCTGCATAGATTAACTCTTTGGGTGCCGACATCTTTGTGAGATGTGTAAAATATCCACTAAAAAATGCCAGCGTCGCTCACATTTGTTATATAAATTCAAATAAATAATGTTGCGTAAGGAAATATTCTATACCCTATATAAGGTAACCATTACAGGCCAGTATGATGAACAATTTTTGCTTGCCATATTTTTTACACCTATTTTGACAAATTCACTTGGCACTCAAAGGGTTAATGTGAAAACAATGTTGAGGCTGACGGATCAGGGCTGCTTACTGTATATAATGATCTGATTAATAGTAATAATGTAATCTAAGCATCTTGTACATTCATTTCAGGTGCTACTGGGGCACTGCTGGGTTTGACCCACTTTACTGTTAACAGTCGTATGTGGATAAAAGCATGAAAAAGTTCCCCCAAAAAATGAAATAAAAGAAGTGAAAAACTCATGTATCGAAGATTGCCTTAATGTCCTTTTGCTTGTGTCGACATCTTGACACTGCCGACCTAGTGCATGGCCACTTTTTGTGAATGTCGACCTTTTGGCAGGGTTGCTGACTTTTAATTGTGCCTCTCTGGGAGAAACCCAGAGAGGAGACCAAACGCTGCAGGCCTGGGGGCGGGGACAAGGCTGACGTCACCAAGCCCCTCCCCCATTCCATACAAACTCCGTAATTTGTGGGTCTTCGAAAAGGGGGCATGGCTAAAATCACGCTAAATGATGAAATTCAAGTCATTTTAATCCTGCCCCCTCCCCAAAGAGCCATTAATTAGGGAATTTGTTCCTGGGGGGGGGGTGCAGGGGTTTCTGGGAGAATTGCCCACCTTCCCAGGGGTCGACCTATTGATTGTCTACCTAGTCATTGTCTGTGAGCCATATGTTTACCTGAATTTTTTCTTAGAAACCCAAAGAGTAGGTGACCATTCTGGGACCAGGCCGGCACCTTAAATCATGAATTCTGGGTTCAGACCCAGCCGGGCTATTGTGTGGCTTTCATACTGTGAACAATGAGAAAAAGATGCAGTTTACATCATTATTACCTTTTGGCCCACAGGGAAGGGATCGCAAGATCCCTCTCCAGCAGGGCTGCTCGATTAACGGTAACAAGCTAACGCCATGTGAAGATGGCATTTGCCCACACTCTGTGGATGTTGTTACACAGAATATTTTGCATAAGGAATTCCTAAACCTACATCTTAAAAGCTGGATCTTTTTGGTACGATGCGCACAGCATTCTCTGTCATTCCAACAGTTCGCTACGGTTTATAGTAGAGGAAAAGAGAAGTGGTCAGCTGCCTTCAGCCTAATCTATCATTATGTGGTACAAAATGCGACTATAAAAAGTACAAAGTTCCTTCAGTGCCTCACAAACATTTATCCTGCTGTGCGGAGGTAGCTGTACCATTTATTGCTGTATTTTCTGCAAGCCGAAATACATTTGTTCTCTGTGCGTCCATTTCCACGCTCAACAAATATGTTATTTTTTTTTTTAAAGTCTTAAGGTAACTGGGGGCAGTGGCAAACAAAGGATTTCTAAATGGGGGTTTTGCACATGCATATATATAGTTACATAGTAGGTAAGGCTGAAAAAAAGACTTGCGTCCATCTAGTTCAACCTGCAGTCCACAGTCTCCCACTCTGCAGAACATTGGAGCAAGAGCTGGATACTGTATTCAATACCAATATTCAATATTAAATATCACTATTTAAAACTATAGATGACCTATGACTGTAACAAACATATTTAATATACGTAAGTGGTCATGAAATGGTTAACATACTATAATAAATACTTTACAAGTAATGCAGACATTCTCCCACCTCATGGAAAGGCTCCTGTCTCTTCTTCCTGGAAGCTGCTCTCTGGTGCTGTGCACTGATGGTGCAGTACGGATGGTGTAATGGGTAGCATTACTGCCTCACAGCGCTGCCTCACATAGCTGAGGTCAGGGGTTCAACTCCATCCATGGCCCTAACTGTGTGGAGTTTGTATATTCTCCCTGTACTTGCGTGGGTTTCCTCCGGGTACTCCGGTTTCCTCCCACAATCTAAAAATATATTGGTAGGTTATTTGGCTCCTAACAAAATTAACCCTAGAATGTCTGTGTGCGTGTATATGTGGTAGGGAATATAGATTGTAAGCTCCACTGGGACAGGGACTTATGTGAATGTTCAAATATCCTCTGTAAAAGCGCTGCGGAATATGTGTGCGCTATATAATACACTGATAATAAATAATATTAAATAAATACATTAAGGACTCACAACCACACACACATACACAGCAAATTTGATAAAAGAAGCTGCTACCACCGGGCACGTGCCATGTCTGCCATTTTACTTAAAATGCATGATGTTACGGCATCTCTAGTATTATATAGCATTGTTATTTCCCCCTTGCGTTTGCCAATGGGGGGATGTTAAAATAACCAGCTAGTCATTTGCCAATACAGTTGTATGCAAAAGTTTTTGCACCCCTACCCAAATGACATAATAGGGGAAAACGTGCTGATACAGCCTTTTTCTTAGCACTGCAGGGGGGCAGATGTAAAATGTGCAGAGATAATTAGATTTGGGTGAGTTATTTTGTTTCTGTGCAGGGTAAATACGGACTGCTTTATTTTTACACTGCAACATAGATCCCACCCAAATCTAATTCTCTCTGCACAAGTAACATCTACCCCCCCTGCAGTGCACATGGTTTTGTCCATCTAAGAAGGCTTTTGTCAGAAAGAGTGAACTAGAATAAGGCCCTAAGAGAGAATTCTGCATCATTGCTTACCAGTGTGAGGTATTAAATAAAAGATTCGGTGGAGAGATTCTACGATACCTCAACTATTCTTCGTTTGGCCTTTGCTGCACCTTCCTAGTGTGATATGTAATGACTTCTGACAAGATCTTAGTGCCAGAGAACCTCGAGAATATTGGGAAGCTGAAACAGGTCGGTAACTCATAGCTCGTAGCCGGTCGAATTCGGTGCTTCGAACGATGGTGGGGGTCTGCGCCAGACTCCCGGGCGGCGTTCACCTGTTCGCTAGTCTGTGAACATACACAATCTAGCGAAGAGGCCTGAATAAGGCCCATTATTTGCGGTACTAAAATTCTTCGTTGACAGCGCAATGCACCTGCAGCTCCGGAAACTCATCGACAGTCATTAAGACATAGAGAAAATCCTTACTTGACTCAAGGTGAATTCATCTAAATAACTATGCCTGTGATTAACATTAATTATCCCCTTTCTATTTAAGAATATATTCCAAGTTTCCTTCAAGGTACTGTACAATAGTGGGAAAATTGGATTATATGAAATAGTAGGTTATGCTAATACGTTCTATTCTAAACACAGCAAAGCTTCATCCTTATTACCCTGGCTAAATATTCACATTCGTTATATGAGAAACCAAATGCAGGATCCATCGCTGATTGGGTGTCAGGCCAGATGCCAATATTATTGGATCACATGACACTGAACCGTAAAACCGCTGTCTATAGGTTTAGCAGCCACCTTTCACATAGAGCGGTAGATGCTTACCGGATGTTTACCGGCACTTGGTTGTCCTTGCTGTTAACAACAGCATTGAAGGGTGTTAGATACGACATAGTGACTGTCGACCTTCCCAATGTTGGCTTAATGCTTGTGTCGACCTTTTGACCCTGTTGTTCTTAGGCATGTCGACCTTCAGTGGTCGACCCAATGTATGTCAACCTTAATTTGGTCGGCGCAATGACCCATACACAAAAGGCACAGCGTCTCTTCCCGCAAAGTGTGGGTCAGGGGAAGTGGCATCATTGTGCCCGAGGACAGATACAGTTGGTACTGCCCCCTAGGCTGTCTTGTCCAGTGCAGCCACACCGACCACAGACATCGGTGGCGCTGATTAGAAGCGTATTCTTGAATCTGAGAAGATACTGTGAAAACTGAGCCATAGATTATTGCGCTGGTGGCACCATAGATTATTGCGCTGGTGGTGGCACCATAGATTATTGCGCTGGTGGTGCCATAGATTATTGCGCTGGTGGTGCCATAGATTATTGCGCTGGTGGCTCCTTCGATTATTGCGCTGGTGGCACCATAGATTATTGCGCTGGTGGTGCCATAGATTATTGCGCTGGTGGCTCCTTAGATTATTGCGCTGGTGGCACCATAGATTATTGCGCTGGTGGCGCCATAGATTATTGCGCTGGTGGCGCCTTAGATTATTGCGCTGGTGGCTCCTTAGATTATTGCGCTGGTGGCACCATAGATTATAACGCTGCTGGCTCCTTAGATTATTGCGCTGGTAGCGCCATAGATTATGGCGCTGGTGGCGCCATAGATTATTGCACTGGAGGTGCCATAGATTATTGCACTGGTGGCTCCTTAGATTTTTGCGCTGGTGGTGCCATAGATTATTGCGCTGGTGGCGCCATAGATTATAGCGCTGGTGGCTCCTTAGATTATTGCGCTGGTAGCGCCATAGATTATGGCGCTGGTGGCGCCATAGATTATTGCGCTGGTGGTGCCATAGATTATTGCGCTGGTGGCACCATAGATTATTGCGCTGGAGGTGGCACCATAGATTATTGCGCTGGTGGCACCATAGATTATTGCGCTGGTGGCGCCATAGATTATAGCGATGGTGGCTCCTTAGATTATTGCGCTGGTAGCGCCATAGATTATTGCACTGGTGGCGCCATAGATTATTGCGCTGGTGGTGCCATAGATTATTGCACTGGTGGCGCCATAGATTATTGCGCTGGTGGCTCCTTAGATTATTGTGCTGGTGGTGCCATAGATTATTGCACTGGTGGTGCCATAGATTATTGCGCTGGTAGCACCATAGATTATTGCACTGGTGGTGCCATAGATTATTGCACTGGTGGCACCATAGATTATTGCACTGGTGGTGCCATAGATTATTGTGCTGGTAGCACCATAGATTATTGCACTGGTGGCACCATAGATTATTACACTGGTGGTGCCATAGATTATTGCAGTGGTGGTGCCATAGATTATTGCACTGGTGGCACCATAGATTATTGCACTGGTGGCACCATGGCTGGGTTATTTCATCTATGTATATATGAAAGTTATTATGCTGCTTCCATTGATTACTGAAATCAGTATTTCTTTTTACTGATTTTGCTGGTACTAAACACCATGTGGACCCTTTTGCTGGACTGCCCTTAGGAATCTTTTGATACCTTTTCATTTTCTACGACAACCCAATACAAGACGTGGTTGACTTGCTACTACAGTAGCTGACAAAACGGTTTTAATTATCTTCTAAGCAATCAAGAAGGGAAATCAAGGCTGACTCTGCTTAAGTTGGGGACATCAAGAGGATCATTTGCATATCTTAATAATGAATTGGCTGTGCGAGATACAAAGTCTTTCAAGTGAAAGATTGCGGAGTGGAATTAACTGCAGCCTCTGACGTGTCTGTGGTGGACAGCGATCTGATCTGTAAGGCAGCAATGTCTTTTGATAGGAAATGACTAACATCCACAAAAGATGTGCAGCCCGCTGGAGCCCGCTGGTTCTGTAGCCCCGGGAGGGAAAGTATTAGGGGCCCATTTATAAAGCAATATTTGCGGCTAAATCCGGCTAACTGCAAATATTAACTATCCCTGGAATGTATTAAAGGGGACCGCAGCAGGAATCTCTGATCCCTGCAGCGCCGCCGGCCGCATCCATATGGGGGATGCGAAGCTGCCCGATGTATCAACATTGGGCAGCCCGGCATCGCACCCCTGGACTATCGCCATTCTGATATGGCGATAGCCCATTGTAGCCTATGGCCACACTTCGCACTGCCCGAGCAGGGCAGTGCTGTAAGAGGGGTCGGCAGGGGGTCAGCACATAACCTCCCAGCTTCCGGGTTAGGGCTTCGCAGGGACGGGCTCCTATCGGAGCCCTGTCCCTGCGCCCTTAATATTGATAAATTGCCCTGATATGATCGCATTTTACAATGCGATCCTGGGCGGTAATATTCCTCCCAGATCGCATTGTAAATGCGATCATGATAAATGGGCCCCATAGTCTTTAAAAGTTCTGCCTATACCAGGGGTGGGCAATTATTTGGGCTGGGGGGCCACTTAACACGTCCAGTAAATATTTGAGGGCTGCACACAAAATGTTTTGTATATACAATGCCCATCACCTGTATGTGATTGATATACACTGCTAATAAAAATAAAGGGAACACTTTAACAACACAACGTAACTCCAAGTCAATCACACAAATGACCTCCAGCAGGCCACAAATGTGCATGTGACTACTCAAATGGGCTTAAGCAGACTCCATGAGGGTGGTATGAGGGCCCGACATCCACAGGTGGGGGTTGTGCTTACAGCCCAACACCATGCAGAACACCAAGATTCACCACTGGCGCCCTGTGCTCTTCACAGATGAAAGCAGGTTCACACTGAGCACATGTGACAGAGGGTGAGATGTACTAAGCTTAAAAAGTGATAAAATAGAGAGTGATAAACCACCAACCAATCAGCTCATACCTTTCATTTTTCAAACACAGCCTGTGACATGGCAGTTCGCAGCTGATTGGCTGGTGGTTTATCACCTTTCAAGCTTAGTACTACTGGCCCAGTGTCTGGAGAACATTTTGCTGCCTGCAACATCCTCCAGCATGACCGGTTTGGCAGCGCGTCAGTAATGGTGTTGGGTGGCATTTCTTTGGGGGACACACAGCCCTCCATGTGCTCACCAGAGGTAGCCTGACTGCCATTAGGTACCGAGATGAGATCCTCAGACCTCTTGTGAGACCATATGCTGGTACGGTTGGCTCTGAGTCCCTCCTAATGCAAGACAATACTAGACCTCATGGGGCTGAAGTGTGTCAGCAGTTCCTGCAAGATGGAGGCATTGATGCTATGGACTGGCCCGCCCGTTCCCCAGACCTGAATCCAATTGAGCACATCTGGGACATCATGTCTTGCTCCATCCACCAACGCCACGTTGCACCACAGACTGTCCAGCAGTTGGCGGATGCTTTAGTCCAGGTCTGGGAGGAGATCCCTCAGGAGACCATCTGCCACCTCATCAGGTGTTGTAGGGAGGTCATACAGGCACGTGGGGGCCACACACACTGCTGAGCCTCATTTTGACTTGTTTTAAGGACATTATACAGGGCCGGCGCCACCACTAGGCAGCTCTAGGCATTTGCCTAGGGCGCCGGCACCTGGAGGGCGGCATTTCGCCCCTTACCCCCAGCGATGACGGCGCCGTCATGTGTGTAAAGCTGGCTGCGGCCGGCGGGGTCCCTGTAGTGAATAGAAAATAACTAGCGCTATGCGCGCGGCGGCGCGGGAAGCGCTAGTTATTTTCTATTCACTACAGGGACCCCGCCGGCCGCAGCCAGCTTTATACACATGACGGCGCCGCAGGTACCCCTACGGCACGGACACCCCTGACCGCCCCAGCACTGCAGGGACGCCGGGGCCGCAAGTTTTTTACACAGGTACCACCCCCCCCCCCTCCCCCCCGGCGCCCGCACCCCGACTCGCCTACATACAGTGTGTGTGTTTCTGAGGCGGCACTCCAAGAAAAAGCACATGCATACAATAATAAAATGGTGCCCTCTGATTGTGACAAACAGGTTTGCACATTGATATATGCTGGTGGGGCACACATAAATGCAGACACAGAAGGCTGGGGTAACTCCAGCCTGCTGTGTCTGTTATTTACGAGTGCCACCACCCCACCAGCCTATATATATGTTTGTATGTATGTATGGGTATTGTATATACAAGATATTTTGTGTGCGGTGCCGCTCTCGGATATAATCATACGCTGTGTCACATCAGACTAGAATAAAATGCTGCACCAATCCATCATCAACGTTTCGATGAAAGAATCATTGTCACCAGGATACACTGATTCTTTCAGAAACGTGGGTGATGCATTGGCACAGCATTTTTATTCTAATCCTATGTGCTGCAGCGTATGAGGATTGTTTATGCCACGGAGTCTGGATTACAGAGGGAACCAGGCGCCTTTTCACTTTAATGGTGTGTCGGTGACCATAAGACTCTGTTTTATATGCAGTGGGAGGAAAATGGGGGTGCAGGTCTTTTCACAAGCATAAGTTCATCTCAGTTGCTGCTGCCTGTGATGTAGTTTTGTTAACCCTGGTTCCCACCAGGTTTTTGCCCACGTGCATAAACGTGCATGTGTCGGCGAATCCCCAAACATCGGGGAATCGGACCCTTAATTATACATAAGTATGTAGCATATTCTGATCCCCTCGGAACGGGGTGAATTTGGCCCCGTTCCGATGGTTGTCAGCCGTCCGCCCCGTCTTCGTCCCGGCGTTTACACTGAGTTTTATTTGCAAAGCCAGGAGAAATCCTCTCAGTTTACCAAGTCAACCACAATCTGCCCGTAAATGTGTTTAATACAAGGCTTGGTCACAAACACATATTACAGGGATTGAAATGCAGATTATAATGCAATTAGTTCCAGAATTAAAAATAAAAGTAATAACTTTTATAAACCCAGAACACTTATGATGGAGGCATTAGTAATGTCTGCTGTGGGGGATTCAGAAGAATCTGAGGTATGGGGTGTCCCCAGCCCGTGGTTGCTCCCCAACAAATTAACAGCTTTCAAAGTTCCAACAGTCATTTAATCTCTGTAGGAGGCTGCTCCTGGGCTTCCACCTTTGGGATTAACACTCTCCAAAATGAATGCTTGCTCTGATGTTTTCATAGCCTCTTGGTTCTTACAACACAGGGTTTCCCTGTCAAACTTATACCCCTTTTACACCGCCTCAAAACTCCGGGTCTTTGGCGGGTCTTCGGCGGTGTAAATCTGTCACGCCGTGTCCCTTTACACGGGACTTCTACCCAGGTCCTGGGTAGAACATGGCCAGGTTGGACAGGAAGGGGGGGGGGGACACAGCCTGCCCTGCTGTCAGCCTGCCCTGCTGTGTGCGGCATCCATTCACCTCCCGTACGGCGGCTGGGGGGTGCACGGGGGCTGGGGGTAGCCCGGCAGCTTACCTTGGTGCTGGACTGCCCCCAGCACGGCAATCGGTGTATCCGGCGGGGATCACTGCGGTCCTGGCGCTTGGAGATGTCAAGCGCCGCCTCTGTCTACACTGCGGGTGGGCACCGCAGTGTAAATGGAGTAAATCCCGAATCCGACCCGGCTTGGATCCTTCTTCCAAATGTCGGGCCGGATCCGGTATTTTTGGTGTAAAAGGGGTATTAATTACCTGCTGGGAGGCTAGAAACTTTTGACTTGCCAGTAGTGGCCAGTTTTAAGGATATTCAAGGATGGAAATTTGCCGGACCAATGGGCCTTATTCTAGTTCACTCTTTCTGACAAAATCCTTCTTAGATAGACAAAACCATGTGCACTGCAGGGGGGCAGATGTAAAATGTACAGAGATAATTAGATTTGGGTGAATTATTGGTACTTGTGTATTATCACGGTGCCCCCAATACTAAGTCGCATGTCTTTTGATCGCATGGCATGCCATCGCATGGCATACACCCGATGCACAGCGATGCGATTTAAAATTGTATAAGCCCCCTATACGATTTAAAATTGTATAAGCACACTAATGGGTGCTTATAAGTACCATAATGGGTGCTTACAATGTTAAATGCACCCCCACGCCACCCCCACTATGAACGCCAACCTGAAGCGTGGCGAGCGCAGCGAGCCCGCGAGGGGTGGCGGTACGCGTCCTCCGACCTTTTCATAACCCCACTATCCACGTCGGCGTGGAGTTGATTCTATATAGTGTGGCGAGCGCAGCGAGCCACCGAGCCCAAAGCGTGGCAAACGGACGCGTTTTACTTTACATGTATTCCACGTCCCCACGCATTGTAAGCCCCCATTAGGGTGCTTATACAATTTAAAATCGCATCGCATTGTATGGCATTGTATGCCATATACAATGCTATACAATTTTAACATTGTATGACATCGGGGAAAATCTCGTCGCATCGCATCGCATACCATTGCATGCCTTATGGTCTGCGATGCGATGGGCGCCGTGACAGTACACAAGTACCGAATTATTTTGTTTCTGTGCAGGGTAAATACTGACTGCTTTATTCTTACACTGCAATATAGATCTCACTTTGAAGTAAAACCCCACCCAAATCTAATTCTCTATGCACAAATAACATCTGCCCCACCTGCAGTGCACATGGTTTTGTCCATCTAAGAAAGAAATTTGTCAGAAAGAGTGAACTAGAATAACCCCCAATGTCTCTCAGATTTCTTAATATCATAATATTGTCTGAGAGTTAAGCTATTATATATCTTTACTAGGGACTATTTTAGCAAACTGTTGGTCTTTATGCTTGAGAGGTTAAGGTCCGTACACACACGGGGCGATTTGGGGCTATTTTGTAAGCCTGGATTGCTCAGTGTGTACAGGGTATAGTGATGGCGATGCAGGGTCCTGTGCATCGCCATCGCCCACTGGGATAGACAGTGCAAGCACTGGTGCATTGTGGGTGTGCAGCAATGTGTGCCGAACGATCCAGGGTTAAGTGCGTTGCTCAGCACCAGCTCCCCGTCACGCTTTATTTACGGGGTCAATGATTTGATACTATGGGGGTGTGGTCACGGTTACGCTCTGGCAGGAACAGGTAGTGTTAGGTACTAAGAGGGGACAGTTAGGGTTAGGCCCTAAGAGGGGACAGTTAGGGTTAGGCCCTAAGAGGGGAGAGTTAGGGTTAGGCTATAGGTAGAGAGGGTTATTGGGGAGGGTTATCATATGTACCTAACAGTTGTTGGGGTCCTGCCCATCCTTCAGATCCCAATGGAAAACAATTGCAAACATGTAACAAATAGGGATAGAGTCCAGGGCCGGCTCTCAGCATATTATTTATTGATTTTAAAAGCTGGAACAAAAAGTAGATTACGCCATAAAGTGCCACCTTGTTTAGAATTACTGTGCCCTTGAGGATTGAGTAATTGAAAGGGAAAGCTACAGACTGTGGAAGTCTTGAAATTCCCTGCTGATATGAATTAAAGGTAAAACAGGATATTTTTTAAGAACGCTGTTATAATCCCGAACAAAAGCCTAACCCGTTATACCGCCTTTTGAAGCACGGTAGAGGGCACCGTATATAAAGGGTGGGGCATAAAGATATCCCGTTTTTTGAAAGGACATTAAAAAAAACAACAATTAAGCTATTTTAGGAAACAGCTGATTATATTTCTGAACAGTACATAAAAAAGTTATTTTGTAACGGGTTTTAAAAATGGTGTCAGACAAATGGCGGAAATGAGCCTCATCGGTTCTCCGCAGAACTGCAGCAGCTGGAGCCTGTTGAAGACGTTCCGCACTTAAGGCTCTGCGGTTGGCATAATGTCTCAGGTAATTCTTGAGCCAACATCATTTTTGTAAGGATGCGGTTTTAAATTGGCATGCCGAATCCTCCTCATACTCCGTCTTTATGTCCCTAGTGCTATGGCAGGCTTACATGCGGAATGCTTTGGCAATTGCTGAATGGATGCTCTTCCTGCTGCCACATTTTCTGGCGTTCTAACAGTCCTACGTCCGCCGGGTGATTTTCTTTACAGTGTGGAATCCAGTTGCCTGAAGTTTAGAAATTGACTACATTTGTCTGGGAGCGCTTTGCTGCTGCTTACCTGACCCCTGTGTGTAGGTCATACTGGCATACTCTCCTGCAAGTGCCCGGAGGCTCCAGATTTTATGGGTAGTTCCCCGCACCCACGGAACAGTGGCCAGATCTCCCACTTCCTGTGTGCCACCTAGTAAAGCTGGCAAGGTAAGATTTTATTGGGAACTGTAGTGCTGTATGGATGGGGTGGGGCTTAATGACAAGAACTCACATCATTTAGCCCCCACCCGTAAATCACAATGATTTGGGGGAGGGGCCTAATGACTGGCAGATTGCACCCCCAGAGAGGAAACTTTGTAGGTAAGCAAGTATGGTGCTGGTGCCAGACCAAAGGGGGAAGTGCCCGGGGCAATGATCTCGTAGTGGAGGTAGAGGGCACCGTAAACAACGTCACATTGCTCTTCCTATCTCATCATTACATGCTCTGGATGCGGGACCCGGCGTGCATGCATCTGTCAAGGGGGAGGATCCCGGGGGAGGGGCCTCCCTGCTTACCTCGCTGAAGGGGTTTACCCAGCACTAGAGGCCATGCACTGCAGGACAATGTGGCCTGTGGATGGGACAGTCCAAGAGAACCTTTTCCCACTGACTGCAGGACAGTTCGGAGGTATGATGAGGCCGCGGTTTATGATGTTATAAAGTATCATTGACCTTCTGGGATATGGTCGCTAGGTCGACATTATGAAGGTCGACATACATTACGTTGACCACTAAATGTCGACAGGGCTTAGGTTGACAAATGAAATAGTTTGACAGGCCTAAGGTGGACATGGTTAGAAGGCCAACACAAGCATTACGCCGACAATGGGCAGGTCGACAGTCAAAAAAGGTCGACATGAGTTTTTTGTGGAGGGAGAAAAGAATAGTGTGCCGAAGCATGGAGAGCGCGGTACTTGTTTCCTAGCACGGCGCCCGTCTCGTTGATTGTATGCCATAACTTTAAGGCACTTAAGGCATACAATCAACGCAATGGACCTGATTTTCTGTCAATTACCAGCTAATTTGCCAGTGAAAGAGAAAATCGTGTTGATCGCGTCCATCGCGGCCCTAATAAGGGGCCGCGATGCGACCGACGCGATCAATGCGATTTTTCCATAGACTTTAATGTTAAATTATTTTTAAAGTATAAATCGGGTTGATCCTCGGTCGCGGCCCATTATAATGGCCCGCGATGCGATCAACGAGATTTTACATAGGTGACAATGTGAAATATGTTTAATGCCCCCGTCATTATTAACGCCACCCCGCTATTGATGCCAACCCAAAGCGTGGCAAGCGCAGCGAGCCCGCGAGGGGCGGCGGTACGCATCCTACGACCTTTTCATACCCCTACTATCCATGTCGGCGTGGAGTTGATTTTACAAAGTGCTTCGAGCCCGAAGCGTGGCGAGCGGCCGCATATACCTGTGAAGTTATGCGCGCTCTCCGCGCTTCGGGCTCGGTGTGCTCGCCACACTTTGTAAAGTCAACTCCACGCCGACGTGGATAGTGGGGCCCGGGGTATGAAAAGGTCGGAGGATGCGTACCGCCGCCCCTCTCGGGCTCGCTGCACTCGCCACGCTTCGGGTTGGTGTCAATAGCGGGGTGGCGTTAACAATGGGGGGGGCATTTCAAACATGAGGGGGGGTTTGGTATTAAAATGGGGGGTTTTGGGGCTTTTTACATTGAAATCAATGTAAAATTGGGTCTCAGGGACCATTTTCATTAATTCCAATGTAAAAATCCGGTCGATCGCATCGCATGCGATTTGGTTGGCATGCGATGCGATCGACGCAATTTTTCCGACTGGATGGATACAATAAAAATCGGTGGCGCCGTGCTAGGAAACAAGTACCGAGAGCGCAGCGAGCCATATGTGGGGACGAGGTTCACGGATACGGTGCCCATGTCGACATGAAGAAATGTGAACAAATTTATGTCGACCTTCCCATTGTCGACATAATGCTTGTGTCGAACTTCCAATCCAGTTGACAATACAGATGCGGCCCACTAGCCACGCAGCTCCACGCCACAAGGTTTCACAGCAGCGTAGACATTTTTTGGGGGGTGATTCTGCACTTTTGCTTTATAACATTTATTAATTGTATTAATTTGTAATGATTACAGTAATATTAATTGTGACATTAATATTGCATGTGATTTATAGCCTGTTTGTCATATCAGATGCCGATGACATTTCCTTTGGCTAAATGCATAAAGCAGGTGTATAGTATTGGTACTGTAGACTGTTCATGCTGTTTAATAAATATACTTCCTTTTAAACAGGAAAGCATAGCATCACCTGCTGGCCATAAGTGGCACTGCAATTTTTTAACAGTCTATTTAATTGTATACAATGGGCCAGATGTATTAAGCTTCAAAATGTGATAAAACGGGCCAGCCAATCAGCTCCTAACTGCCATGTTACAGGCTGGGTTTGAAAAATGACAAGTAGGCATACTTGCCTACTTTTATTGTCTCCTCTCCGGGAGAAGACCAAGAGAAGACTCTTTGCAGTTTCCCCCCAGGGGCGGGGCTTGCTGTTGTTAAGCCCTGCCCCCATTAAGCACCACCCCCATTCTGGTAAATGCCTCAATTTGCGGCTCTTCGGGTAGTGGGTGTGATGCTAAGTGATGCGATTTGCTTAATTTTAGCCCCGCCCTCTTTAAAGAGCCGTAAATTCCAGTATTTGACCGCTAGAGGGAGGAGGTCCAGGGCTGATGTGGAGGGGCGGGTGGGCAACTAAATGTGGGAGTCTTGCCCACCCTTTCGGGGGGCCCGGAGGGGGACCTGATTTTCAGGTAGGTAAGTATGCAGGTAGGACTTGGTTGTTTATCACATTTTATCACTTTTTGAAGCTTGATACATCTGGCCCAATATGTTTTGCTTGGATGTACAGACATATTGCAATATATCTATATTAGTGCTAAATAGTCTTATATTTTAGCTATGTTTAAACTGAAGCATAGGTTCATTCCTAAATTGTAGCAGGTTTTATTTACATAGTATATGTACTTGCACCAGGTTCTTATTGGAGATAAATACTTAGATATATGTAAATTTAGCGATACTTGGTGTTTGTTCCCCACAATCTGCTGTTTGCTGGTGAATGCTCTACACCGCCACTTACAGAGTCGGAATGACAGAAGGTATTGCTGTGTATAAGTGTAATTGTATATGATTAACTGGAGACCAAATACGTATTATTTGTACAGCATTTAGAGACAGATGTAGGTATTTACATAACTGACATTCTATGCGGGGAAACAGCGCTTAAATGACCACTTTCTGGAGAGGGGTCAGCTGGAAAATGGAGAGATCTGTGAAGCTGAAGGGGTTACTAAACAATTAACGTATGACACACAGGAGATGTATCAAATCTTGGAGCGAGATAATGTACCAACCAATCAGCACCTGTCATTGTTTTTTAAAACACAGCCTGTAAAATGACAGAATCTGATTGGCTAATACTTCCACCAGAGTGCTGAAACTGGGCGACACCCCCTACCTGCGAAGCCATGCCACTTTTTCAGTCACTCATACCTTAGGCATGGGCAGGAGCACTAAGCCGCACTGGGTCCATCTGCCCATAATATGCCCAAGGATTATGGAACAATTCGATGATCGTTCTTTCTTATTTACATGAGATTGTTATGTTTTGTGGGTTCCGCTTTTCCTACCGCTGTTACGTGCAGCAATTAAGCTATGATAGGTAGGCAGAGTTGGACTGACCCATGGGGGTACAGGGATACCCCCGGCGGACCCCACTGCCAAAGGGCCCTATTGATCAGGTTCAAGGATGCATGTGAATTATTCATTGCACATACACTACCATTTAATTTTGGGGTCTCTTAGAAATGTCCTTTTTTTTTTTTTTTGCAATGAAGAGAACATTAAATTAATCAGAAATACACTCTGCATTGTTAATGTGTTAAATGCCTATACTATCTGCAAACATCATTTAAAGGAATATTTACATAGGTACAGTATATAGACGCCCATTTCCAGCAACCATCACTCCAGTGTTCTAATGGTACATTGTTAGCACAACTGAAAATGGGTTTGCTTGTTAGAGAAGCTTTAAAACTGGCCTTCCTTTGGGCGAGTTGAGTATCTGGGGCATCACATTTGTGGGTTCGATTATACTCTCTAAATGGACAGAAAAAGAGAACTTTGATGTGAAACTCGACAGTCTAGTCTTGTTCTTAGAAATGAAGTCTATTAAATGCGAGAAATTTACAAGAAACTGAACATTTCCTACATCAGTGTGTACTACTCCCTTCAGAGAACATCACAAACAGACTTTAACCAGAGTAGAAAGAGAAGTGGGAGGCCCCGGTGCACAACTGAGCAAGAAGACAAGTTCATTAGAGTCTCTAGTGAGAAATAGAGGCCTCACAGGTCCTTATCTGGCAGCTTCATTAAACGGTACCCGCAAAACCTCTTCAGTTTGCAAGCCAAAATGTTGCGGAACCTCTTACTTTACCCTGAGTAGTTTTATTGTGACATTCTCACTTTAGTATGTCTTTCATGTGAACCTCTATCATGGGTCTGATGTGATAATAAGCAGTGTCTAAATATTTTTCATTTCTGCATTCGTCATGTACACTGCATAACAGACAGATGTATAATTAATCCTTGCTGTTGCCTGGAATATATTGACCGACAATCCATCTGTATAATTGGTGTCATTATATGGAGCAAATGGGAAAAAAATATATACTTATTCTGGATATAGTTATTTCTAAACGTACATCTTACAATGTGGTATCCTGCATTCCCTTGCAAACTGTGCATAGTGCTGATAACTAAACAGTAACCCCTTAAGCTTTGTTTTAGACGGACAGACATAGTTCTATTCAGCCAGTGTGTATAACAGTGAGTACAGTTGTACCTATTATTCCTTCACTTACCCACTCCACTGGTTAAGCAATAGGTCTGTTCACTGGCATATTTCCAACAATTTTAAGCTTTGAAAGGAAGCATGGTGTAAGCAGGGATATGTGGTAATGTTTAAATAGGGAGATGACTGGATGGATTTGGGATATATCAATAATGATTGGGAAGTGTGATGAAGGTTTCACTGAATTTTAGTTTACTGGACACGGTTTGGTGACACGTGACCCAAAGTGTTGTGTGACAAGGAATCACATACATAGGATGGAAATAAAGTCTGGCTCTTTATTTGTAGCAGGTAGACAGCATACCAGGTTAACAGCTTGGCAATTCATGGCAGGTTTTCCAGCAAGCAACACGTAGGCTTCACAATGCAGGTACACTCCAGATATCCCTAGCGTAGTTCCCCACGTTCCCCCAAGCCTATTACCCAGCCACTAAAAGGCATTTGGAAACCTCCAAACCCTGGCCTGGATATTCCACATTCACTTAATGTGGGATTATTCTGTACCTAGTAACTAGAGCAGTGTTATGTGTGGATAAACTTGATCAGTCTATGTTAAATTCCCTTATCCGGATATCCAACAACTGAAAGATTCTGAGTAATTCTGGATTCTTTTTTTGTCCCCGCCCCCACATCTTTTTGCATACTCACCTCGTCCCCCGGTGTCCACGGCGGCCATCGGTCTCATCTTCAATTGCATCCCCGGTTCCAAGGATGTATAGTGCGGGTGCGCTGGTGACGTCTCTGGCGCAAATATGCAATGCATCCTTGGGATCGGGGATGCCGCTGAAGACAAATCCGATGTCTGCTGTGGAAGCCAGGGGACACCGTGGACTTCGGGGGACCGCCAGGGCACCAGTTGAGTATGTAGAAAAAAATATATTTTGGAATCCGGAATAATCCCTTATCCAAAATGCTTGTGGTCTCGAGGATTTCGGATGCAGAATACTCAACCATAGTGACAGCAGTGGGGAGGCTGCGGTAAGACTGTCTGCTCTTTGTAAATCAGCAACAGCCTAAAAAAGATTTAAGAAAGTTTTGATATGCTGCAATCCTAGAAATGCATCGTCATTAGAGATGTTTTCCCGGAGGTGGAGGACACTTGTACAGAGTAGACACCATGCTGTTACTTGTCACGCAGCATTAGCTTCTGGAATTAATAACTGAGATGAAAACAATTAAGTGCCCGAGAGCTTTGCTATAATCTCAGGGTCATTTTTAATAAGTGACTAAACTCATCTCAGAAGGCACGCACGGGTCTGCAGGATCGCACCACGTCATAGTAACATAGTCAGTGGCGCAAGTAGAAATGATTTCTTAGTGGTACTATAAGTGCGCACCGTAAGCGCGCACGCCAAAAGTGGGTGTAGTCATGAGGGGGTGTGGTCATATGAAACTAGACGAGTGGTTACATGACAATAGCGGCATGGCCACATTATGCCACACACCGTGATGAATCTTACACAAACTACACGCCGTAATGCCCATTACACATTATGCCCCACACAGTAATGCCCACTTCACATTATGCTCCAAACTGTAATGCCCATTACAAATGATGCCACATAAGTGCCACTTACCCACATGCTCATTGCTAGGAGTTTCTTTCTCAATGCCAGGGGCTTCATGCTCGATGCCAAGGGGGGTTTTATGCTCGCTGCCATAGGAGATTACATGCTTGTTGCTATGGGGGATTACATGCTCGTTGCCAAGGGGGTTTCATGCTCATTGCCATAGGGGATTACATGTTCTGCCAAAGGCGGTTCTTGCTCGTTGCCATGGGGAGTGAGGCTCACGGTGACAGCCGCAAGCCCGGCAGAATGGAAGTGATGTGACAGCCGGTCCCTTGACTCCTGGGTTAGTGACCAAGTAAGACAGGCGGCCGCGGAACATCCTGGGAGGGAACTTTGTCGGATTCATCTCAGAACAATGTGGAAAGAATCCCATAGGGGGAAATTTACTAAGATCATAGTTACATAGTAGTGAAGGCTGAAGAAAGACTTGCATCCATCGAGTTCAACCTTGGTTTAATAGCTTAACCCTTGTTATATGTAGTGAATACTGATATTTTTAAAGACAGATTGAATGGGTACGAATGCACCCATTCAATGTGATATAAGGCCGGGACCCTGTGATCTGCTAATAACAGCCGAATTCTGCTGATTTGCCCTTTTTCCGAACGGCAACTTCAGACGAATTTGACTGTACAAATAAATACACAATTTCACCAACCAAAGCATGAGCAATGTGGCTGGTCAGACCCCCAATACATATGTCCCCTCCAGGGTAACCCCGGCTCGGGTTGAAGTGTAAAAATAAAATTGTTAAAAATAGATATTGGGTTCTGTAGAAGAACTACCGGGCCCTGCAAGCCTCCCCCACATACTAGGACTTGGAGAACCACAAGTCCCAGCATGCAGGACATTAATGGGCCCACTGGGACTTGTAGTTCTACTACAGAACCAATACCCCAAGAGCATACACACACACCTGTAAAAATAAAACTTTAATATATACTACATACATTCATACATACTTACCTATAGGGTCCAAAGTAGGCCTGTCCTTTTGTCCAGTAGAATCCACATCGGTACTAGGGTTACCACCCGTCCGGGACAGTCCGGTAATTAAGCCCGGTGTCCGGAGTCCGGACGGGTGGTGTTCCCGGACTATACATTGTCCGGGAACCGTGCCGCAACTTGGTGTGTGAGAACTTGAAGCTGTAGCGCGGGAGTCAGGACCTCCCTGTCAGACCTTGTAATAGAAATCTTGCGCCAATCGTATGCGGTCCGGGGAAGGAGAGACGCTGCCACACCACCACTGCTGGTCCTGATTGGTTGCCCCGACCACGAGCCAATAGGAGCTTGCGGTCCAGGCAACCAATCAAGACCAGCAGTGGTGGTGTGGCAGCGTCTCCGAGTCCTTCCCCGGACCGCGGCAGGCGGCGCGAGATTTGAAATGCCAGGACTCATAGAAACATAGAAACATAGAATTTGACGGCAGATAAGAACCACTTGGCCCATCTAGTCTGCCCTTTTTTTTTAAACATGTTACCTCAAACTATATTTGATCCTTATTTTTTTGTAAGGATATCAATATGCCTATCCCAAGCATGTCTACATTGTACTACTGTATCTGCCTCTACCACCTCTGATGGGAGGCTATTCCACTTATCTACTACTCTTTCTGTGAAAAAATTCTTCCTCACATTTCCCCTGAATCTTCCTCCCTCTAGTTCAGGGTTGCCGACTTTCAGAAAATCCTCTCCGGGAGAAGCCCGGAGAGGAATCTTTCATTACGATTTTTTGGGGGCGGGGCTTAACCGTGACGTCATTAAGCCCCGCCCCCATTACGGGAAATAGACTAAATACCTGATATCCATGGAGGGGGCGGGGCTAAAACGACACAATTGTGCCGTTTTAGCTCCGCCCCCTCCCCTGAGACCCGCGGATTGCGGCATATAAATGCCGCGATCGGGGGGCTCAGTGGGGGTCCCCCTGATTCCGGGAGGGTTGCCCACCCTTCCGGGGGCCGGGAGGAAGGACCCGATTTTCGGGAGACTCCCGCAAATTCCGGGAGGGTCGGCAACCCTGCTCTAGTTTCAGTGCATGTCCTCGTGTTCTGTTGCTCCTCTTCCTGTGAAGAATGTCTCCTACCTGTACCTTGTTAAAGCCCTTGATATATTTGAAAGTTTCTATCATGTCCCCCCTTTCCCTTCTCTGCTCTAAAGTATACATATTAAGATCTTTTAGTCTTTCCTGGTACGTTTTGTGATGTAGGCCAAGCACCATTTTAGTTGCTCTTCTTTGTACAGTCTCTAATGTATTTATATCCTTCTGGAGATATGGCCTCCAGAACTGAACACAATACTCTAGGTGAGGTCGTACCAATGACCTATACAGTGGCATTATTACTTCTTTCTTTCTACTGCTGATACCTCTCCCTATGCAACCAAGCATCTGACTTCTTCATTGCTTTGTTACATTGCCTACCTGCTTTTAAGTCCCCTGAAATAGTGACACCTAGATCCCTCTCTTCCTCAGTAGTTTCCATTATAGTGCCATTTATACTATATTGAGTCTTTGGATTTCTGAGACCCAAGTGCATGATTTTGCATTTTTTGGCATTAAACTGTAGTTGCCATTCTCTTGACCATTTCTCTAATCTGCCTAGATCCTCAATCATTTGTTTTACCCCTCCTGGTGTGTCTACCCAGGGGCGGAACTACTGCCCGGGCCCCAGCATGACAAAGTATTGTATGCCGGGACACTTCTGAGCCCTGTGCCGGACATGAGGCGTTGCCTGCTGGGCTAGGCTGGAGGTGGCTCTGCTGCGCGCATCCAATGCGCCTGGGAGCAGCAGTGGGGCAGAGCGCACCGAGGCTGGTGGCTGCGCTGGGCTCTCCGGCCACCTGAGGACTGGTGCTGCTGGGCTCGCCGCTCGCTATGACATTTACTTTCGCTGCCTCTGCTACATGTTGTCTCTGGTCCTCTGCGCTACCCTCATCTTCTTCAGCATATGGCATGTGAGTAACTGGGGGGGCAGTGGGGGCTGGTGGCTTCTCACCTGGGCTGCCAGGCATGGGTGGATAATGCTATTGATGTGCCTTTGCTCTTGCTGACTGCTTACTGACACAGCTGGCAGCGACTGGGAGACAGATCAGGGACTTCGGGACTTGTGTCTTGTTCCACTCAGGAGTCTGACGCTCTTATTTATTTACAATAATAGTTATTTAAAAACTGTATTTTTTTTATAGTGTTTAGCTATTTATAGTAGTTTTCTTTATTTACAGTATATATTACAGTGTGTGTGTGATGTAATGGGGATCATGTGAGGCATAACATGTAATGGGCATCACGGTGGCGTAATGTGCAGTGGGCATTATAGTGTTTGGGATAACATGTAATGGGCATTACGGCATGGCATGTGGTGTAATATGTAATGGTTGTGTGATGTGTAATAGGCATTACGGTGTCAAAAATTTTGCCACGCGCCACCGGCGCACACTGTCCCTGTTGTCCCTATTTAGAAAAATAAATTGTCAAGCCCTGGCATAACGTGTAATGGACATTATGGCAAGTGGTATAATATGTAATGGGCATGTGACGTGTAATAGGTATTATGGTGTAAATTTTTGGCGCGCGCCTCTGGCGCGCACTGTCCATATTGCCCTATTTAGAGGAAAATTGTTGAGTCCTGGCATAATGTTTAATGCCCATCCTGGTGTATGGCATAATATGTAATGGGCATCACGGTATATTGCATAATGTGTAATGGGCATCACAGTGTATCGCGTAACATGTAATGGGCATCAGGGTGGCTGGCGTAACATGTAATGGGTATCATGTGTGGCATAACGTGTAATGGTCACTACAGTGTGTGATGTAACGTGTAAGTGGCATTACGGTGTGCAAAATTAAGAATAGAATTGAAGCAAAGGCTAAAAAAAAGCCACGATAAGGTGGATCAAGGGGCGAGGCTGGGGGCGGGTCAATGGGTGAGCTGGAGGTGTGTCAAGGGGTGGGGCATTGTCCGGGAATCTCACAACACAAAGGTGGTAACCCTAATCGGTACATGTGAATATAAATCATACTGACCATCCCATCCGGTGAAGATTGCGTCCTTTTCGGTCTAAGTAGAATCCAGGGGTCAAAAAACAAACAGACCAAGTACCCGGCTCCAGTTTTCCCTGTTCTAGTAGAAAATGATTTAGGCTGTCTATTTTAGGCAATGCGCTGTACATGAGAACGTTTTATTACAGGAGTCGAGTGTGACTGTAATTATACTTCTCTCCTGTACAGGCCCAGTATAAAAAGTTTAGGCCTTCGGCATAGAAAGAGATTTTTAAGTGCTCACTGCGCAGTGTGCTGAAAAGCTTGACGTATACCAAATTGACACATGTAATAGAAACATGTCCCAATGTCCCTTCGCTTGGGTGACTTATTTACACCATAAATAAGACTATAAACAGCAGTATTTTAGAAAATAAAACTGAAGCATTTATTGTACTGAAGGCCCTTATTCAGATCTGATCGCAGTGCATGTTCGCTGCAGGTGGGGCAGATGTAACGTGCAGAGAGAGTTAAAGTGCCCATACACGTTGCGATTTTGTGTGCTGTGTGATGTACTGTACAATGGTGCTGTGTGATTTTTCCTCTTCTATGTGATGCGATGTATATTGTGTACTGTGCCATGAGATATGTAATGTGTACTGTGCGATGCGATTTTATCCTTTTTTATTATTATTATTATATAGTCCCTAATGATCACTAGGTACATCGCATCGCACTGTACTACAAAAGTGATGCGATGCAATGTAGCACAGAAAGTACTGCCTGCACATCCTTTCAGGTACACGGTGCGATGCGTTTTGAACTTTAAAAACTTTAAAAGTTCAAAACGCATGCGATAATCGTAACGTGTATGGGCACCTTTAGATTTGTGTGAGTTATTTTGTTTCTGTGCAAGGTAAATACTTGCTGCGTTATTTTTACACCGCAATTTAGATTTCAGTTTCACCCCACTACAGAAACTGTTAAGGCCCCCATACACTAGCCGATTTTGGTCAGATTTCAGCCAGATCAGTCGGATCTGGACGAAATCGGACCAAAATCGGCTAGTTTTGATGTCCCCTCAGATCCGATGCGCGGTCCCGTGCGCATCGGATCTGCGTCGGGTGGTCAGACCTGCTGCACGTCCGACCACCCAACTTGGGACCTAGTGGGGCGGCGAGGCGGTAGAGGGAGCAGGGGGGGCTGGGGACGCTGCGGGGGACACAGGCGGCATAGAGCCGGGCAGGGGGAGCCGGCCGGGAGCTGTCAGTATTGAATAAAAAAAAAAAGCCCATACAATGCATGGGCGGCCTGTGATTGGCTGAGCACTCTCTCAGCCAGTCAGCAATTGGCTGAGAGAGCGCTCAGCCAATCACAGGCTGCCCATTCATTGTATAGGCTTTTTTTTTCTAGCACTGACAGCTCCCGCCGGCTCCCCCTGCCCGGCTCTATGCCGCCTGTGTCCCCCGCAGCGTCCCCAGCAGCGGGGGACACAGACGCTGTCCCCGCAGCGTTACCAGCAGCGGGGGACACAGACGCTGTCCCCGCAGCGTTACCAGCAGCGGGGGACACAGACGCTGTCCCCGCAGCGTCCCCAGCAGCGGGGGACACAGACGCTGTCCCCGCAGCGTTACCAGCAGCGGGGGACACAGACGCTGTCCCCGCAGCGTCCCCAGCCCCCCTGCTCCCACCTCTGTACACATCAAGTGCCAATCTAATCAAGCTCCCCCGGGGAGCAGCCGGGGAAGCTCAGGGGGAAGTCGGGGGTGACTTGTCCTAAGGACAAGTCGCCCTAGTGTATGGGGGCCTTAACTCTCTCTGTACTGTACATGCTACATCTGCCCCCCTGCGATCAGATCTGAATACTGAATACGTGTCTCTTCATGTGTAGAACATTTCAAATGGGCAGAATTATGGGCCCCATACATCAGCAATTAATTGTGACAATCCTGAGATCTGGAGATGATTGCCACAATTAATTTTAGATGTGTGGGCTCCCCCTTTTGGCAATCCCAATCAAAAATTAATAGGGATCGCCAATTGATTGTTGAATCAGATTTTTAAACATGCTTAATAATCTGATATTATCTGCAGATCTTTTTTATATGTGTGGGCATTCCCAATTCGTCTTTTTCATCTATTTACATTATGAACAGCTGAAATGACAATCGATTGGGCAATTTCCAGATATGAAGATGCAATCTTTAGATGGAAAAATCTACCAATCACTGAAATAAATCTGTAATGTGTGGGCAAGTCAAATAGATTGTAGAATCCATTTATCTGGCCAAAAAATCCCTGGATCTGGAAATCCATTAATTGTGATTGCTGATGTATAGGGCCCATTAGAAACAACATTTAGCAGATTGGAAAAATATAATGTTCACTAGACCAGCCCAACCAGTTTCTAATCAAAGCATAATGGACCCCATACAGAGCAATGTTCTAAGGTTCTGAAGAGACCTTCTTGTTCAAGCAAGATTCCTTCGTAGGCCAAAGTCCATGGACCTTGGTGTGGAGACATGAGAAGCTAATAGATTGTTGAGTAGTATGTGGGTCAATTTCCATCCCTGTGAGAATGTTAGTCTCTGAGACAGTCTTCATCCCTGAGCTTAATTGCTTTGCTCCACATTAGCGGGAACTGAGATGGTCATAGACCTGGGGGCACGTTTGTATACAGTAGCATTAATGTCAAATGCGGTGGCCAATGAAGGCTCTTGATCAGCCTCTTGAGAAGGCTCCATAAGCCGGTGCTGGGTCCTATAGTTCCAGCAACTCCTTGTAAAAATAAACGGAAATCAAGTTTCCCATGTCATTTCCCCCCTTACCTTGTGCCTGGCTGGTGTCCCCTGTGGCATTGCCCTGGATTATGGAGCAAGGCCAACCTGTGGTTAGTAGATGTTGTGGCGAGTAGGCCCTTTATCTATCTCCATGTGCTGATAAATCTCCACCTAGACTTGCCTTCAACAAAAATGAGCATAGAAACATTCTCTACCCAATGTCAAGAGAACTATCTGCTCAAGAAACAACAATACAGCTATATGAAGGAGTTCATATGTGCAGCCTGTTTAATATACTGCCTCTGCTTTGTGATGACACCAGGCTTGGATTATTGCTGCATGTGTGAAGGACAAGTTCAAGTAAAAAGAACAGATGACTTGCTGCACATAATTGTGTAATACCTTCACGCTACATAACAATTTACAGATCGCTGCATTTATAAAACTTGTTGTTTTTTGGGGGTTTAGTGGTAGAAGCACTCAGACTAAAGGCTTTTTTTTTATAGCTTTTCATTAGTTTAATGGATTTATAAAAACACTTTTATGTTATACTGTATTTTTGTCTTTCCTCGGCCGCCAATCGGTAGCTTCCGAGCATGAACAACAAACATGTGGACTTGCTGTACGCGAAACAGGGCAGTAGGCATAGAGGGTAAATTTGTACGGAATATGGCATATATGTCTTACAATGTTACTGAAGGAGCTTGAATTTTGCTTGAGGAATTTTGGGGATAAAGTTAAGCTCTCCACATTATTGTTATTATTATTAAGTATTTATATGGCTCCACGAGGGTTCAGCAGCACCATAAGAGGAAAAGCATATGAGGGAGATGGGCGCTACTTGTGAGAGCAAACATTCTAATGGTGAGGGACAGACAGGGATGACACAGATGGGGTTGAAGTGAGCATGGAACATAGAGATAAGTTGACATGGGCACTTTCCATGTGTTGCGACGGATCGCATGAAAAGTGTCATCATATGTCCTTTCCCTGCGATGCGCGGCGTGTTCCTGTGCGCCTCGCATTGCAACTGCAGATCTCAGTGGCTGGCGCAGGGATCTATATGAGATACCTTGTAACCTTCCACTAGTGGTTGGGGGACTTTAGGATTAGAGCTGGCTGTATTTGATGAAGAAATAGGTTTTGAGAGCCTGTGTTATAGAGGGGCGGAGAGTCTGGTAGGTAGAGAATTCCAGAGGTAAGGAGCAGCACATACAAAATCTTGGAGGCAAGAATGGAAGAAAGTAACCAGTTGACAGGAGAGGCGGTGAGCATTTGTGGAGTAATGAGGGCGTTGGAAGTGTATAGGGAGATAAGGGCCCTTATTCTGGTTGGTGCGGTCAGAGCCGCACACGGGGCTCCGACCGCACAAACCAATCCCCGCCCACCCTACGGATCGCCACGGCCGTCCGTACACGGACGGCTGGCGATCCGCATTAAAATGGTGGAGGCTACGCCTCCACCATGGTGGGAGCTGCCCCCTGCATTCGATGGTCGTCGACCATCGAAGGCAGGTCCGCACGCCGCGGCAGCTCCCGCAAGCTAAGACCACACGGACAATCGTCCGTGTGGTAGCTTGTATGGGGGCTGAAAGCTGACATCCGGCGACGTCAGCTTTCCGCCCCCATGAGTGGCGTCATGCCCTCATTACCATGCATACGCCCCGCGTTTGCATGGGAACGCCCATGAAACGCGGGGCGTACACATAGGGAAATGAGGGCATGATGCCTCTCACGCCCCTATCCGCCCCCTTTGCGGCGGACGAAATCCGTCTGCGGCGAAGGGGGCTGCACATGCGCAGATTCACCTCTGCGCATGTGCAGTGTTAAAACATCGGCGGTACGGCCGCACGCGGGCCGTACCGTTCCGATTAGAATAAGGGCCAAGGTCAGGTATTTAAAAGGGTGCGGAATGGGTAAGAGCGTTGTTAGTGAGTGTGAGAAGCCTGAATTGGATTTGGAAGGAAAAGGGGAGGTGGACAGAGTACGTTTGGAGAGGAAGATGAGCCAGGCAGCGGCATTAAGGAATGATTGAAGAATGGTGTTTGTCAGAAAGGCCGCCTAGGAGGAGATTGCAATCTAATCTGGAGAATAACGTTAAAACCCGGGTCACCCTCTTTATTATGGGTGACCCGGGTTTAATCTGAAAGCACCGGACCTGGGTCCCACCTGGCTTTGTGAAAGGGTTATTAGGGACACAATCCACTTTCTGTTCTCTACCCACCTCATTTATACTTCCTTCCCTCACTTTTTCCCTCCCCAAAGAAGGCGGTAGGGAGCCATGGTTAAGGACTATAGTCAGCCTTCATGGGGGATTTACAGAGCCGTGGCCAACCATTATAGAGGACATACCCTACAGACAGGGTACTGCTACAATACATTCTGTGTTCATACATGACAAATTCTGTATTAGAGTAACAATATACAGTCCCAGTGCATTGTCTGAAACCTGCCATTAGAAGAGGAGGAAGGAATCTCAGGCAGTGGGACGCACAAGGGATTTCCCCTGTGCACTGTAGACAGTGGGGCGCACCAGGGATTTTCCCTGTGTACCGTAGGCAGTGTATCATAGGCAGTGGGGCGCTCCAGGGATTTCCCCTGTGTACCGTAGGCAGTGGGGTGCACCAGGGATTTCCCCTGTGTACCGTAGGCAGTGGGGCGCACCAGGGATTTCCCCTGTGTACCGTAGGCAGTGGGGCGCACCAGGGATTTCCCCTGTGCACCGTAGGCAGTGGGGCGCACCAGGGATTTCCCCTGTGCACCGTAGGCAGTGGGGCGCACCAGGGATTTCCCCTGTGCACCGTAGGCAGTGGGGCGCACCAGGGATTTCCCCTGTGCACCGTAGGCAGTGGGGCGCACCAGGGATTTCCCCTGTGCACCGTAGGCAGTGGGGCGCACCAGGGATTTCCCCTGTGCACCGTAGGCAGTGGGGCGCACCAGGGATTTCCCCTGTGCACCGTAGGCAGTGGGGCGCACCAGGGATTTCCCCTGTGCACCGTAGGCAGTAGGGCGCACCAGGGATTTCTCCTGTGCACCGTAGGCAGTGGGGCGCACCAGGGATTTCCCCTGTGCACCGTAGGCAGTGGGGCGCACCAGAGATTTCCCCTGTGCACCGTAGGCAGTGGGGCGCACCAGGGATTTCCCCTGTGCACCGTAGGCAGTGGGGCACACCAGAGATTTATTTTTTCTAAACCTGTCTGCAGCGGAATATGAGAATTGCTTTCTTTAGGACAAATTCTAATTTGGAGAATTAGACATCCCTTAAATAGCCCAAAAATTAAAAATGTCTGTAACAAAGATCCCTGTGAGTTTTCGACAAGCATAATTACAATATAAACCCATTATTTTTTTTTACCAATAGCTTTTAACGGGGCAGTATCATTATATCTGACGAATAATGACTGAATTCTTGGTTAACACTAGGGTAAATTTACGTAAGCATCTAAAAATTAAAATAGGTGATGTTGCCCCTAGCAACCAATCAAATTCTATCTCTCAATTCTCTATTGCATTCTAGAAAATGTTAGAATCTGATTGGTTGCTTGCTATGGGCAAAATTTCTTTTCATTTTTATAAGCTTTAGTAAATGTACCCGTCTATGACTCAAATCCTCAGCTGGTTTACAAACTGCCGTAGAATCAACAGAGCTAATTGCTAATTTGTGAACAAAGCAATACACATAAAGTTATTGTTGTACATAAAAAATGTGCATTTTAATTTTGCTTTCAGGCTCCTTAGTGCTGCGGGTCAACAGCTTAATGTACAAACTTGTGGCCGATTCTCTCGCTCTCCATCTGGAAACGCTGCATTGTCCTTGTTATCCCGTGGACATAGCTTCTGGCATTGTGTTATTTATGTGAAATAGTCAGTGACCGTTAGAAGGGACCAGCTGCCTCACCAACAAACTGTTACTGGCTGCTGCTGGCTCGCATGGGAAATAAAATAGGGATTTAAACCGACAAATAAGCAAAGTTTATTTAAAATGCATTTTATTCTTTTAAATGGGTTGAATATTGCTCATGTCACAGAGACGCATGTCTCAAAATCCAAGACCTCCTCTTCACAGGCCGCAGAGTTTACTGTTACCCGGAACGTCTGTTTGTGCAGTATTTTAAATTAAATTTGTTGATCTCTCCCCAGTCAATCCTCCCCCCACCCACCCACACCACACGAACGTATGGATTAGAATGACCCCTTGGTAACACGACCATCTAATTCCAATTTCTACATTCATTTACTGTAATACATTGAACAATCGGACAAATATCTCTATTTTAAAGTTCCAAAAACATTTATTTTATTTTGAACTATTCACCAAACCAGACGTCACTTAATTTGCCGGCAGAATATGAATCAGAATCTTTTTCGTGGATTAGAACTATGAGGAACGTTGTAGAATTTGGTTTTGTCTGTGTTTGTGAATGAGGCAGTTTCTCGCTTTGCGATGACATCACACCTCCTGTTTCTTGATCGCCGTTGATCTCATTGAGCGATTATCAAATGGCTGCGCGTGAATATGGATTGTCGTGCGCATACGCGAACCCAAATAGTAACAGAAATAGCGTATGCATTGTAATCGCAATCTCCCTGCAGTTTGACTGACAGGAAGCCGGCGCTTGTGGGTGGTAAATGCCCGTTTTCTGTGAGTGTCAGAAACAAACGCCAGCGTTCCCAGGCATTTTAAGGGAGGGTCTGTGATTTAGCGATGACCTCGATCAGACAGTTCAGTTACGGGTTTTCGGGTTGTCTGGACGTCAGCTATCTACTCTCAGTCATCTGCAAATTTGCAGATGAGTAATCATGTCTGAATCAGGCCCATACATACAAGAATGAATTCTTCATGATTTAGTATTATAACAATGAGTGTCACAAGTGTACACAATGGCATTCAGAAAAATATGCACGGGGGGGGGGGGGGGATGTTGCCTGGAAACTGTATTTGTACTAGTGTCAATTGTCTTCATGTTAGAGTACAGTTGTAAATCAGAGAACCCACTTAATCATAGAGTAACACTGTGGAATGTGTTTGCATACTATCTGACATGAATGCCTTGTTACAGGTGATGCACTTACTCAGAAGTTTATTACTCAACTAGGGAAAATTTCAGCATTTGCATAGTTAATTGTATTTTAAACAATGACAACCAATGTTTTAGAAACATTGGTCCAGTGGTAGCCCATACTTAGTGTATTGACGCGTTTCATTGTGGAATAACCGACGACCTCATCAGATTGAATTTGAGTGAAAAATGCTTCACGTATGCTGCTGTGGGACGATAACTGGACTGATCTTTACAATATCCTCATCATACTAATTATCTGCTGCCAGAAGTGTTATTTTTTAAATAAATGAACAGAAGAGTCTACGGCAGTGGTTCCCAAACTGTGTGCCTAGGCTCCCTGGGGTGCCTCAGGACACTTGCAGGGGTGCCTTGGGTTGGTGGACCAGGATCAATTCATATTATTTATGGTCAATGTACCAGGTAAAACCAGTGCTTGTGGCTGCCAATCATAATATATGGGGACAAACAGAAGCAAATCCTGTCCCTCACCAGATAACGGTGACATATAAACACAATGCACTTATTTTATTATTTATTTTTTTCTGAATTTCTCGATAAGAAGCATTTGGCCTAGGGGTGCCTTGAAAATATTTTGATGCTCTAGGGCGCCGTGATTCAAAAAAGTTTGGGAACCACTGGTCTACGGTATAGAACACTGGCCCTTATACTGGTTCACTCACAGAGGCAAATTCCTTCTCAAATGGACAAAACCATGTGCACTGCTATTAATCGCACTACTACGTACATAAGTGCAGCTTACCTAAAATCTCATTGCCAGGGTTCCATGCTTGTTGCCAGGGGGGATTACATGCTCGTTGCCAAGGTGGCTTGCATGCTGGTTGCCATATGGCTCCTTCCCGGGGGAGGGGGTTGCTTGCTCATCACCGGGGAGGGACGTTTACTTGCTCATTGACAGAGGGTTTACTTGCTCGATGCCGGGGGGGGTTACATTCTCATTGCCAGGAGTTGCAGGGACACAGCGCATACAGGTAGGTATGAGCACTCTGCACTCCCCTGACAGACTCTAGAGGTGAAGGAGCACTTCTAACGTCAGTCTCCTTTACAGTGGCAGTCATTTTTGGAGGGGCTCAGGGTCTCCATCTGCGGCACAGATTTCCCCACCAGCCCTGTTTCTGGGCGCCCTCCACCATTATTTTCTTTACCAGGGTTTTCTGTTGCTAATGGAGCCCCTGAAGCAGCCACATTTCCATCCTTTACGCACAGATAGAAGCAACGGAACAATGAATTAATAAAACAAAGGGCCTGATTCAGACCTGATCGCTCACCAGATACTCCCTTCACCCCTGTGCAATGCTGCCAATAAGTTCACAGCCGTGCACACAGGGGGGATTCCATTAGCAATCTCTCACCATCGATTTGATTTTCCCCTGTTCGCAGCTGCCGGTGTGGGGCGATGGGCCTGATTCAGATGTGATCGGAGGAGCTATTGCTGCAGCTTACATGGAAGGAGCAGTGGTGGCACTCATATGTTACAGGAAGCTTCATGCTTGCATTATACCCCTTTCACATCGCATCTCGGACCCGGGTTATTGCCGGGTTGGTGATGCATGGACCTGGGTCAAGGTCCGGTGTGAAAGCAGCATGTCTTATAATTTGACCCAGGTTTTAAAAAAAGGGTTAGACCCTGGTTACCCCCGGTATAATGGTTTTAATGTGAAAGTTCTGGACCCGGCTTTGTGATGTGAAAGTGATAAAAGTGATCCGAGCTGCACTGGATCACCGGGGCCGGATTAACAATGGGCCTGATGGAGCTACAGCTCCAGGCCCACTCTCAAAGTAGGCCCATTTTGTAGCTGCGGGTCAGGGCTTTCCAGCGTTGCTAGCCCCCCGGGATCCGGAGATACCTCCAGGCAAAGCTGGAACGTTTTCCCATAGGATAACATGAGACCCGCTAATTCCGACCCCCACCTGGTTCCAATGGCATCACAGAAGCTCGAGGTTGATCTCAATCTAACCCAAATTGCTGATACCATGTTGGTCCATATGGGTTCATTGGTTCCAGAGATATTGCTGGTAAACCGATTTTTTTATTTCATGGCTGTTCATGTTGTTTGAGGACAGATTTCTCTGGAACCAAATGGCCCAGTTTCACAGGACCAAAATCATTTGAAAATCATTCGAAACCCACAGGTAAATGGGTCAGTTGGTTCCGAAGATATATAGCTGGTTGTTTAAAGGGGGGGGGGGGGGGGGGTAGTTTTCACTCCTCACACCAGAAAATGCAGGAACTAGGCTGGTGTAATAGGGGTCAACCCGGGTAAATCCCTGCATTTTCTGGTGTGAAAGGGGTATTATTTCAAATAGCCAGGACCTGCATTGCTCTGAATACAGCTGGGCAGCCCCCTGCTCTCTGTCCGGCTGTCAATGGCTGTCATTTCTGCCCGGCGGCGGCTGTCCCTCATTTACCGCAAACATGTATTCCCCCTTGGCAATGAGCATGCAATCCCACATGGCAATGAGCATGGAACCCCTGGCAATGAGAATGGAACCCCTGGCAATGAGCATATAGCAGCATATATATAAAGCAGCACTTATGCAGCATTATTTTTAATAGGCATTATGATGTTTGGCTTTATACATAATGGACATTATGGTGTGTGGCTTAACATGTAATGGGCATTATGGTGTAATTTTTAATGCGCACCTTTGGCGTGCAATGCCCGTTTATGAAGCATATTGTGCATTATTGCTCAATCTGTTTGGTATAGTGTGTATTTTGGCTCAATCCATGTGGCAAAATGTTAATTTTGCCTTAATCTGTGTGGCATACTATGAATTTTGACTCAATCCGTGTGCAATATTGTGAATTTTGGCTCATTCCATGTGGCATAATGTGTAAGAGGCAAGTACAATATAAAGGGGTTACTATTTTGTTGCATGGTTTGTATGAGGGGTATATGGGGTCCGGTATGATATGCTGGCGGTCGGAATCACGGTGGTCGAAATACAGACGCCGGAATGCCGACAAGGGGGGATGTGGATCACTCCCCCTTGCGGGCCCGGTGCCTTGCTACATTCGGCACACTATTTTATTCTCCCTCTATGGGTGTCATGGATTCCGACCACCGGCATATTGACCGCATCCCGGTATATGGCGTGGTAAACTTAGGTGACCACATAAAAGGTGCTGAAATGTTGTCTAACAAGTTTTGGCTTTCAGTATTTTTTTTTATGACTGGAGTGCCGCCTTACCCAGCAAGTATCTTAGGATCTTAGGACATCGGCATCCTGCGGGTGCACCTTTGGAGGGCACCCGCCAATATATCTTCCTGTGTTTTTCCAATGCCAGCACCCTGTCTTTTCCAGGCTTATATAATTAGTTGAAAGTATTTACACAAAAAGAGACACGCCCATGAGCAGACCACCCAACCAGAACACTGGTCACGCCCCCCACATTATTAGGTGCTGGCCACAACCCCTATTATTGCGCATAATAGGCCCTTGATAATATTTAGCTCCAGGCCCATTTAGACCTTAATCTGGCACTGTGGATCACTAATACTGCGCTGGGTCACTGATGCAGCACTGGATCACTAATGCTGCGCTGGGTCATTGATGCAGCACTGGATCACTAATGCTGCGCTGGGTCATTGATGCAGCACTGGATCACTAATGCTGCGCTGGGTCACTGATGCAGCACTGGATCACTAATGCTGCGCTGGGTCATTGATGCAGCACTGGATCACTAATGCTGCGCTGGGTCACTGATGCAGCACTGGATCACTAATGCTGCGCTGGGTCACTGATGCAGCACTGGATCACTAATGCTGCGCTGGGTCACTGATGCAGCACTGGGTCACTAATGCTGCGCTGGGTCACTGATGCAGCACTGGATCACTAATGCTGCGCTGGGTCACTGATGCAGCAGTGGATCACTAATGCTGCGCTGGGTCACTGATGCAGCACTGGATCACTAATGCTGCGCTGGGTCACTGATGCAGCACTGGATCACTAATGCTGCGCTGGGTCATTGATGCAGCACTGGATCACTAATGCTGCGCTGGATCAATAATGCTGCACTGGATCACTGATATGCAGGATTTATTATTCGGCACAGGATCACTGATGCTGCACCGGATCACTAATACTGCGCCAAGTCCCTGAAAACTATAAATAATTTTGGTTACCTTTTGTAAATGTTTCGAAATAGTTTAGCAAATGATTTCTCAGACTGTGCATTGGTTGTGTGTACCAATAACACAATGTTGTACATGTACAGCATCCATTTGCTAACATTTATTTTCAATAAATCTATTTGTGCTACTTTAAGCCTTGAGTTTTTTCCCCCCATATAGAATAGCCTACATATGTTGGAATACAGGCCACACACACTAAAACATATGCACTGTTTTGTGTTTCAGGTTCTCCAACACAGCAGCCAGATGTAACAAGTAAAGTATGGCATCCTGAAGAGTCCACATCCTCCTCTGTAACCAGTGAAGTAGTGACTACAATTGGACACGCAGAAGAGATGGATAATGCTACTTTGTTAAACGACACAACATTACCGAGCAAGATTCCCAACACTAATGATACAAGCTCAACCACCAGCGTCCTGGACAATATAACAATGCAGTCGGGAGAACTCATTCCTTCAGAATCTTCACCCCTCTCTTCATTCCAGCCTACAAACTCAGGTCTAAGTGATTCCAGCACATTAACCTTATTGACTTTGCCTTCATATCCATCATCCACGTATACATCTACTGCTTCTGAAGCAGATAGTTTAATTTCTTTTCCATCATCACCATCATCATTATCAAAATCATCAAAGTTTCCATTGTCGCCGTCATCATCTTCATTTCCATTGTCATCATCAACAATATCATACACTGAGTTAGATTATACCTCTTCCACTGTTATATCTTATTCTAGCATGGTAACACTAGCAAACAGTAACGGGGGGATCTTAAATAAAGACATTGTTACAGAGGTTACAAAATCCACTCCTATGGTGACAAACAAAACTTTGACCATTGAAACCACCAGTTCGGAGGAAACGAAAAGCCAAAAACCAACTTTAGAAGCTACCTCATTATCAGTACAAGAGTCCTTCACACAAACCCTCCATTCTTCAACGCTAAACACCACAACAATCTCTAACATTGACTCAAATAACGACTCCTTGACTACTTCAGATAAACACTCCATTCCACGTACATCCACGTTTACATTATCTTTAGACACGATATACACCAACAATTCGGAATCGCGTGGAGGAGAAACATCTTCTTCAACCCAGTCAACTGCTACCATCATGTCGGCATCAGTTGATCATACAGATTTTATAGCTGGAGCCTCATCTGATAATCCGACAAGTAAATCTACATCCTATACAAGTACATCACTCAAACCATCTTTAACGGACAAAACTACAGAGGCTCTAAACATAACAAACAACCCATCATCAGATCTATATTCTATCACATTGGTTGAGGCCAATGCTACAAACACAGGCCCTACAGGATCTTTAGCTACTGCTAAAATGAGTGAGTCTCCACCAATAATCACTATAAATAATAGTACTAATACCAACAGTCCTCCTTCTTTGGCATATATGGTATCTCAGACAACAAGCAGTATTCCTACTATGAACAATACAATGGCCCTGTCCACTGTAGAACATGTGGCTGTTTCAGGGTCTGCATCTACAAATGTATTAGCACTAGCTGGTGAGTCTACTAGTGCAATAGGTGTCAATCAATCTAAAGCTGAGATGACCACTGTTGTGACAAGCATGAATCCTGAGATGAACTCTCCAAATTATTCAAGTCCTCTTCAACTACAGACAACTATAGAAAGTGAATCGAATCTTCATATCTCATCAAACATTGCGTTGGTAAGTGACAATAACAAATCCAGCCAACCACAAACAATGCAGTCTAGAACCTCAACAGAGTTGCCAACAGGATTTATCACAACAATCTCTTATTTTTACATTGACACTGTGTCAAACACAAGTAAATCAGAACCTGTTTCAGAAGAATCATTGCCTGTGGAAGCAACCACCTCTGGAATTGGATTAAGGACAACTAGCAATGAGCTCGGGTCCCCCACCTCTGGCAGTACATCATTAGCTCAAACTAACACTTCAACTATATTATTTTCTTCTCATTCTACAGCTGCTGAAATGGCAACAGAAGCTTCTATGTCCAATGCAATATCCACATTGGTATACAAAACTGATACAATAACAGACAACAATTTTACAGAAATCCTCTTGGCCAATACTACAAAAGTACAAAATATAATTGAAGAAACTACTATTTCCAGTTCAATACAGACAGAACCCATTACGCCAGCCAGTAATGTCACATTCGAAGTCTCCGTTTCATATTCTAAAGAGTTGACATCCCATCTTAGTGTACAATCAAGTACCGCTGAGCCATCAATAGCCACAGTGGAGACATTAGCACAGACAACATCAAGTGCCACCAGTAATGTTACGTCATCATGGACCAAGTCGTACACATTCACATATAACAGTAACAAAAGCACAGAGATCTTGCAGACAAATTATACAGAAGACACCAATCAAGGAGTCACAGACAGCCCAAACATCAGTGAAAATAGTTCAGTTTCTTCATCAACATTTACAGAATCTATATCCTTGACCAACAATGCTTTGTCCACCTTTAATGAATCAACCTCTAATCTTTCTTTTAGCATCAATCTAAGTACCATTAAACCATCATCAGAAACAACATCATTGGAAACAACAACAATGTCCACACCAAGTGAAACTGGCAAATACATGACATCTTGGACTTCTCCTGAAGCTTCCAATGTTTCATCTACATCTGTAATGAACACATCAACAACATTTTATTCTCAGGCAAATTCAACATCTACTTTGAAAACATTATCAGAAGCTTCTCAGTCCACAATAATTAATACAACTGATAGAAAAACAGACACCCTTCAGACAAATATTACAGCAGAGATCCAACAGACAGTCACGGAAAGTCCCAATATCAATCGAGAAAATACAACTTTCGTGTCAACATTGACAGAATCTGGAACCCCAAACAGCAAAGCAACTATAAAGTCGAGTTCAAATGAATCAACTGTAACTACAAGAAGTGAAGTCATTACCAGTAGTAATGTAATAACAACCAGGACTATTACTCAAAATATTACTACAGTGTCTAATGATACATCACTAACTGTGTTAGATACAACTATATTATTTTCTTCCCAACCAGCGGTCACTTCTGCTGCTGAAACTCTTACGTCTAGTTGGACACCTACTGCTTCATATGAAAGGAACGCGAGCACAGAGAGTAAGGAGACAAATTCTTTTGGACACTCCAGTTACACTACCACTAATCCCAGGTCAACGAACACAGAGTCTATAACCTCAACCAGATTTCTGTCATCCGGATTTCCTTTGTCATATTCAGGAAAAGCAACCACTGATTTT
This sequence comes from Crinia signifera, assembly GCF_055691185.1. Classification (NCBI taxonomy): domain Eukaryota; kingdom Metazoa; phylum Chordata; class Amphibia; order Anura; family Myobatrachidae; genus Crinia; species Crinia signifera. The sequence goes on from NC_139227.1 coordinate 114,274,535, forward strand.
AATGTTGCTAGTACAACGGCAGCAGTTTCAGAAGCAACAGTATCAGTGGAGGCAAGAAGTGGAACTATGGCAAATATTCCATCTAATACAGTAACAGTGCCAGCAGCTTTGACCACGTCGACAAGACTTTTCTCCTCTCAGTTCAGTTCAACAACTGCTGGTGAAACTCCGACTGGAATGTATATATCCAATGGGATAATCACTACAATATATAACCCTGATACAAGCACAGAACACTTGCAGACAAGTACTGCTGGGGGGATGTCAAGTCATGAATCTGCATCCAGTGGCATGACAACGCCACTCTTTCCCAATATAACTAAACGTGTTGTAAGTGTCACAGACTCTTTGGGGTCTACCATACACTTTACTCCATATTCAGAAGCCACAACTTCATCAAGCAGTCAATCTACAGATCAGTTGAGGACCTCTACAATACCTAGTATCATATCCAGCGTGTCTACAAATCAGACAAGTCCAGAAACTTTACAAAGCGCTGAGTTTTCTTCTACCATCAGCTCGTTACTATCTCAACCTACGTCTGAAAAACAACTTGAATCTTCTTCTACAGTTAATCCCAATTTACAATCACATTCTACAACTGCTTACTCTTTGCCATTCACCACTAACAGCAAGATGCCTTCAGAACAGCCCTTGGCATCTCCAGTGTTGACCACTGTGGGTAATGCTACAAATATTGATCAGACAGTAACGGGAAAAGCCAACACCTCAACAAACTCAGGTTCAACAACCCAAGCTGACTATTCAGTTACAATCACTGTAGGTAATACTAATGGAAGTACCACTAGCAATACAGTCACTCCACATTCCATGCCCCAAACCATATCTCATTTATCATCCACAGTTATAACGTCAACTCATTCATCACCCTTGCCACATCCAACTACAATCTTTCCAACAAACATATCTAATTCTCTTTCTACAGTCTCTTCTATGGTATCTTCTGCTGAAGTATCAACTGTTTCAGCGGCAGGAACTGCAAAACAAACCTTTACCTCTACTCCAACTCCTTCTTCTTCTTTTGTAACTCATACAAACCACACAAGTCATGTTTCGCCATCAATTATTAATATATTGATGTCAACAAAGCTCACAAATGCCACCCAGGCTCCAACATCAGGGGAATTTACTGCAAATACCACACATTTTATGTCTACAAACCACACAGCACATACACCTACCATAGTCGTTCTTCCAACCACTGTAAAAACCAGCATAGTCACAAGATCCCCTTCAATCACGACTCCTGCACCGAGTTCAAGTACGATCAAAACCATGTCAAGTACCTCCAAAACGTCAACTACTCTACCTGAAACCATTACTTCAACAACCGTGGCAACTAAGACAACATCCACGAAGACGACGACTGTGGTTTCTGTGGCACCAGTGACCAATGCTTCTTCTACTCATAGCACAATACAGACAACCGTCCTTAGCACATCAATAGCACCTTCCACTTTGGAGTGTGCGCAATCAACGGACACCATGATAAAAAGTGGTAAGTCATTTTGGAATTTTTTTTGCATTTGAATATTTACATCTAGATGTACGTAAGAAAATAATATGGGATATGGAACTCAAAATAATAATATGGTAATTGATAAACGAAGATTAATCGTTAATCAAACATACTAGAATTCTGGGTCTACACTAGCACAGATTAAAACTGTTTTAAATTTGTGCCATTTTAGTGGTTGGTTTGATCAAGTAGAACAATCATTGTTCAATGAGGGTTTTTCAGAGCCGATCGCTTTTGTGCGAATTTGCAAGCAGATCGCTTATTGAACAATGTAGAGATCATAGCTCGAATGCATAAGGCTAAAGATTGGCAAATACTTTTTTAGCAATCCCCTTGCAACTATTACTGACAGGAGCCCGTAGTTTGGGGGTGGTAACCAAACATTTTTTCTGGGAGTGACAGTAAAAATTCAGGCGTGGCCAGATGTTTTCAGGGAGGGTCTATGACATCAGCTTCGGCCTTGACTGGGAAAATCATTAGATGTACAGTAAATGGCACTTGGCCAGAGCACACTCCTCTAATCCAATCTCTTGGCGGTGGCATTCAGCACCTACAGTAGATCACAATGTTTGTTTTTGGTTCTCTTTAATCGTACACATACTGTAGGAAATATGGGGAGGGTTGTTCAAATAAAGTATTTATTTCTTTGTTTGAAGAAGATGAATCAAAACTTGGGAGTTTATTTAATAACCATTACGTTCCATGCTTCTGATCATGTTTGCGCCCGAAATTTAAAGGGCAATACATTTAATAGAGGTATTTTGCCCGTAAAATAATTGCCGTTTTAAAATATGTCCGTAAACAGGGTGTGAAATGCTGAGTTTTAGAATAGGACGCTAAGAGGTTTATACACTATGCCTTAAAGAGAGATACAGTGGACCGAGATGAGAAAGTCGAAGGAGATAAAGTAGCACATTGCTCCTAAGTGCCATGTTACTGTAGCTGGGTTTGAAAATGACAGTTAGGAGCTTGTAGGTTGGCACTTTATCTCCACCCACTATATCTCTCTCCAAGGCTTGGTATAAGGTGTGACCATATGAAATGGAGACTTTTTCTGTAGCGGCGCTGTATCTAATCGCAGTGTTTGCCGGGAAGTTGTTTTGCGCAGTCGGATGCATGATGGTTTCCTCCAGATCAGCGCAAAGAGCTGCTATCCAATTTCTTTGTGCCAAAGGCGAGCGTGCTTTAGAAATTTATCGCAGGATGAAGGCGGTGTACACAGAGCAGCGTCTCCGCGCGATTTTGTCTGTCACCATCTATCATCAAACACAATAGCCAACTACGATTAGATACACCATATATAGACACCTAAATAAACCGCTTGGAGAGATATAACGTGATCAGTTTCCCAAAACAACCAATGAGGAGCTGTCTTTTATTAATAAATAAACCCGAAGACTTCTATGAAGGTGGCGGAACGTTAGAGTTCTAGAGTAGCTAAGAATAGACAGGCTGCAGTGTTTACACAATGCTGTCAGAAACATCATCTTGTACACATGCCCCTCGTCTCCTGTACACCGAGACGGCAATGCAAACACTGCTTTCTGCCCAAGGCTACATGCAGTATTAAAGAGCCTGTGTGTGCGCTCTGTAAGGATGGTGTCGCTGAGCTGCACAGATTCTAGGCTACACCAGCTTCTAAGCCAACATGTCCTGAAATGCTACTGATTGCAGCTTCATTGCTGGAGAAACCAGACCGTCTCTACCCGTAACATGAGAGTGTATTATCAAACACAGATTCTATTCTGAAATGCTATCTACGCTTATACCAGCATTTGTATTATTATTCCCCTGTATACATTATTACTGAGACGTGCATGTACCTACTCACAACATACACTTTGGGCCAGTGGTGCACAGCCTTTGAAGGTTGCCACATCTCGCAGCCACCTGCATCACTCCGAACGTCTCTGCCTGTCAATCAGACAAAGGGCGTTTGCTTAGGACCCATTCTGTACATGCACAGAATGGGCCCTGCACGTGCGCAGTGCACAACCATTGGGGAACCTGCGCTTATGCGATTCAACTTGAATAATCAATGAATTATCAAAAAGTGCATGGAATACAATAATTTTTTTTTAATTGGTTTTGAATATGATATCCAGGGGGCTTTCACCCCGGTACACATTTGTGGTTGATTTCTGAAGATTCGTATCACTCGGCGTGTCATTTATGGTATTATCACATCCATTTGTCTGGCTACGCTAACAAGGAGAACAATCTGAGAGCTGAGGACTACAAACATCCACCAAAAACTATTAATGACCTGAAGGCAGATATATGCCAGGAAATTATTATATCATATTTAAAACCAATTGAAAAGAAACTGTATTCCATGCTCGTCTAGATTATTACTAACATTTTCAAAAGCATTTACCATGTCTTTTTTTTGTTAACCTCTTAAGATCTGGGAATTTTTCTTGCCTGAACATGTACTTTAAATGAGTATCTACTCACTAGTCACTATTGTCTACTCACTGGTCACTATTGTCTACTCACTACTGTCTACTCACTAGTCATTTCTGCTTACTCACTGGTCACTACTGTCTACTCACTAGTCACTATTGCTTAGTACTCACTAGTCACTATTGCCTACTCACTAGTCATTTCTGCTTACTCACTAGTCACTATTGCCTACTCACTAGTCACTATTGTCTACTAACTAGTCACTATTGCTTAGTACTCACTAGTCACTATTTCTTACTTACTAGTCACTATTGTGTACTCACTAGTCACTATTGCTTAGTACTCACTAGTCACTATTGTCTACTCACTAGTCACTATTGCTTACTACTCAATGGTCACTGTTGTCTATTATTATTTATTTATTAACAGTTTCTTATATAGCGCACACATATTCCGCAGCGCAGTACAGAGACTATTATTACCAGTTATTATATAGCGCAGACATATTCCGCAGCGCTTTACAGAGAATATTATTACCAGTTATTTATATGGTGCACACATATTCCGCAGCACTGTACAGAGAATATTTGAACATTCACATCAGTCCCTGCCCCAGTGGAGCTTACAATCTATATTCCCTACCACATGTACACACACACACAGACATTCTACGGTTATTTTTTTTTTTTGTTAGGAGCCAATTTACCTACCAGTATATTTTTGGATTGTGGGAGGAAACTGGAGTACCCGGAGGAAACCCACGCAAGTACAGGGAGTACTTTATAATACTCCGCACAGTTAGGGCCATGGTGGGAATTGAACCCATGACCTCAGTGCTGTGAGGCAGTAATGCTATAACCATTACACCATCCGTACTGCCCCGTATATATAACACATGGTGGGAATAGAACCCATGACCTCAGTGCGGTGAGGCAGTAATGCTATAACCATTACACCGTCTGTACTGCCCCACTAGCCAGTACTGGCTACTTACTAGCCTCTATTGCTTACTATTTACAAGTCACTATTTTCTTGGGACACAAAGTGATTTTTTGGTGTCACAAAGTTGCGCAGTTCTGCATTTGTCGATGTGAATGTACTTTTGCTGCTCAGTGTCTTGACCCGTTTGGCCTCAGATGTGGACCCTGGGATTTTGCATACTGCAGGGAGATGTTCTACCCATAATTCTTGATGTTAAGGGTATTCATTCTTTCTCTGGTATGGGGAATGTGACTTATTTTTATAATCTACTTATGAGCATATGAATCCCCCCTGTAAATTTTTAAACAACCCTGAATATAAACATGGACCATGAACCATGTTCTAGTAAATGTGATCATATTACTGAAAGCCTCCTATGACTTAATTGTTGATTGTGTCTCACCGCCTAGTTCTAACCCTGACCTATCGGCCGACCACCATGCAGAGGGAGATTATTGTGCAGAATTTTACAGACTTTCTTAACCAAACTTTGTACACAGCACTGAATCAGCCCATTCAAGTGTTTGTGAACTGGACATCAGTAAACGTAAGTACTGGCTATGCCAATTCTCTCATTTACAAAAGATACTATGTGTAGTGAGGGATGCATGCCCCTCGCCAAACAAAGTCCAGTTCTTGCAAACACAATGACCCGTAGTTTATAATAGGACGTACTTGCCTACTCTCCAGAAATGTCTGGGAGTCTTTGAAAAGGGAGGACAAAAAGCATGAGTCACAATGGAGGCTTTTTTTAGCACCTGCGATGTATCGCTTCCGATTCCCTTGAACTACCCCGGCAGTTCCCCAGGAGAGTTTTTACAAGCGATAAATCACATGCGATTTAATGCATGTAAAAAATGGCACATCAAGCGCCACATCGGATGTGAGGACTCACGAGGAAAGGTCAATGAAAATCGTGTCCGACTTGCGGCTTCTTTAATGGGCCGCAATTCATTTTCCATGTAGTGATTTTCCCTGCGATTGTTTTTGTAAAGAACATTGGCCCTTATTCTAGTTGACTCGGACGGATGCGTATTTTCAGACAGGAACCGAGTGTTCTTAGCCCCGCCTACCGTGCGGATCGCTCACACCGTCCGAACGAACGCGGTAAGACGCCGACCGAACGGACCGCGAGTGGATGTTTCATGTGAACACCTCCTCCATATGTGGGAACCTCCCCCATCCTCCGATGGTTGCCGACCATCGAATGATGGACCGAGCGGTCAGGCAGCATCCAGTGCTCCAGACCACTCGGACATGTTTCCGTATGAAAGCAGGGATATGGGCGGGCAGCTGGCATCCGGCTATGTCAGCTGTCCACCTCCCACACGTGCGGCACGGCCGCATTACCATACGTACACCCAGCGTTTTCATGGGGCGTACGCATATGGTAATGCACGGAACTCACTCCGTGTTCGGACGTGCGACGCGTTCACACATGCGCAGATACGCCTCTGCACATTGGCCGTCCGACCGAACACGGAGCCGTCCGACTCAATCAGAATAAGGGGCAATGTTCTTTTATTATACATGAGTTACATTGCATTAATGCACGTTCATTCTTTATGTGGTATAACAAAATATAACAATAGATTTAAAAACTGCTTCCCGTGTCATTGTATTTACAGATGTCGGGCCTGTCGTTCAATGTCACAGTGGGATATTCTGTCGCAGTAAATTTCTCCATTTACATTCCTTCAGCCATTGTAGATATTCTTACAGGAAGTAATGTATTTAGCGCACATGACCTCGGGCTTCGTATACCCTCCCTACAGTCTGTGCCAGTAATCGCTGAAACCTGGAAGATGGTGCCCAACAGTCTAAAGCTAAAAACAGGTAAGTGTTTGTGTGTCAATAATTTGCCCCTTTAATACAAACAATATGGGGTTATTTAGTAAGGATCTCAAAAGCAATATCTTTCTCTCATGGGCAAAACCATGCTGCACTGCAGTGGGGCAGATGTAATATTATGGGTTGCGGTATACAAATGTGTTAGACATCTTAAAAAAGTAAATATATAAAGATATTTTAGAAGCTGCACCTGAGAGGAATATCTATAAAGCAGACTTCACAGACCGGTACTGGAATACATCGACCTGGAGCCTAGGACAGCTGGTTTCACTTAATTAGCTGTAAACTCATTTACAGTGTCTTCTGACAAAAGTTTTGTGGCGCTTTCTCAGGTTTATTTTCAGAATCACTGAAATCAGGAACATATATTTTGCTTGACAGACGTTTCCAAGCAAGATGATATAAATTTGCCTGGATTGTGAACACTTCACTTATACCCAGTGGAATCAGCCATTTTGTGAGGTACACTGACATCCATGACTCCATGTTGCCACTTTATCCTAGTCATGGTTTATGAATATTGACCAACAAAATGGCTGCCCCCACAATGTGTAGGTGACTGACTGGCGCTCCTTACTGCCATTATTTCTCAGTCCGGTGGACACATTGGAAAATAAAGGCAGAGAGACGTTGACCTCAGGTATTGCATCTTCCACATAGGTTTAGGAAATACATCTCCTGTTATGTTAACTTACCTTATAACAAACCAGCGATAACAGGTAGCAAGCACACTTCACATACTTGCATTTCTTTGACATCATCCTACTGCAACTCACAAAGATAAATTTTCTTCCTTTGTGTATTTATGTTTGATTTGACAGTGCTGTCCTTGTTGGGGACCGGCGGTAATATTCATACGTGTGTCTATGTGGAGATTCTGCAGGAAAGGTTACAGACGGCTTTTGAGAAGGCTGAGATCTTCAGTTTGGGCACCAGCAGTAGCCTCACTGTCCAGGTAGGAAATATTAACACCATAGATGGCGTAGATATTACTGCCAGGCATATTTATTGTGTATAATATGTTATCTCAATCAGTGACACTGTACCAATCCTTGTCATCTATAAAATACTTTCATGAATGGATGGCTTTCCGAGGCTTGGTAAAGGCCATGGACAGTCTGGGACTATGAAGTAAGGGCGATGAAGAATTTTACTGTGTGTGCGCAAATGTGTGCATGACATGGGTGGTGTGGCCACAGCTCAAGGGCATCAGGGAGACTAGACCTTGGGGCATGCCTTTCTCTATTTGTATGCGTGACATGAAGGGACCAGGGGTGGTTGAGCAGCCAGGAGGAAAGCTGTGCCGGTCGGCAAGCCCAGCTACCTGTGTTACCAGATCATCCCTCCAGAAGTGCCAAAAACCAGTGCGGTCCTGGTCAAGACCTCCAACTGTCAATGGTCCTCTCCCAGTATGCCAAGAATAGCCTATTAGAATTTGACGGCAGATAAGAACCACTTGGCCCATCTAGTCTGCCCCCTTTTTTAAACATGTTACCTCAAACCATATTTGATCCTTATTTTTTTTGTAAGGATATCAATATGCCTATCCCAAGCATGTTTAAATTGTACTACTGTATTTGCATCTACCACCTCTGATGGGAGGCTATTCCACTTATCTACTACTCTTTCTGTGAAGTAATTCTTCCTCACATTTCCCCTGAATCTTCCTCCCTCTAGTGTCAGTGCATGTCCTCGTGTTCTGCTGCTCCTCTTCCTGTGAAGAATGTCTCCCACCTGTACCTTCCTCCCTCTAGTGTCAGTGCATGTCCTCGTGTTCTGTTGCTCCTCTTCCTGTGAAGAATGTCTCCCACCTGTACCTTCCTCCCTCTAGTGTCAGTGCATGTCCTCGTGTTCTGTTGCTCCTCTTCCTGTGAAGAATGTCTCCCACCTGTACCTTGTTATAACCCTTGATATATGTGACAGTTTCTATTATGTCCCCCCTTTCCCTTCTCTGCTCTAAAGTATACATATTAAGGTATTTTAGCCTTTGCTGGTGCTTTTTGACAAGTCAGCCATAAATCTTGTAGATGTCTACCTGGCCAATGCCACAGTATACATCTGCTCCAGAATTGGGCTGGGCTGTCTATGTAATGCCTGGTACACACCAGGACGACTAGGGCCCGATCCCCTCAATCTAGATCCAATTTCGACCAATTGGATGTAGATTGTAGGTAGATTGGGCCCTTTTTTTCCCTGTTCTGGTCCGATCCCGATCCGATGTGCGGCCCCGCGGGTCGGTCGGTCGTTATTCAGATCCTACCTGCTGCAGGTAGGATCTGAAGAAAGACCATACAGCCGAGTGCGGGTCGCCATCGGATCGGACCCGCTCACGGTGCACATCGTGAGCGGGTCGTGCCCCCCCGCGTCACCGTGAGCGGGTGGGACGAGACACTGACGACCCGTTCACGATGTGCATCGTGAGCGGGTCGTCATGGTGTGTACCCTACATAAGATTCTTGTTTTGAATCAGACATTGGCCCAGGATTAGATGCAAAAGATCAAATACAAATTATCGCCAAAAGGTTTTTTTTTTCGTGTGTGTGTCATTTTGTATGTTTCATCATATGTGGCCCCAATTCACTCTCCATGCTTCGAGCAAGGTGTCTCGTAACCCCACATGGATGGTAAATTAAGCAGGGGAGGCTCCAGAGGAAGGGCAGCAGCACCGTACAAAATTCAAACAGAAAAGATACACCAACTGCCAACAACTGCCATTCCAAACTGACTCACTGGCAGTTGGTGTTTCTCCCCTCTGGAGTTGCCACTGAAATTAAGCATAGTGGAAATGAATACAGAAAAAATGTATGAAAACCTGCCTGGACCATTGTCACGGTGACCGCTTGCGTGCTACAATATATTTCTACGTATTTGATTCAGTTTTGTGTCTTACCCTTGAAAATGAATTGTATGCCAGGCACAGCGTTCCTAAATAGCATAGGCTTTAACCGCTGAAATAAAAAGCCTATAATTCCTACCCATCTAATGTGTATCATAGTGATCTTTCTTTATGTTTACGCTGGAAACCTTCAAACTGGTCGCCGGAATAGCTGGCATGCGGGACCGGGATTGTTGGCAGTGTACGGGTTCTTGATGGGACTGCAGCTGTTAAGATCTGCGTCATAATTCATGTTTAGACCATTTGCAGGTGCAGCGGGCAGCAGGACACTAGCTTAAAGTGCCAACCTAAAAAACCCACAGAGTCACTTAACACATTTATTTCCCAGAATAGAACCTTTATCATTTACCTTTTGTGAAGTAGAGAGTCAACATTGTATATGATCCAGTAGAATTCTATTGAATATTCTGTAATGTCACACAGAAGGGGGGGGGGGGGGGGTGTCACAGAGCACATATACATTATATACATGTGATCATGCATGTAATATTTGAGCTAAATCAATAGCCCGCCCCCCCAGCCAATTGGAGTCCGAGGGGGGACGGGCTTAAGAATATGCTGCTATATGCTTATTCCCGGGCGCCTGATGCATTTCCTGGGCCTACCCACAAAAACTGTGGGTGTGTCCAGGGAAACGCCGGGCGAATGTAGATGGGTCAAAGCCTGCATGGGGCGGGCATCTGACGTCAGTCTCTGCCCCGTTCTCTGACATTTCTGAGCCAAATAAAAGTCAAAATAGACTGACTTTTATTTGCGAACGGGGAAAAAAATCATTCGATGGTCGACTGGCATGCGAATGGAAGTGTCAGCATGCACACATTTGTTCACCCCCCGGCAGGTAGCGTTTATCTGCTCACCCTTAACACGCCCATGAATGGATCACAATCCCCCTCTCAATTGTATAGATGGTTTTACCATAATGTGATTTTCAGCAATCAAGTCAGAGAATCAATGTTATTAAGACTCTCCACTGGGATTGGCTCTTGGGTACAAGACATAGGAAGCTCAGGGGCGGGGTTTCATTCAGCAATGTTCAAAGTAATCAATGTCTTCCTTTACCTCTGTTACCTGCCATTGATGGCAGATAACGATGGTGCTATTAGAGGAGACCACCAATGGTGGCCTCTTCAATGGACAGCAAGTAACCTTTACTTTATTATTGGAGAAATCAAATGGACATATAAATTATTAGGATAAATTCCATATGTAACAAGGTTACTAAACCCATATTGTGTATTTTATTTTGAAATAGATTTTGAATACATCGCTGAGTAACCAGCTTCTCACCCTGATATATACTGTGTTGAACAACAGCCAGCCATTAAATGGAACCACAGCTAGCAGCCTCCTCAATGTCCTCTCTGGGGAGGTGGTGGGGTACTACCTGGGAGACCCTCCCATCATTATTGCAGAACGTAAGTATTTGTGCGTCATGAATGTCACGCTATGATGCATTTAGCAGTTGTCAGAATTACATTATTGTGTCCCAAGCAGTGGGGCGGCGTTAATCTGCTTTGTTTTATTTCGCAGTGATAGCTATTGGTGTAATATACTGTATACAACTGTAAACGTAGCCTGTGAATCTATTGCATACAGTCTGTTGAGACAGCCACAGGTTTATATGGAATGTAAACGCCAATGACGCAGAGTCGGTTGTTGTATTCATACTGTGTGATTATTTTATTTCTAGCCTTGGAGTATCTGACTATCGATATCTCATCTGCAACAATGATCTACTGGGTGAACACAGGTAATTTTCATTTATTTAACTATATTTACATTCAGATTTTATTTATTTACTAATAAAATGTATCTTAATTGAATTGATTGTGTCGGATGAGGGGGTGAAGGGAATGTAGTGAACTCGTCAGTACATTGCTCATTGGCCCTTCACCCGCGGTACAGTATATGTGCTAGAGGTCAAGGTGCCAGCTCTGCATTCTTCATCGCTGGGGACCCATTAGCAAGCTCATACCTCCCAAAATGACCCATTCCAGGAGGGACAAGATGCTCTGTTCCTGGACTTTCATGCCAGTGGCAGTTGAAGATAGGGGACTGAGGCAAAGTCCAAAATTCAGATAGGGGAGTCCCAGTAACTGTAACCCCAAACACGACAGTCCGGGATACTGGCAGGTGTGGCTCCCCTATTTGAATTTTGGACAGTGGTCCAGTCAGTGGCAAACGCAGGATTTTCAGAAGGGGGTTTCCAGAGGGGCGGAGCAAAGCACGGAGATGGACACTTAGGTCACCCAGTATATGCCGGGTCAGTTAAAGTACACACACACCCACACACACACAAATATATATATACACATACATACATACACACACACATATATATATATATATATACATACATACAGGGGCGTCAACAGCAGTGTAGACCCCTGGGCATAGCAATGTATTGGGGCCCCTACCGATCCTCCAGCGGTAGGGGTGGGGGAAGCTTTGATGTCCCGCAGGTGGTAGGGGGTATTGGGGCAGATGTATTAAGCCTGGAAAAGAGATAAACTGGAGATAAAGTGGAGATAACATGGAAGAGATAACGCACCAGCCAATCAGCTGTGTTTCAAATATGACAGTTGGGATCTGATTGGCTGGTGCGTTATCTCCTTCCACTTTATCTCCAGTTTATCTCTTCACCAGGCTTAATACATCTGCCCCATTATATCAACTGCTCAGCATGTAGGGCATGGATCAGTAATTTCCACTAATTACCCCTTTACTGCACAGATGGTGGGAGATGGGGTGGGAGAAGGGGGCATTGGGCTGAATGAAGGGGCTGTGATACATAACTTCCAGGGTGGTAGACCCAGAGGATATTTAATATGCAGAGGAGGGGTGTATAGTGGAGTGGGATAATTATTCATAATTTTCTGGTGGGAGGACAGCTTGCTTGACTGCAGATATCTCCAGTTCCCAGAAATAGATTTTTTTAGATTTTACTGGAATTAAAAATTAGAGAATCCCACCTACCAAATGGTATTGGGGACTAGGGGATCAGAGTTCAGGAGGCAGAGCAATCTGCCAATGAGAATATAAAACTACATACCAGGTGTGTGGAGCTGGGCAGTAACCAGCTGCTGGAAGGCTGATATCTCTGGTTCTGGGAAGACAAGCTACTAGTGTCCATCAAAGGGGGAGAGTCTCAGCTTTTGGAATATACCCTCAGAAAAACTCTCAGTCAGACAGAACTTGAAATATCTGACTGGGAAGAGCAACCAACAGGCTTGGATGGGGACCACTGCTTTGAAGTCAGATATCTCCGGTTCCCAAGGGCCGATTTTTTAAATTCTTGTACCCATGGAAAGAGGGGACCCTCAGCTTTCAGGCTAGGGACTTTAGACTCCTGGGGGGGGGGGGTTCTGGGTACTCAGAACCCCCCCCCTGCGTGCGCTACTGGGTCCAGTCCCACCTCTGCAACTGCCACTGGCAAGGAAGTCCAGGAGCAGAGCATTTTGTCCCTCCTGGAATGGGTCATGTTGGGAGATATGAGCTTCCCCCAGTGTCTACATCAGGTCATTCTCTTCCTGTCACCCACTGCCATGTTGCATATTGTGAACTTGTTTTGGGGTTGGACGAGGGGGGCCCAAATTATATTTTTGCACCGGGGTTCACCACCCACATTTTCCGCCACTGAATACAAAAGTACTGAAAAATACCAGATAAATCACCTCTACCTTATAAGAAACTAACAGCCACCTCGCCAACATGGGGTTCCGTGCAGAGACTTGGCTCCATCCTGTTCCCATTCTTTGCTGTGTTTGCTGTATGATGATGACTGCACTTCAGAGGTTCTTCACAATCTGCAAGCGGGAAGCATTTATTTCCCATATTGTGTAACCACCTAGAACGTCAGCAGCAGCAGCAGCGCTGTGCTGCGGTGTCCTGGCAACCCATGATCAGGGCCACTGGCAGCAGGCGGAAGGAACGCTGAATAAAATAGATATTAATTGTACCTAATTCACTTTATTTTGAGCTGATTATATAAATTGTGATAACGTTTATACAGTAGTCCTTTATCCATGTTATTTAACAATCATATTTCCGACTCAGTTGATAGATTATGCAGCTGAATAAATCATCGGAGAATCATTCAGTTTGTTATAAGGTGTATAGCAGACATTTTGGAATTAAACACCTAGGGCTTAATTTAGAGTTTGGTTACAGTTGTGCACATCTCGTACTTGTGTCCTGGTGACACGTGTGTCATGTGTAAGTGTAGTACGATCAGAGTGTGCAGAAACTCTTCGCTCATAATCCTTAGAGATGTGTCCGACTTCAAGGACTATGGGCAGAGGCGTGGCTAGAAATGGCATTAGGCCCCACCCCCTTAAATACCCGCGAATAGCAGCACTGCTATGCTGCTGGGAACTGGCCAGGATGAGCCAATTATGGGATGCCGCTGCTTTGTTTAAGACCTACCATGCTGTCATCATCATCAACATCAACTTAGTAGAGTTATTTTTGGATCAGTGCACAAAGCTGAAGGTTTTGATATTAGACTACCACCACCAGGGCTTAAAGTGGTCAGTCATGGAGAGGTGGTGAAACTTCTTTCCCTTAACACCCCCCCCCCCCCCCATTAGGTGTGGTCACACAATAGTAACTCCAATTAAACACACGGTAGCACAATCCTACACATTACACCCCTTGATTCATATTAAACCACGCAGTAATGCCCCTTATACACATAATGCCCACAGTTGTTCATCTTCACTTTACATTACATACGCCATGCCAGAAGAAGAAGCCGCTGGGACAGGCTTTTCTGTTGGAATTACTGTTCAGGACTGTGGTAGAGGTTCCACCCCGTTCCCCCTCACTTTAACCCCTGACCACCACCATATTTGATATATGCAAATGTGTATCTGAATATGATAAATAACCCTGTGCAGTATTACAAGAGAGATGTCTGCGGTGAGTTCTAAGTGTGTATCTCTTGTACAGTGATTCAGGGCGTGGATAACCAGTTATTGGGGGTAAACAACCAAAGCTTTGCGCAGCAGCTGGAGGAGAGATTGGCTTCTCTGTTCCAACTCTCCAGTCCACAATCAAGAAGATTCCGGAGAGCAACCACCGTGGGAAGTTACACTGTGCAGGTTGGTGAAAACGTTTTGGTTATTAAGCGGCAGGGACTTGTTGATTCAAAGCTGACTTTAAATGACTAATTATAGCCTGTTTCAGGCCTGTTAGGAAGGCTGCCATTTTTGCAGATGGACAAAACCATGTGCACTGCAGGTGGGGCAGATGTAACATGCGCAGAGAGAGTTAGATTTGGTGGAGTTCTTTTGTTTCTGTGCAGGGAAAACACTGGCTGCTTTAATTTTACGCCACAATTTAGAATGCTGTTTGAACACACCCCACCCAAATGTTACTCTCTCTAGCACATGTTACATCTGCCCCACCTCCAGTGCAGCATGTATTTGTCCATCTGCAAAAATTGCTAACAGGACTGAATCAGGCCCAAAATATCAGTAGCCACAAGGAATAATGACAACATTGGAGATGGAATCACAATATATATTTGAATATTATAATGTTGTGTTACAAGCCGCAGGCAGGTAAATAACATCCAAACCCAGGACGTTATCCTGAAAGTGATTTCTGTGCAATTAACATTAAGGGTTATATGTATATTTTAGTGTGAGTTTTAAGAAGAAGAGATATTGTCCATAGCAACCAGTCAGATTTTACTTAATCTAGCACCTTTTAGAAGATACCAACTAGAAACTGGTTGGTTGCTATGGGAAACAACTCCACTTATAAAAACCACACTTTTGTAAATATACCGCAGAGTCCAAGAGATCTAATGCAACAGATACAGCAGGTATTCAATCCCGGGTGAATTTTTCGCCAGGCTAAAAATCAGCAATTTGTGACCATTTTTTTGGGGGGGTGAATTTGATTCACCCTTTTCAATCCCATTGCTGATTTACTCCTGGCCGCAAAATCCAGCATCAGTAAAAAATGCTTGGATCGTCAAAATTGCCGCAAATTCACATATTTTGATGAATTTAAGTCCGTTTTTGCGGCCGTTTTCGCCCGTTTTCACCCATCCCAATTCGCCCAGAAAGAAAAGGTGAAACAGCATCGGCGAAAATGTACTCAAAATTGGGTGAAAACGCACGTGATTGAATACTAATCAGCGAATTATTGCCAATTTTTTTGCCTGGTCAGAAAATCGTCTGGGATTGAATACCCCCCATAGTGTTTATATCCTATTGTCATATGACGATGTCCTGTTTTGCAGATGGTAAAAATGCAGCGCCTGTCAGGTCCCAATAATCTAGCCGAGTTGACGTACTACGCTCAGAAAAACGGGCTGCCCATACTGGGCACAACTGCTGCAAAGCAACTAAGTACCATTGACCCTCAGACCATGGCCTTGACCCTCGGATATATCGTCCGGATACAAGCAAATCGTAAGTACATGTCAATACAAATTGCTGAGTCCACGAGCCAGGTTAGTGGATGGTGGAGTAGGCCGCAGTAGGGATCATTATCGTTATTGGGTATAGTAGTCCAAGCACCACAAGGCTCTCTTCATGCAGCAGTGACAAGGGAGGAGAAGCGAGCTGGTGGATAAGTTGCCCGTGGCAACCAATCAGCTGCTATGTATCATTTTATAGAAAGCATTTGATAAATGTGACCTCAATTCTGATTGGTTGCACTGTCTATATCGTCATGATTTCATACGTTTAAGGGGGAAAAGTATCAAGCCTTCAAAAAAGTGGAGAAATGGATAAGCGGAGTAGTTGCCTATAGCAACCAATTAGATAGCACTTATTAAGTACATTCTGTAAAATGATAAGTTAAAGGTGACTGCTTGCTATAGTTATCTTCTGCACTCATGAGAAGGCTTCATACACCCCCCCCCCCCTGCCCTCCCCACAAATATTACATAAACCAAGATGTCTTCTTGTTCTTCTATCTCCTCTCTCTAAGCTGTTGTGCAAAACCCGCCAAACAATCTCTGGATAATCGCTGCCGTGTTAGCGCCAATAGCCGTTGTCACGGTAATCATCATCATCATCACTGCCGTGCTCTGTCGGAAGAACAAAAGTGACTTTAAGACAGAGAACCTGAGCAGCATCCCTCCGAGGACTAAGGTAAGATGTCCCGGACTTCTGAAAACTCTGGGCGTTAACAAAGCAATGATTCATTGTTTGCACCACTGTTACCCACGTGTGCCCATGCATTAGGCAGACTGGCACTTTATACCGCAGTACAGATAATTCTCAACGATGACTATGGTCTGCACCTTGGTCTTAAGCAGTTATGTTTTATGGTAGAGAGGGATCTTGTGATCCCTTTCCAGCAGGCCACATGCTCCGCCCCTTCCTCTCGCCACTCATATTTTAATGGGCAAGCAGACTTAGGGCCTTATTTTGGTTCACTCTTTCTGACAAAATCCTTCTTAGATGGACAAAACCATGTGCACTGCAGGTGGGGCAGATGTAACTTGTGCAGAGAGAATTAGATTTGGGTGGGGTTTTACTTCAAAGTGAGATCTATATTGCAGTGTAAAAATAAAGCAGTCAGTATTTACCCTGCACAGAAACAAAATAACTCACCCAAATCTAATGCTCTCTGCACATTTTACATCTGCCCCCCTGCAGTGCACATGGTTTTGTCCATCTAAGAAGGATTTTGTCAGAAAGAGTGAACCAAAATAAGGCCTGAGAGAGTATAATTCAGACCCATGCATACATTAGTAGAGAACGCCTGCAATTTACTATATACCAGGATAGGCTCTTATTGGAGCGAGCGATGTGTTTTAGTGATAAGTAGCCCTGGTACTATCATTTCTTTTGTATGTAAATTGGATTTAGAGGGGTATGTTTAGAGGTGATGTTGCCCATACCAACCAATAAGATTCTGTCTATCATTTTCTAGGGTGCAATAGAGAAATGATAAACAGCATGTAATTGGTTGCTATGGCAACATCATCTCTTCATTAGTAGAATCTTTAGTAAATGAGCCCCTTACTTTCACCAGTTTGTAGAAATACATATTTGTAATCCACTATTGCATATATTTGTTATTGTACACTACGAAGTATATTTACTTATACCCCTTTCACATTGCAAATGCTTGGTCACATCAGGGACTTGGACACAGGTCCATTACTAGAGCAAACCGGGCCGCAGTTGTCAGATGGGCCGGGCCGCAGTTGTCAGGTGGGCGCCCAGTACGGCAGTGGTTCAGTGAGCCGAGCGGCGGATCCTCCGGACCGGGATGCAGGACCGCAAATATCATTTATGTGCATGGCTGAGTGGTCACCCGGAAGTCTGTGCAAGACGTGCCTTGGTGCCCTCCCCCCTGATTCTACTACAGCAAATACACACACACAGCATGCATACATATGCACACAGCATACATACATACATACATACATGCATGCATACATACTATAAACTCACATCATACATGCAATAAACTCACAGCATCCATACATGGATACATATAAACACAGACACGCAGAACATTCTTACACATATACTTAAATTGTACAATGCAGCCATAGGGAGACTGGGTAGCCCGGGCATCCTCCAGCTTGTGGCTCGGCGCTGCTGCAAGCTGATTCTGCAGGAACCCGGTGCTCTGGGTGAGGGGGTGGCGGCTCCGAAACAGGGAATGGCAGCCTCGAGCTCCTGGCCTCTGGGGAGAGATGTGCAGTCTGTGCAGAGATGTGTACCCTGCCAGTTTACAGCTTGTGGAGTCTGTGCAGAGCTGGAGCAGGGAAGAGCCAGGCCCTGCCCGTTTACTACCGGCGGGGAGTTTCGACAGTCTGTGCAGAGCTGGAGCAGGGATGAGCCAAGCCAGTCCTGCCTGTTTACAACCTGCGGGGAGCTTTGGCCGTGTGTCGGATCGCAAGCCAATCAGAGCTTGCAGTCCGGCAGCCAATCAGGAGCTGCTGCTTCCTGATTGGCTGCCAGAATGCAAGTTCCAATAAGCTTGTGGCAGGTGCTGTATTTAAATACCGTCGGCTCTGTTTCTATTAGTGGCTGCCTGCCGCCCATTATATGTGCCGCCCCTAGGCCCGTGCCTCATGGGCCTATTGGTAAGTCGGACCCCGGCGGTGGCGCATCATCCGGGGCAGAGCGGCAGCACGTCATTGTGAGCATGGGAGAATTAACGCTTGGAGCTGATACTGTGTCCAAATGCTGCCTCCTCCATAGTGTGATCGGGAACTGGGTCGCTCAACCCGAGTTACCCGTTCACACTACACAGCAACCTGGGTCTGACCCAGGATTAACCCTTCTTTTAACCCTGGTCCGGAATGCCGGGTTTTTGGAACCAGGAAATAAGCTAAGGCCCTTTCACATCGCATAGAGACCCAGATCAATCAGGCATATATATATAAGTGGACGCATTTGTATATTTATAGGAATGTATTAAAGTCCCATTAGATAAATAATATTTCTGTCATTTCCACTTTTCAGCTTTAGTACACAGCCGCAGGATTTAGGGGATTGCACGTACGCTGTTATTATTTCTGTCATTTATCAGCGTCTTAGTGACCTCCCGCAGTCAGGGCAGGCCAGCACGCAGACGTTCTGCCCTCGGAGTCAGGCCCAGCTGTGCGGGGACAATATCCAGTCAGCTGCAACTGACACGTGTCAGCAGAGATGTAATATACCTGGCCTCCAGCGCAGTGGTGTGGTGTCTATAATAAGTAGAGGGTATGCGGGGCATATGTGCGCTGCGTCAAGGGGGGTACGTCATGCTGCTCCTATTGCAATGACTCCCCCCCCACCACCACCACCACCATTATTAGGGGTGTGGTATAACTTACAGACAATGTCTATATTGACAGCCGAAAGTCAACATGGGCAAGGTTCATTTGACAAAAGTTTGAAAATTGCAAAATGCAGACATAAGGTAAAAATGAGTTTTTCACTTTTTTTGGTGTCGGTATCGAACCCTAAATAGTGCACCGTGTCCTGCTTCACACGCCATGCTTCGAGTCGCTTTACCGTTCCCAATCTGAGTCCATGTGAATGGAAAAGGAAAACAAAAATGTAAAAATCCCCAAAACTCATATTGGCTTTTTATATGTCAACCTTGTGTTAGTGTTCACTTAGACATTGACCCTTATTCAGATCTGATCGCAGTACAAATTTGTTCTCAAAATGGGCAAAACCATGTGCACTGCAGGTGGGGCAGATGTAACATGTGCAGAGAGAGTTAGATTTGTGTGAGTTATTTTGTTTCTGTGCAGGGTAAATACTGGCTGCTTTATATTTGACACTGCCATTTAGATTTCAGTTTCAAAACACCCCACCCAAATTTAACTCTCTCTGCACATGTTACATCTACCCCACCTGCAGTGCACATGGTTTTGCCCAATTTGAGAACAGATTTGTACTGCGATCAGAATAAGAGCCACTGTCAGCAGTGGCGTAGCTAGAAATTTTTCTCCCCCCTGCCAAAAAAATACTCCCAACATGACCCATTCATACAGGGGAGCCGCACCAACTAGCTCCCCTATGTGAATTTTGAATTGTGCTACAGCCCAACCTCTACAACTGCCACTGGCATGGAAGTCCCAGAACAGAGCATTGTGTCCCTCCTGGATGGGTCATGTTGGGAGGTATGCGGTAGTTTCCATATAAGTTGTTGCTGCGATGCGTACACGTGCTTACACCCATTGCGGCACTGATATAGAACACTAAGCTGCATACGCTATCTCCCAGGGGTTCCCCATTCATTGTGTATGTACACATACCCCAACATCTTGTGATTCGTATGGTTACGTCCTATCTGAGCGCATATATGTATATGCGTATAACAGCAGTACACATGTGTTCATGCTTGTGCTCACGGAGCTGCTGGGCATGCCCCCACAACAACGAAAACAGGGTGTGGCCTCGCGGCAGCAGCGCTAATGCAGGTTACACCCCTTCCCGCTAGGCCACACCCCCAAAATTTCCTTGCAGGCAGTAAATGTTGGGAGGTATACATCTGCCCCCATGCAGTGCACATGGTTTTGTCCATTAGAGAGAGAGAATTTGCTTTTGCAAGTGAACCAGAATCAGGCCCTAAGTATAAAATGTTTCTAAATATAAACACCATATCTGTTGTTCAGGCCTTTAAGAATATAAAGAGATGGCAATCAAGCATTGCCAATACGTGGCATTACTTATGATAACACTAATGACGGGGTGGTCTGTACACAATCAGCTAATAATATTCTTGCCTAATCTCTCACTTTCTGAATCTCTCGTCTCATTTTTTTTTTAAGTGGCAATCATTTACATGGCAAAATCAACCAGTTTTTTTCAGTGTAAATGGTTGCCGCTTTAAAAAAAAAAAAAAAAAGAGGGAAAACCCTCCCAAAATCTCCCACTTTCTGATTATCACACCCTATTAGATTTTTAAAGATACATGTGAATTTTTGTACGCAGGAACAGTGCAGATTGTTGTATCTTGTACACGAAAATAAGCCCCTACATGTTCACTTTATTGAACAGTACTTGGTGTGAAACTTGGGTCAATTCTATGGCAGGTATTCAATGCCGGTGCGAGCGGCCGGCGAGGGGGTTAAACTGCGAGGATCACAGAAAACCATTGATCCTCGCAGTTTAACCCCCGCGCCGGCCGCTCGCACTATGCAACGTTCCGGGGGAATCCTCGCAGTCACAGAACGGCGAGGATTCCCCTAAACTGCGAGAGCCGCGGCTAGTGCAGCAAACTCGCTGTAATTAGCCTCGGCTCTCGCAGCTTTTGGAGGCACATTCGCAAATTCCCCCTGGCTCAAAAAACGGAGCGAGGGGGAATTTGCGAATGAGGGGGGTCAGTTGAATATTGACAGGGTGAGCGGTGACTGCGAGCAAAAAGTCCTGCTCGCAGTCACCGCTCGCCCACGGCATTGAATATATGCCTATGTCAATCCCATCCAAACAAATCAGATCTCATTGTTCCACCGGCAATAAGGTTCTGTGATGTGCTCCGCGGAGCCGCCATCTGTTGTCTGACAGTGTTTTGGTTTGTATTCTACATCGTGTGTTATTAGTGTCGGAGATATTGATTTCACGTTGATATTATATCAAGCAATTCATTTCCATAATGCATTCAGGGAGCCTTGGTTTGGCAAACAGCACTTCTGTCTCTTGCAGTACATTCCTTATTGATGGAGCATGTGTTGACAGATTGTTATTTATGGTTTATTGCCTGATACAGCCAAACAGGCCGCTTTATTACCTCCTGCCGTCCTCAGAACTGACATACAATTCACAAATGTAGGAATAGATTTCAAAATAAAAGTCAACGTTTTTTTTAGCCCTGTCAGAATATCGACCCCTGAATCCCAACTGCTGTTATCCTTAACGTAGGTGGGTACGGGTCATTGGGGGGACCCAATTTAGGTCGCCAAGCATTTGGTTGACTACTGAAGGCCGACAGAGGCCTTCGTCGACACCTGAAATAGGTCGACATCGCTAAGGTCAAAAGGGTTGGATTATCAACACTAGCATTAGATTGACCGTCAAAAGGTTGATTTTTCATGTTTTTGTCCCGTCAAAGTGCACTGCGTCCCATCGCGTGGCTTGCCATGCCCTGGGCACACTATTTTATTTTCCCGCCACACGTGGTATATGGTAGGGCATGAAATACCGCCTGTCGCCACATATCGGCTCGAAAAGAAAAAAAAGAGTGAAAAGATCATGTCAACCTTTTGACTGTCAGGGGAGATGTTAGGGTGAGGCTGTCAGGGGAGATGTTAGGGTGAGGCTGTCGGGATATGTTAGGGTGAGGCTGTCAGAGGAGATGTTTGGGTTTGGCTGTCAGGGGAGATGTTAGGGTGAGGCTGTCAGGGGAGATGTTAGGGTGAGGCTGCCAGGGGAGATGTTAGGGTGAGGCTGTCAGGGGATATGTTAGGGTGAGGCTGTCAGAGGAGATGTTTGGGTTTGGCTGTCAGGGGAGATGTTAGGGTGAGGCTGTCAGGGGAGATGTTAGGGTGAGGCTGCCAGGGGAGATGTTAGGGTGAGGCTGTCAGGGGAGATGTTAGGGTGATGCTGCCAGGGGAGATGTTAGGGTGAGGCTGTCAGGGGAGATGTTAGGGTGATGCTGCCAGGGGAGATGTTAGGGTGAGGCTGTCAGGGGAGATGTTAGGGTGATGCTGCCAGGGGAAATGTTAGGGTGAGGCTGTCAGGGGAGATGTTAGGGTGATGCTGCCAGGGGAGATGTTAGGGTGATGCTGCCAGGGGAGATGTTAGGGTGAGGCTGCCAGGGGAGATGTTAGGGTGAGGCTGCCAGGGGAGATGTTAGGGTGAGGCTGTCAGGGGAGATGTTAGGGTGAGGCTGTCAGGGGAGATGTTAGGGTGAGGCTGTCAGGGGAGATGTTAGGGTGAGGCTGTCAGGGGAGATGTTAGGGTGATGCTGCCAGGGGAGATGTTAGGGTGATGCTGCCAGGGGAGATGTTAGGGTGAGGCTGTCAGGGGAGATGTTAGGGTGAGGCTGTCAGGGGTGATGTTAGGGTGAGGCTGTCAGGGGTGATGTTAGGGTGAGGCTGTCAGGGGAGATGTTAGGGTGAGGCTGTCAGGGGAGATGTTAGGGTGAGGCTGTCAGGGGAGATGTTAGGGCGATGCTGCCAGGGGAGATGTTAGGGTGAGGCTGTCAGGGGAGATGTTAGGGTGAGGCTGTCAGGGGAGATGTTAGGGTGATGCTGCCAGGGGAGATGTTAGGGCGATGCTGTCAGAGGAGATGTTAGGGTGAGGCTGTCAGGGGAGATGTTAGGGTGAGGCTGTCAGGGGAGATGTTAGGGTGAGGCTGTCAGGGGAGATGTTAGGGTGAGGCTGTCAGGGGAGATGTTAGGGTGAGGCTGTCAGGGGAGATGTTAGGGTGAGGCTGTCAGGGGAGATGTTAGGGTGAGGCTGTCAGGGGAGATGTTAGGGTGAGGCTGTCAGGGGAGATGTTAGGGTGAGGCTGTCAGGGGAGATGTTAGGGTGATGCTGTCAGGGGAGATGTTAGGGTGAGGCTGTCAGGGGAGATGTTTGGGTTTGGCTGTCAGGGGATATGTTAGGGTGAGGCTGTCAGGGGAGATGTTAGGGTGATGCTGCCAGGGGAGATGTTAGGGTGAGGCTGTCAGGGGAGATGTTAGCGTGAGGCTGTCAGGGGAGATGTTAGGGTGAGGCTGTCAGGGGAGATGTTAGGGTGAGGCTGTCAGGGGAGATGTTAGGGTGAGGCTGTCAGGGGAGATGTTAGGGTGAGGCTGTCAGGGGAGATGTTAGGGTGATGCTGCCAGGGGAGATGTTAG
The DNA here is from genome assembly GCF_055691185.1 of Crinia signifera. Taxonomy (NCBI): domain Eukaryota; kingdom Metazoa; phylum Chordata; class Amphibia; order Anura; family Myobatrachidae; genus Crinia; species Crinia signifera. The sequence goes on from NC_139227.1 coordinate 114,298,472, forward strand.
GGTGAGGCTGTCAGGGGAGATGTTAGGGTGAGGCTGTCAGGGGAGATGTTAGGGTGAGGCTGTCAGGGGAGATGTTAGGGTGAGGCTGTCAGGGGAGATGTTAGGGTGAGGCTGTCAGGGGAGATGTTAGGGTGAGGCTGTCAGGGGAGATGTTAGGGTGAGGCTGTCAGGGGAGATGTTAGGGTGATGCTGCCAGGGGAGATGTTAGGGTGAGGCTGTCAGGGGAGATGTTAGGGTGAGGCTGTCAGGGGAGATGTTAGGGTGAGGCTGTCAGGGGAGATGTTAGGGTGAGGCTGTCAGGGGAGATGTTAGGGTGAGGCTGTCAGGGGAGATGTTAGGGTGAGGCTGTCAGGGGAGATGTTAGGGTGATGCTGCCAGGGGAGATGTTAGGGTGAGGCTGTCAGGGGAGATGTTAGGGTGAGGCTGTCAGGGGAGATGTTAGGGTGAGGCTGTCAGGGGAGATGTTAGGGTGAGGCTGTCAGGGGAGATGTTAGGGTGATGCTGTCAGGGGAGATGTTAGGGTGAGGCTGCCAGGGGAGATGTTAGGGTGAGGCTGTCAGGGGAGATGTTAGGGTGATGCTGCCAGGGGAGATGTTAGGGTGAGGCTGTCAGGGGAGATGTTAGGGTGATGCTGCCAGGGGAGATGTTAGCGTGAGGCTGTCAGGGGAGATGTTAGGATGAGGCTGCCAGGGGAGATGTTAGGGCGATGCTGTCAGAGGAGATGTTAGGGCGAGGCTGTCAGGGGAGATGTTAGGGCGAGGCTGTCAGGGGAGATGTTAGGGTGAGGCTGTCAGGGGAGATGTTAGGGTGAGGCTGTCAGGGGAGATGTTAGGGTGAGGCTGTCAGGGGAGATGTTAGGGTGAGGCTGTCAGGGGAGATGTTAGGGTGATGCTGCCAGGGGAGATGTTAGGGTGAGGCTGCCAGGGGAGATGTTAGGGTGAGGCTGTCAGGGGAGATGTTAGGGTGAGGCTGTCAGGGGAGATGTTAGGGTGAGGCTGTCAGAGGAGATGTTAGGGTGATGCTGTCAGGGGAGATGTTAGGGTGAGGCTGCCAGGGGAGATGTTAGGGTGAGGCTGTCAGGGGAGATGTTAGGGTGAGGCTGTCAGGGGAGATGTTAGGGTGAGGCTGTCAGGGGAGATGTTAGGGTGAGGCTGTCAGGGGAGATGTTAGGGTGAGGCTGTCAGGGGAGATGTTAGGGTGATGCTGCCAGGGGAGATGTTAGCGTGAGGCTGTCAGGGGAGATGTTAGGGTGAGGCTGTCAGGGGAGATGTTAGGGTGAGGCTGCCAGGGGAGATGTTAGGGCGATGCTGTCAGAGGAGATGTTAGGGCGAGGCTGCCAGGGGAGATGTTAGGGTGAGGCTGTCAGGGGAGATGTTAGGGTGAGGCTGTCAGGGGAGATGTTAGGGTGAGGCTGTCAGGGGAGATGTTAGGGTGAGGCTGTCAGGGGAGATGTTAGGGTGAGGCTGTCAGGGGAGATGTTAGGGTGAGGCTGTCAGGGGAGATGTTAGGGTGATGCTGCCAGGGGAGATGTTAGGGTGAGGCTGTCAGGGGAGATGTTAGGGTGAGGCTGTCAGGGGAGATGTTAGGGTGAGGCTGTCAGGGGAGATGTTAGGGTGATGCTGTCAGGGGAGATGTTAGGGTGAGGCTGTCAGGGGAGATGTTAGGGTGAGGCTGTCAGGGGAGATGTTAGGGCGAGGCTGCCAGGGGAAATGTTAGGGCGATGCTGCCAGGGGAGATGATAGGGTGAGGCTGTCAGGGGAGATGTTAGAGTGAGGCTGTCAGAGGAGATGTTAGGGTGAGGCTGTCAGGGGAGATGTTAGGGTGATGCTGCCAGGGGAGATGTTAGGGTGAGGCTGTCAGGGGAGATGTTAGGGTGAGGCTGTCAGGGGAAATGTTAGGGTGAGGCTGTCAGGGGAGATGTTAGGGTGAGGCTGTCAGGGGAGATGTTAGGGTGAGGCTGTCAGGGGAGATGTTAGGGTGAGGCTGTCAGGGGAGATGTTAGGGTGAGGCTGTCAGGGGAGATGTTAGGGTGAGGCTGTCAGGGGAGATGTTAGGGTGAGGCTGTCAGAGGAGATGTTAGGGTGAAGCTGTCAGGGGAGATGTTAGGGTGATGCTGTCAGGGGAGATGATAGGGTGAGGCTGCCAGGAAAGAAGGATTAGGGGTAGTCACAGGAGAAGGTTAGCATACTTACCCTAAATCTGTTGGATCTGTCATGGCTGTTAGGATACCAGGTACTTCTGACCACCAGCATTGTCAGCACAGGGATCCCATAGGTAAAACATCTTTGAGAAATCATGATGGTGAAACCTCATATTTGTCTTCTACCCATTCAACAGCCAGTTCAAGGCTTCGATTACGCAAAACAGCACCTCGGACAGCAAGGAGGGGACGAGGACGCCCTTCCAGTCACCCAGGAGACTGTGGTGCCATCTCTGAACTTGTCACAAGAAAGAGACAGCACAAAGGATGGGAGTACCGAAAAAATGCTCAAATCTTCCGACAATAGAAACAGGTTTGAACCTCAGCATTATTATAGGTGTAAAATGTGGAGAACGTCCCATATGTACCTAGTACTGCGGGTGGCATGGGCCAGACGTTTCAGTCAAATAACACACTACGGGCTGTGGGCAAACGAAGGTCTGGAATCTTCAGAACTGCGAGGTCTCAGTAAACAGATGTCTTCTTTGTGATATTAAATAACCAGAATAAAGAAGGCAAATTATTCCCATATTATTGATTTCAAGCCCACCAAATAGATAACTTGTTTCACGTTATGTTCATAAGTGTCACATATATATTGAGGTGGGAAGGATGGAGATATTATAATCGGAATCTCGGTTCCATAGGAAGAGACTGTAACACAATCTGCATCATTTCAGCCTCAACAGAACCATGAATGTCGGCATTTTATTATAAAAGAGGGTGGAGGAAGGTGGTCTTCTGCCCTTATTCAGATCTGATCGCAGAACAAATTTGTTCTCAAAATGGGCAAAACCATGTGCACTGCAGGTGGGGCATATGTAACCTGTGCAGAGAGAGTTAGATTTGTGTGAGTTATTTTGTTTCTGTGCAGGGTAAATACTGGCTGCATTATTTTTACACTGCAATTTAGATTTCAGTTTCAACACACCCCACCCAAATCTAACTCTCTTTATACATGTTACATCGGTACTTTACAGTACTTACTTACAAATTTGTACTGCGATCAGATCTGAATAAGGGCCCTTATGTATTTAAATGCAGACACGCGGGCACATTTTCTAAAGCTTCTAAAAATTAAAAGGTGATGCTGTCCATTGCAACCAATGAGATTATGGCCCTTATTCTGATTCACTCGCAAAGGCAAATTCCTTCTCAAATACACAAAACCATGTGCACTGCAGGTGGGGCAGATGTAACATGTGCAGAGAGAGTTAGATTTGGGGAGGGGTTTTACTTCAAAGTGAGATCTATATTGCAGTGTAAAAATAAAGCAGCCAGTATTTTCCCTGCACAGAAACAAAATAACTCACCCAAGTCTAAATCTCTCCGCACAAGTTACATCTGCCCCACCTGCAGTGCACATGGTTTTGTGCATTTGAGAAGGAATTTGCCTTTGTGAGTGAATTAGAATACGGGCCACTGTCTATACTTTCTCTAAAGCATCCTAGAAAATGAAAGACCTAATCTGATTGGTTGCTACGGGCAAAACCATCTCTTTTCAATTTTAGAAGCTTTTGTAAATCTCCCCCACATATGAAGGACTTGCATGTGAACCAACTTCCATATATGATATGCTCCCATATATATGTATACACGTGCGTGTGTATATTACCCACTGTAATCCGGCGAATGTGCCTATACAGTGTATGTGCAGAATCCCAAGCTCCACCAAACACACTGACAGATAGATGTGTGTGTGTGTGTGTGTGTGTGTGTGTGCGCGTGTGCCTGTGGGAGGGTAATTGCTACTATACAAAAGCCCCCACTCCCCTCCGAACGCTCTGACATTTCCATTATACCAGTGGTAGAAAAGATGCCTAACACTTGTCTGTGTTGCTATGGTAATCTGCAGCCGGTCGCCTTGTGAAAATGGTTCCGTCATCAGCAACGAATCAGAAGAGGAGAGTTCAGACAGGAGCACGCCGCAGAAAGTTATGGCTCAGCACCGAGCGACAAAGGATGAGGCTGGCAAGCGGAACGGTGAGGAGGCGAACGGCTCTGCATTCACTCCTGTATATCATCTCCCAACGCAGAGCACGTCTTAATTACACCGTAACGTTATTATAATTACCGCGTCCGCAGCGCAGCAACACTTATTCTGATTATGCCTACACATGTTCTATTAGACATAACACGTTATTTACATAATCATATTGTAGACGGTTATTTCCATAGCTTGCCACATCCCCCCTGCCAGACGTACCTGCAGAGGGTTTCATTGGTTGCCTGCCTAGCAGTGATTTGGCACAGGACAGTCTAGATATTTCCTGCCCTGTATTGATTTGACCCCCCCCCCCCCCTTGTTAAATCATTTAACCACTTCATTCCCTTGCCCTGATCCGCTATTAGGTTCTCTCAAACACAGAAAAGCTCTGCATTGTGGGTAAGCGTGGCAGTGAAGGGGTTATATATTCTAGATTGTTTGCAGTGCTGCATTTGATGCAATGTCACACACACAGCTGTATTTACAGATCGCACAGCCGTAGTGTTGTGAGTGAATGAGCCCCTAATTCCGCTACCGCTCACCCACAGATCTGTCCACCCGCCGTCCACTTCTCCTGTATTTTCCAGGATAAATAATTGTCTGGTGTAGAGAACAAAGGAGATGTCCAATAAAGAAAGTAAATACTAACCCACGTAGCGCAGCCTGGCTCACGTGGCTAAAGAAACGGGACTGACAACAGATTAGAACGCACTGACGTGTGAAACTCTTCCATATGGACAATTGTACTGCAAGTGTATGTGCATTCTATATTGGTGCAAATGATACGCCTGGATGCTTATGTCCAGGTGCTCGGCCTCTCACTGCACATTGGCCCCGATACTGATTTGCAAGTAACTAGAAAAAAAACATGCTGCATTGCAAGTGGGGAAGATGTAACATGTGCAGAGAGATTTGGGTGGGGTGCGTTCAAACTGAAATCTAAATAGCAGGATACGTATAAAGATGCCTAAAATTTGTGGGCTACATACAAAAGCACACAGTATTTACCCTGCGCAGAAAAAATGCAAATGTATCTACTCCCCTATTGCATAGCAACAGGATTTGTTCCAGGTAGAACTTAACTGGCTATTTTTTCTTCACCTACAAATCTGAATCAGGCCCATTGACTACGTGAGAACCCCCATTACAGCCGAGCAGTGCCCCAGGTAGAAATGCCCTTGAAGTGAATGCATAATGGTCCAAAATCTTAGCAAGGCAGGTGGACAAAACCATGCTGCACTGCAGGGGGGCAGATGTAACACGTGCAGAGAGTTAGATTTGGGTGAGCTATTTTACAGTATCTCTGTGCAGGGTAAATACTGGCTGCTTTATCCTTACATTGAAATGTCTATATAATGGTTCTTTAATAGGAATATTACTTTTTGTGGCTGCCAATTATCCAAAGTCATTTTGTTCTGTTTCATATGATGTCAGCCATGTAACACGACATTAAGGCATCTTGATAACACAACATTAAGGCATCTTGATTTTGTTTTCTTTAATATTCAGGTTTTTCAAAACAAAAAAGAAAAATTGGTAAGATTTCTATGTGACGATCTCCTCTGACTAACACCCTCCAGTGCGTTATACCTCTCGGGGGGATTACATGGTGAAGACCATCTCCAAAATCGGCTCTGCTCCCTCCCATATTATGGGTGTATGATTTACACATTGCTCCTCCCAATCCTGTTGTTAGATCTACAATAAAAAGATAGACGTCAATCGGTCAATCCCAAGTGGATTGCAAAAGCCAACAGGTAAAAGATAGCTAGTTCTTAAGGTTATCGCGTTGATAAGGTTGTCCTGATCAAAGGGTTGACACGCCAATGGTTGAATCACAATGGCCCTTATTCTGCTTGGTGCGGCCGGAGCCGCATATGCGGCTCCGACCGTGCAGGCGAATCCCCGCCTTCCATACGGATCGCCACGGCCGTCCGTACGCGGACATGTGGCGGTCCGCATGAAAATGGCGGGGGATACGCCTCCACCATCTTGGAGCAGCCCCCTGCATTCGATGGTCGCCGACCATCGAAGGCAGGGCCGCACGCTCCACCAGCTCCCGCAACCATAGACCTCGCGGACACTTGTCCGTGTGAAAGCATGTATGGCGCCCCCAACACATGCGTCACAGCCTCATTACCATGCGTACGCCCCGCGTTTGCATGGGAACGCCCATGAAACGCGGGGCGTATGCATAGGGAAATGAGGCTAAGTAGCCCCTCACGCCCCTATCCACCCCCTTTGCGGCGGTAAAAAAAATTGTGCGGCGATTTCGCCTGCACATGCGCAGAGTGCCCTCTGCACATGCGCAGAGCGAAAACATCGGCGGAACGCCCGCAAGCGGCCGTTACCGCTTAGATCGGAATAAGGGCCAATGATTGGAAGAAGTTTGGGATTTTTTGGGACGTTTTTTTTTTTTTTTACATTTCTTAAACATTTTCATCAATTACTATTCACATGGACTGCGATTGGGAATATCGTCTTGCCCAAGGCATGGCGGGTCCACGAGGGTACACGTCTCCACTAATTTGGACTTACAAAACAACACAACAGGGTGTGTCAACCTATTTCTTGTCGACCTTTTCACCCTATCAACCTTTTGTACCTGTCAACCATTTCTACTGGCTACCTTTTCCATGCTGGGCTTTGACCATGTTGACCATTTCAGGTCGACATCATTGACGGCCTATCTTTTTACTGTACAATCTATTCAACCACAGACTTGTTCCTCAGATCTAGTCCCTGGTGGGGATTACTGTGCACCAATCAGTCTTTTATAGGGTTGTTGCTGTAGATCGCCAAAGGGTTCTGTTCTTTCTCTATGGGGGTCGTGGACCCCCATAAAGGAAAATAACCCCTGTAATTCAGGATCCCGATTGTTGGACATTTAACAGTCGTGAATTTGATGTCAGTATAGTGATAGTCAGAATCCTGACTGTTGGGAGGTCATCCAGCACCCCCCAAATCTGGCATTTTAGTTCTTTGGCCCGGCATGTCCAAACTGTAGCCCTCCAGCTGTTCTGAAACTACAAGTCCCATCATGCTTTGCCACAGTTTTGCTATCAAGGAATGCTAAAACTTTGGCAAGGCATGCTGGCATGTGTAGTTTGACAACAGCAGGAGGGCCATAGTTTGGACATGCCTGTCATAGACCCATAGGGTTGTGTATTAAAATACACGCTAGAGTGCAGTTTTTGTGAATACGGCCCTGCCGCCATCGCTCCACATTGATTCAAACCCATAGCTACAGATCTCCCAGTAAGTTCTGTCATCGGCTATATCAGATAACTGGGAGACAGATCCTGGTATTGGCAGCAGAAGGCCCACTGCGGGGGGCGGGGGAGGGGACACACCATTAGGTCGACATGCATTAAGATCGACGTGCAGGAAGGTTGGCATGGGTTAGGTCGACATAAGCGTTAGGTCGACATGGGGAATGTTGACAGTCAAAATGTTGACATGAGGTTTTTCACATTTATTTTGTCCCGAATTTAGACACAGTTGACATGGACACTGAAATGTAGCTACGTCCATGTGACCTGTCGCCCTAACCCATGTTGACCTTCTGCATGTCGACTTTAATGCATGTCGACCTAATTGCTTGTCGACCATCTGCTTGTAGTCCTAGTGTCCGTATCCCTCAGCACCTACTGGATTCTCTGCTGGAGGGTACGAGGGCGATCAGCTGAGATGACCGAGGTTCTATCATCCTGCTGGCAGCACTTCTGCGCGGTTTATTGGCCGCGACGCCGCTCAGATTATGAGCTGTAACCTGCTTTAGGCTGTCACGGTTAGTGAGGACATATGATGGAAGCGGCTGGAGGTGACTTGGCCGTAACCTCAGCACTAAATAATCATCCCACAAGTCCGACTTCCAGGACACTGGGGATAAGATCTGCATCTCTCGCTTGGGACACATTGGCAGAGCCATCTAGTACTAGTTCCATACACTAAGGTCCTGGTCCAGCATGGATAGCTGTACCCTTGTGTAGTGTAAATCACAATAAAGCAATATACTGTCAGTTGTTACTAATAGTATAAAGAAAATAAGTAACTTAATTCCAAAAAAGTATCAAAGTGGGATGACGTCTGAGCGCTCGCAGATGTAAGAAGGGGGCAGCCCACCGCCCAACGCCTCCCTGCACACACTGCTAGGTACGAACGCAACGGCAAACAGGGAGTTCACCCTGGCCACTCGCACCACATGTGCAGATGCAAAATATTGGCCCCCCATGGGAATGCGCAGGGCCCGAAGAAACAAGAATAACCCCCTATGTGTATCATATATATATATATATATATATAAAGCATGCGGGGAGGCTTGCTGGGACTCATAGTTCCACAGTATTAGACAATAGCATTTCATTCTATTTTTTACCACTTTAATCAGCCCGGTACCCAACGCCTAGGGTCACCGAGGACAGTATCAGGCTTCAGCCTGGGCAGGTAAGTTCTGGAGGGGGGGACCCCTTCGTTGGGGGGAGGGGGTCCCCACTCCCCCAGGACCCCTGGCCAGGCTGACTGGTCGGTAGGGTTAATGTTTTGGCCGCGGGACCTTATATAATAAGTGTCCCCCGGCTGTGACATTACCCTGCTGGCTGGTTGGGCCTGGTTCTTAAAATATGGGGGACCCCTATTTATTATGTCCCCCGTATTTTGGGAACCAGCCCGGCCCTGGAGCCGGCTTTTAAAAGTCAGCGGAGCCCTATTTCATTGGTTTCCTGATTTTTTAAAACCAGCCCTGGTGCTGGTTACGGCCGTGAGGGGGGACCCCACGCCGTTTTTTTTCTTTTTAACCTCTTTATTTACACTGAAGCCTGCACAGATCTGACTGATCCGTGCAGGCTTCTGCCAAACACGCCAGGAAAATGAAGTGTATTTTCCTGGCGTATTTGGCCGGCAATTATCGTCAGTTTGCCGGTAATTAGCGGACATATTTTAAGACACTTAGTAAGTTAGGAATCACTATTCTTTTGAATGGTGATTCCTATTCGTATTCTATCGATGGTGTATTCATTCGTATTTGTAAATACAAATACGAATGTGCCATCAATACGAATACGAATTGGCATATTTTTGGGATAATAAATCCCGAAAATACGAATGTGTAAAAAATAGGTGTATTTCTGTACGAATACACCTATTTTTTTACGATTTTGGCTTAGTAAATGTCCCCAGTTGTATTTTATAGCACTGGTTGGGCACCTCAGTGTTATGTCATCTTTCTAAAGGGGAAAGTGAGGTCTAAAGGAGACATAAAGGAGCAATAAATTGGTCTAACCTTTGAATGAGAGCCAGCAGAGTCTGGGGATGGGGATGGTCCGGGTAGGGGCTCCACTACTGCTGTGCTGGATTCTGGTCTGAACTTTCTTCTCTGCCTATTAAGCTGACTCACACTGGCATCTGCCTCTCTCTCAAACATAATAGCTGCTTTGTCATTTGTAAGACTTATAAATATTTCAAAGATTCTTTCTTCTTCAAACGCATGTCAATATATATATACAGTATATTCCCTATGGTAGGGATAGGAAACCGCAGACCGGAAGTGTGTACTCCATTAACTGTGTACCGCTACGGTTAATAACCAATTATTCGGTATGGTGAATGGAAAACATTTCTCATATGTCTGAATTGATTTTGATGTCGATAGAGTAGAAATAACTAATTTCTAAGCCGTACCTCGTAGTGCCAATAAGCGATGAAGATGAGAGGAATATTCACTTTGACAAGAACAACATACTGGTGCCTGATCCGTTCGACTCCTCATCCGGTTCTGTGCAACTAATTGCGATTAAGCCAGTCTCGATTCCACCATCGCTTACTGTGCCTGAGAGAAGTCAAGAGATGTCAATCATCAATGGAGAGGTAAGAGATATATTAGTGGTAATTGAACTCATACACAGATATTAAATTGTATTACAGTGCTGTCATTTTAAAAGCAGCAGTTATTTTAAAATCAAAACCGAATTTACAGCCTTTTCGAATCAACCAGAAGAACCCCCATAATGGGCATCCAGCTTTAGTTGACCTCTGTATAGGATCACCCTTAGTGTAGTGCGAGTTTCTCCTGACCTCAGTGACTGCTCTGCTGTTACGTCACCAGGAAATAAAGTTGTTTGAGAGAAATGTTTTCCCGCTGATTCAGTGCTCGCTAATATAACCAGCCAAACATGTAACTAAGTCACAGGTGCTGGCTATATACCTATGCCTAAGTAAATACCAAGCACAGGAAATATATAAAGCCTTCATATTTGTTTACATTATGGCTGATGAAAACGAACAAGAAAGCTCCGAGCGTCTTCTCTTGACAACGCGGCGCCCAAAACATTTGTTGTTTACATCTTCGCAGTAGATTCAGATTGTGGGTAAAGTCTGTTTCGTGTTTGTAAAATAATGCTTTTGTGCAGCAGCATTCCCAGCAACGCGCTGCGGGAACACATTGCATCAGTCACTAATTAGCAGATTATTCCTCAAATAGCACATTGTGTGACAAATGTTCCCCGCTAACACCAGCCATTATCATACCGAGAAAGAAAAATACATACAGGCAAAATTACAAATCTGTTTGCTCCGTCTGGTTTCTGGGTGCGGTATAGAATATATAATGTACAGGATTTACAGTACTTCGCCGGTCAATTGTTCTACACCAAATGGGGTGAACATGCATTAAGTTGACAGGTACCAAAGATCGACAGGTATAAATGTTGAAGGTGATTGACTCCCTGCGGGTATTTTTGGGGGCGGTAACTCCCAGAAAACGCAGGTGTTCCCTGGCCGTTGGGAGGGACTTCCGCTGATGTCATCAGCGGCCTCCTTCTCCCCACGCCCATCGCAGCGCTGAGTAAGCAGCGAATATACGCAGGGTAGCGAGCAGGTGTGAATCAGTCCCCAAGTTCTTGTTAAGACTAATAACAGAAAATAAATATATATTAATGTAAAATTTAATTCATAGTGAAAGAAGAGGAGAAGATGTGGATACTACAAAGTGGTTTAAATAAACTGGAAAGGTGGGCGGAAAAGTGGAAGATGCAGTTTAATGTGGATAAATGTAAAGTGAAGATATACTTAGGAGTAGTCCCGCTTGTTCTTAGAGTTCTCCTTTTGCTGATGATTAATGTGCTCCAGTTATTGAATCCATGAAGATGTTAATCTGGAAATTTGGTGGGTATCCATATACCTGACTGGGTTGAGCTTGTGGTGTTAATCCAAACCTCTCCCAAAGGAATGGGGTCCCAATATTGAGCAGGTGGTGCTATCCCGATGGCGTAATTCCAGCAGGAGCAAAGGTTGCAAATGGGTAGTGGAGCTGGTCCAAGACGGGTAAAGTGCAAATAGTCCCAAAGTCCAACAATATTAGAGAGTGGTCTGACGCGTTTCGTCGTCTGCTGACAACTTTTCATAGGTATGGCTGTAATTATTCTAGTAGCTGTGCAGAAGGCGTATCTACTGTAGAAAGCGGTCAGTGTATACGGGATATTTCAATTCAAATATACTAAGTTCACCAATGTTACTTTTCCACCACCAGGTGAATAAAGCCCTTAAGCAGAAATCGGACATTGAGCACTACCGCAACAAACTGCGTCTCAAGGCTAAACGGAAAGGGTACTATGACTTCCCGCCAATAGAAACCAAGTCCCTCAACGAGAGGAAGAGGAAAGCCTACGAGAAAACTCAGGCAGAGATTGACAACGTGCTAGAGGGAGAGACGGATTCTTCTCCGTTCGCAGAGCCTAAAAACAGGTACAGTATTCCTATTGGCAATGTTGTACCATGGCTTATACATGTCATACATCAAAGAAGCGGCTCAGTGATGTCACTGGTTCCGAGTGACTTGATTGGTTGCATTTTCAAGTGACAGAATGGCTGTATTTGTATTGTCTAGCTGGTACCTAAGTCTGTAGAGTATCCTTATTTTCCTGGCAACATGGATTGCGCTGACTCTGGCTGAATTGATTGGTTATGTTCCCAAGAATATTGGGTCAGCTGACTGCCTTCGCTGTGTATAATCACTCGTAGCAAGTGAAAGTAGGCGGGAGCTGGTTACAGTATCCGGGTGATAGGTCTACAGTGTCTAGGTTGGCAAGTCAATAGGTCGACAACAGTCAACATAAAAAAGGGCGACATTGACAAAAGGTTGACCGTCGAGGTCGACATGAGTTTATGGGGGTTTTTTACATTTTATTTTTACTTTTTTATACTTTAACGTCTACGTGGACTCCGATTAGAAACGTTTAGGGTACGCGCTACTCTAATACCCCTTTCACACTGTAGCTATAACCCGGTATTTTGCTGATTTTAAACCGTTCCAAAACGCTAATGGCTGCAGTGTGAAAGCACCAATTTTAAATGACTGGTTCAAGAAAACCCGGTAATTCAAAACGGTTAAAAAGAAGGTTCAGACCCGTCATTTTTGCAGTGTGAACGGGTCTGAACCGGTATTTAGTACCCCACACCGGTCCCCCCCTCCCCTGGTACCTGGGCAGCACTGTCCAACCTGCCCCCCCTGGACCAAGGCAGCCCCCCCTCCCCTGGTACCTCGGCAGCCAGCGCGGTAATCCAGGCAGCGGGTGTCCATGCATCACAGTGGGGTCCCTTCAGGCAATGGAAAGTGAGCGGCGGGGGGAGAGGGGCGCACTGGATCTGGTGCTGGAAACCTGAATCCCCCCCCCCCACACACTTGTTGTTGCTGCACTTCCCTAGAGATTACACCCGGACCCCTGCCCTGATTTGCGGGTGTGTAAGGCTTTCTATGGGTGAAACGTGTTGAATCTGAAAGGTACATAAGCGGTACTGAAACGGTAATATACTGTTTAGAACATACAGTACATTGTGAATGGTGTTTAATTGGCTCAGACCCGTTTTGAGAAACGTTTACAATACCTGGTCTAAAGAAGGCTTGCAATGTAAAAGCAGTATAATTGGGGGTCCGCGTTGACATCGACACCAAAAAAAAACTAAAAAAAGCTTGTGTCAACCTTTTGTCAAAGTCAACAGTTTGCATGTTGACATTGTTGACCTTTTTGTGTTGACCTATTAATTGGCTACGTGGACACTTTCCATCCATACTCGTTACAGTGTTGGATAAAATTTCCCATTGATTCTGATCAGAGTTGGTTTGTATTGTCTAGCCGCACACATAGCCACGCACATAGCCACACACATAGCCACGCACATAGCCAGGCACATAGCCGCACACATAGCCGCACACATAGCCGGGCACATAGCCACGCACATAGCCGCACACATAGCCGGGCACATAGCCACACATAGCCGGGCACATAGCCGGGCACATAGCCAGGCACATAGCCGCGCACATAGCCACGCACATAGCCGCACACATAGCCGGGCACATAGCCGGGCACATAGCCGGGCACATAGCCACGCACATAGCCGCACACATAGCCGGGCACATAGCCGCACACATAGCCGCACACATAGCCGCACACATAGCCGGGCACATAGCCACGCACATAGCCGCACACATAGCCGCACACATAGCCGGGCACATAGCCACACATAGCCGCGCACATAGCCAGGCACATAGCCGGGCACATAGCCGCGCACATAGCCGCACACATAGCCAGGCACATAGCCGCGCACATAGCCGCGCACATAGCCGGGCACATAGCCGGGGACATAGCCGCGCACATAGCCGGGGACATAGCCGTGCACATAGCCGCGCACATAGGCGCGCACATAGCCAGGCACATAGCCGCGCACATAGCCGGGCACATAGCCACGCACATAGCCGCGCACATAGCCACGCAGTCTCGGTGTGCAAACGTTAGTTATACATAATGGTTCGTTCTGAAGAGCTCAGTGACTTGAAGTGTGGTACTGTGATAGGATGCCACCTGTGTGTGGTACTGTGATAGGATGCCACCTCTGTGTAGTACTGTGATAGGATGCCACCTCTGTGTGGTACTGTGATAGGATGCCACCTCTGTGTGGTACTGTGATAGGATGCCACCTCTGTGTAGTACTGTGATAGGATGCCACCTCTGTGTGGTACTGTGATAGGATGCCACCTGTGTGTGGTACTGTGATAGGATGCCACCTGTGTGTGGTACTGTGATAGGATGCCACCTGTGTGTGGTACTGTGATAGGATGCCACCTCTGTGTGGTACTGTGATAGGATGCCACCTGTGTGTGTGGTACTGTGATAGGATGTCTCCTGTGTGTGGTACTGTGATAGGATGCCACCTGTGTGTGGTACTGTGATAGGATGCCACCTGTGTGTGGTACTGTGATAGGATGCCACCTCTGTGTAGTACTGTGATAGGATGCCACCTCTGTGTGGTACTGTGATAGGATGCCACCTCTGTGTAGTACTGTGATAGGATGTCACCTCTGTGTGGTACAGTGATAGGATGCCACCTCTGTGTGGTACTGTGATAGGATGCCACCTGTGTGTGGTACTGTGATAGGATGCCACCTGTGTGTGGTACTGTGATAGGATGCCGCCTGTGTGTGGTACTGTGATAGGATGCCGCCTTTGTGTGGTACTGTGATAGGATGCCGCCTGTGTGTGGTACTGTGATAGGGTGTCACCTGTGTGTGGTACTGTGATAGGATGCCATCTCTGTGTGGTACTGTGATAGGATGCCATCTCTGTGTGGTACTGTGATAGGATGCCACCTCTGTGTGGTACTGTGATAGGATGCCTCCTGTGTGTGGTACTGTGATAGGATGCCACCTGTATGTGGTACTGTGATAGGATGCTACCTGTGTGTGGTACTGTGATAGGATGCCACCTTTGTGTGGTACTGTGATAGGATGCCACCTGTGTGTGGTACTGTGATAGGATGCTACCTGTGTGTAGTATGGTGATAGGATGTCACCTGTGTGTTGTACTGTGATAGGATGTCACCTGTGTGTGGTACTGTGACAGGATGCCACCTTTGTGTGGTACTGTGATAGGATGCCACCTGTGTGTGGTACTGTGATAGGATGCCGCCTTTGTGTTGTACTGTGATAGGATGCCACCTCTGTGTAGTACTGTGATAGGATGCCACCTATGTGTGGTACTGTGATAGGATGCCACCTCTGTGTGGTACTGTGATAGGATGCCACCTGTGTGTGGTACTGTGATAGGATGCCACCTGTGTGCGGTACTGTGATAGGATGTCACCTGTGTGTGGTACTGTGATAGGATGCCACCTGTGTGTGGTAATGTGATAGGATGTCACCTGTGTGTTGTACTGTGATAGGATGTCACCTGTGTGTTGTACTGTGATAGGATGCCACCTTTGTGTGGTACTGTGATAGGATGCCTCCTGTGTGTGGTACTGTGATAGGATGTCACCTCTGTGTGGTACTGTGATAGGATGCCACCTCTGTGTGGTACTTTGATAGGATGCCTCCTGTGTGTGGTACTGTGATAGGATGTCACCTCTGTGTGGTACTGTGATAGGATGCCACCTCTGTGCGGTACTGTGATAGGATGTCACCTGTGTGTGGTACTGTGATAGGATGCCACCTGTGTGTGGTACTGTGATAGGATGCCACCTGTGTGTGGTACTGTGATAGGATGCCACCTGTGTGTGGTACTGTGATAGGATGCCACCTGTGTGTGGTACTGTGATAGGATGCCACCTGTGTGTGGTACTGTGATAGGATGCCACCTGTGTGTGGTACTGTGATAGGATGCCACCTGTGTGTGGTACTGTGATAGGATGCCACCTGTGTGTGGTACTGTGATAGGATGTCACCTCTGTGTGATACTGTGATAGGATGCCACCTTTGTGTGGTACTGTGATAGGATGCCACCTGTGTGTGGTACTGTGATAGGATGCCACCTTTGTGTGATACTGTGATAGGATGCCACCTGTGTGTGGTACTGTGATGGGATGCCACCTGTGTGTTGTACTGTGATAGGATGTCACCTGTGTGTGGTACTGTGATAGGATGCCACCTATGTGTGGTACTGTGATAGGATGTCACCTCTGTGTGTGGTACTGTGATAGGATGTCACCTGTGTGTGGTACTGTGATAGGATGCCACCTGTGTGTGGTACTGTGATAGGATGTCACCTCTGTGTGGTACTGTGATAGGATGCCACCTTTGTGTGGTAATGTGATAGGATGCCACCTTTGTGTGGTACTGTGATAGGATGTCACCTCTGTGTGGTACTGTGATAGGATGCCACCTCTGTGTGGTACTGTGATAGGATGCCACCTGTGTGTGGTACTGTGATAGGATGTCACCTGTGTGTGGTACTGTGATAGGATGTCTCCTGTGTGTGGTACTGTGATAGGATGCCACCTCTGCTTGGTACTGTGATAGGATGCCACCTGTGTGTGGTACTGTGATAGGATGCCACCTCTGTGTGGTACTGTGATAGGGTGCCACCTGTGTGTGGTAATGTGATAGGATGCCACCTGTGTGTGGTACTGTGATAGGATGCCACCTGTGTGTGGTACTGTGATAGGATGTCACCTGTGTGTGGTACTGTGATAGGATGTCACCTGTGTGTGGTACTGTGATAGGTTGCCACCTGTGTGTGGTACTGTGATAGGATGCCACCTGTGTGTGGTACTGTGATAGGATGCCACCTCTGTGTGGTAGTGTGATAGGATGTCACCTGTGTGTGGTACTGTGATAGGTTGCCACCTGTGTGTGGTACTGTGATAGGATGCCACCTCTGTGTGGTAGTGTGATAGGATGTCACCTGTGTGTGGTACTGTGATAGGATGCCACCTCTGTGTGGTAGTGTGACAGGATGCCACCTCTGTGTGGTACTGTGATAGGATGTCTCCTGTGTGTGGTACTGTGATAGGATGCCACCTGTGTGTGGTACTGTGATAGGATGCCACCTCTGTGTGGTAGTGTGATAGGATGCCACCTTTGTGTGGTACTGTGATAGGATGTCACCTCTGTGTGGTACTGTGATAGGATGCCACCTGTGTGTGGTACTGTGATAGGATGCCACCTGTGTGTGGTACTGTGATAGGATGCCACCTCTGTGTGGTACTGTGATAGGGTGCCACCTGTGTGTGGTAATGTGATAGGATGCCACCTGTGTGTGGTACTGTGATAGGATGCCACCTGTGTGCGGTACTGTGATAGGATGCCACCTCTGTGTGGTACTGTGATAGGATGCCACCTGTGTGTGGTACTGTGATAGGATGCCACCTGTGTGTGGTACTGTGATAGGATGCCACCTCTGTGTGGTACTGTGATAGGATGCCGCCTCTGTGTGGTACTGTGATAGGATGCCACCTGTGTGTGGTACTGTGATAGGATGCCACCTGTGTGTGGTACTGTGATAGGATGCCACCTTTGTGTGGTACTGTGATAGGATGCCACCTCTGTGTGTGGTACTGTGATAGGATGTCACCTGTGTGTGGTACTGTGATGGGATGCCACCGTAGTACTGTGATAGGATGTCACCTCTGTGTGGTACTGTGATAGGATGCCACCTCTGTGTGGTACTGTGATAGGATGCCACCTCTGTGTGGTACTGTGATAGGATGCCACCTCTGTGTGGTACTGTGATAGGATGCCGCCTCTGTGTGGTACTGTGATAGGATGCCACCTGTGTGTGGTACTGTGATAGGATGCCACCTGTGTGCGGTACTGTGATAGGATGCCACCTTTGTGTGGTACTGTGATAGGATGCCACCTGTGTGTGGTACTGTGATAGGATGCCACCTTTGTGTGGTACTGTGATAGGATGCCACCTCTGTGTGTGGTACTGTGATAGGATGTCACCTGTGTGTGGTACTGTGATAGGATGCCACCTTTGTGTGGTACTGTGATAGGATGCCACCTGTGTGTGGTACTGTGATAGGATGCCACCTCTGTGTGGTACTGTGATAGGATGCCACCTGTGTGTGGTGCTGTGATAGGATGCCACCTGTGTGTGGTACTGTGATAGGATGCCACCTGTGTGTGGTACTGTGATAGGATGCCACCTGTGTGCGGTACTGTGATAGGATGCCACCTGTGTGTGGTACTGTGATAGGATGCCACCTGTGTGTGGTACTGTGACAGGATGCCACCTTTGTGCGATACTGTGATAGGATGCCACCTGTGTGTGGTACTGTGATAGGATGCCACCTCTGTGTGGTACTGTGATAGGATGCCACCTCTGTGTGGTACTGTGATTGGATGCCACCTGTGTGTGGTACTGTGATAGGATGCCACCTGTGTGTGGTGCTGTGATAGGATGCCACCTGTGTGCGGTACTGTGATAGGATGCCACCTGTGTGTGGTACTGTGATAGGATGCCACCTGTGTGTGGTACTGTGACAGGATGCCACCTTTGTGCGATACTGTGATAGGATGCCACCTGTGTGTGGTACTGTGATAGGATGCCACCTCTGTGTGGTACTGTGATAGGATGCCACCTCTGTGTGGTACTGTGATTGGATGCCACCTGTGTGTGGTACTGTGATAGGATGCCACCTTTGTGCGATACTGTGATAGGATGCCACCTCTGTGTGGTACTGTGATAGGATGCCACCTCTGTGTGGTACTGTGATAGGATGCCACCTGTGTGTGGTACTGTGATAGGATGCCACCTGTGTGTGGTACTGTGATAGGATGCCACCTTTGTGCGGTACTGTGATAGGATGCCACCTGTGTGTGGTACTGTGATAGGATGCCACCTCTGTGTGGTACTGTGACAGGATGCCACCTTTGTGTGGTACTGTGATAGGATGCCACCTTTGTGTGGTAATGTGATAGGATGCCACCTGTGTGTGGTACTGTGACAGGATGCCACCTTTGTGTGGTACTGTGATAGGATGCCACCTTTGTGTGGTAATGTGATAGGATGCCACCTGTGTGTGGTACTGTGATAGGATGCCACCTGTGTGTGGTTCTGTGATAGGATGCCACCTTTGTGTGGTACTGTGATAGGATGCCACCTGTGTGTGGTACTGTGATAGGGTGTCACCTGTGTGTGGTAATGTGATAGGATGCCACCTGTGTGTGGTACTGTGATAGGATGCCACCTGTGTGTGGTTCTGTGATAGGATGCCACCTTTGTGTGGTACTGTGATAGGATGCCACCTGTGTGTGGTACTGTGATAGGGTGTCACCTGTGTGTGGTACTGTGATAGGATGCCACCTGTGTGTGGTACTGTGATAGGGTGTCACCTGTGTGTGGTACTGTGATAGGATGCCACCTGTGTGTGGTAATGTGATAGGATGCCACCTGTGTGTGGTAATGTGATAGGATGCCACCTGTGTGTGGTAATGTGATAGGATGCCACCTGTGTGTGGTAATGTGATAGGATGCCACCTGTGTGTGGTAATGTGATAGGATGCCACCTGTGTGTGGTACTGTGATTGGATGCCACCTGTGTGTGATAATGTGATAGGATGCCACCTGTGTGTGGTACTGTGATAGGATGCCACCTGTGTGTGGTACTGTGATAGGATGCCACCTGTGTGTGGTAATGTGATAGGATGCCACCTGTGTGTGGTAATGTGATAGGATGCCACCTGTGTGTGGTAATGTGATAGGATGCCACCTGTGTGTGGTACTGTGATAGGATGCCACCTGTGTGTGGTACTGTGATAGGATGCCACCTGTGTGTGGTACTGTGATAGGATGCCACCTGTGTGTGGTAATGTGATAGGATGCCACCTGTGTGTGGTAATGTGATAGGATGCCACCTGTGTGTGGTACTGTGATAGGATGCCACCTGTGTGTGGTACTGTGATAGGATGCCACCTGTGTGTGGTACTGTGATAGGATGCCACCTCTGTGTGGTACTGTGATAGGATGTCACCTGTGTGTGGTACTGTGATTGGATGCCACCTGTGTGTGGTACTGTGATAGGATGCCACCTGTGTGTGGTACTGTGATAGGGTGTCACCTGTGTGTGGTACTGTGATAGGATGCCACCTGTGTGTGGTACTGTGATAGGATGCCACCTGTGTGTGGTACTGTGATAGGATGCCGCCTGTGTGTGGTACTGTGATAGGATGCCGCCTGTGTGTGGTACTGTGATAGGATGTCGCCTGTGTGTGGTAATGTGATAGGATGCCACCTGTGTGTGGTAATGTGATAGGATGCCACCTGTGTGTGGTACTGTGATAGGATGCCACCTGTGTGTGGTACTGTGATAGGATGCCACCTGTGTGTGGTACTGTGATAGGGTGTCACCTGTGTGTGGTACTGTGATAGGATGCCACCTGTGTGTGGTACTGTGATAGGATGCCACCTGTGTGTGGTACTGTGATAGGATGCCACCTCTGTGTGGTACTGTGATAGGATGCCACCTCTGTGTGGTACTGTGATAGGATGTCACCTGTGTGTGGTACTGTGATAGGATGCCACCTGTGTGTGGTACTGTGATAGGATGCCACCTGTGTGTGGTACTGTGATAGGGTGTCACCTGTGTGTGGTACTGTGATAGGATGCCACCTGTGTGTGGTACTGTGATAGGATGCCACCTGTGTGTGGTACTGTGATAGGATGCCGCCTGTGTGTGGTACTGTGATAGGATGCCACCTGTGTGTGGTACTGTGATAGGATGCCACCTGTGTGTGGTACTGTGATAGGGTGTCACCTGTGTGTGGTACTGTGATAGGATGCCACCTGTGTGTGGTACTGTGATAGGATGCCACCTGTGTGTGGTACTGTGATAGGATGCCACCTCTGTGTGGTACTGTGATAGGATGCCACCTCTGTGTGGTACTGTGATAGGATGTCACCTGTGTGTGGTACTGTGATAGGATGCC
Source organism: Crinia signifera (assembly GCF_055691185.1). NCBI lineage: Eukaryota > Metazoa > Chordata > Amphibia > Anura > Myobatrachidae > Crinia > Crinia signifera. The sequence goes on from NC_139227.1 coordinate 114,319,358, forward strand.
ACCTGTGTGTGGTAATGTGATAGGATGCCTCCTGTGTGTGGTACTGTGATAGGATGCCACCTGTGTGTGGTGCTGTGATAGGATGCCACCTGTGTGTGGTACTGTGATAGGATGCCACCTGTGTGTGGTACTGTGATAGGGTGTCACCTGTGTGTGGTACTGTGATAGGATGCCACCTGTGTGTGGTACTGTGATAGGATGCCACCTGTGTGTGGTACTGTGATAGGGTGTCACCTGTGTGTGGTACTGTGATAGGATGCCACCTGTGTGTGGTACTGTGATAGGATGCCACCTGTGTGTGGTACTGTGATAGGATGCCGCCTGTGTGTGGTACTGTGATAGGATGCCACCTGTGTGTGGTACTGTGATAGGATGTCACCTGTGTGTGGTACTGTGATAGGGTGTCACCTGTGTGTGGTACTGTGATAGGATGCCACCTGTGTGTGGTACTGTGATAGGATGCCACCTGTGTGTGGTACTGTGATAGGGTGTCACCTGTGTGTGGTACTGTGATAGGATGCCACCTGTGTGTGGTACTGTGACAGGATGCCACCTGTGTGTGGTACTGTGACAGGATGCCACCTGTGTGTGGTACTGTTATAGGATGCCACCTGTGTGTGGTAATGTGATAGGATGCCACCTGTGTGTGGTACTGTGATAGGATGCCACCTGTGTGTGGTAATGTGATAGGATGCCACCTGTGTGTGGTACTGTTATAGGATGCCACCTGTGTGTGGTAATGTGATAGGATGCCACCTGTGTGTGGTACTGTGATAGGATGCCACCTGTGTGTGGTACTGTGATTGGATGCCACCTGTGTGGTACTGTGATAGGATGCCACCTGTGTGTGGTACTGTGATAGGATGCCACCTGTGTGTGGTACTGTTATAGGATGCCACCTGTGTGTGGTAATGTGATAGGATGCCACCTGTGTGTGGTACTGTGATAGGATGCCACCTGTGTGTGGTACTGTGATTGGATGCCACCTGTGTGGTACTGTGATAGGATGCCACCTGTGTGTGGTACTGTGATTGGATGCCACCTGTGTGGTACTGTGATAGGATGCCACCTGTGTATGGTACTGTGATAGGATGCCACCTGTGTGTGGTACTGTGATAGGATGCCACCTCTGTGTGGTACTGTGATAGGATGCCACCTGTGTGTGGTACTGTGATAGGATGCCACCTGTGTGTGATACTGTGATAGGATGCCACCTGTGTGTGGTACTGTGATAGGGTGTCACCTGTGTGTGGTACTGTGATAGGATGCCACCTCTGTGTGGTACTGTGATAGGATGCCACCTGTGTGTGGTACTGTTATAGGATGCCACCTGTGTGTGGTAATGTGATAGGATGCCACCTGTGTGTGGTACTGTGATAGGATGCCACCTGTGTGTGGTAATGTTATAGGATGCCACCTGTGTGTGGTGCTGTGATAGGATGCCACCTGTGTGTGGTACTGTGATAGGATGCCACCTGTGTGTGGTACTGTGATAGGATGCCACCTGTGTGTGGTACTGTTATAGGATGCCACCTGTGTGTGGTAATGTGATAGGATGCCACCTGTGTGTGGTACTGTGATAGGATGCCACCTCTGTGTGGTACTGTGATAGGATGCCACCTGTGTGTGTGGTACTGTGATAGGATGCCACCTCTGTGTGGTACTGTGATAGGATGCCACCTGTGTGTGTGGTACTGTGATAGGATGCCACCTGTGTGTGGTACTGTTATAGGATGCCACCTGTGTGTGGTACTGTGATAGGATGCCACCTGTGTGTGGTACTGTGATAGGATGCCACCTGTGTGTGATACTGTGATAGGATGCCACCTGTGTGTGGTACTGTGATTGGATGCCACCTGTGTGTGATACTGTGATAGGATGCCACCTGTGTGTGTGGTACTGTGATAGGATGCCACCTCTGTGTGGTACTGTGATAGGATGCCACCTGTGTGTGTGGTACTGTGATAGGATGCCACCTGTGTGTGGTACTGTTATAGGATGCCACCTGTGTGTGGTACTGTGATAGGATGCCACCTGTGTGTGGTACTGTGATAGGATGCCACCTGTGTGTGATACTGTGATAGGATGCCACCTGTGTATGGTACTGTGATAGGATGCCACCTGTGTGTGGTACTGTGATAGGATGCCACCTCTGTGTGGTACTGTGATAGGATGCCACCTGTGTGTGTGGTACTGTGATAGGATGCCACCTGTGTGTGGTACTGTTATAGGATGCCACCTGTGTGTGGTACTGTGATAGGATGCCACCTGTGTGTGGTACTGTGATAGGATGCCACCTGTGTGTGATACTGTGATAGGATGCCACCTGTGTGTGGTACTGTGATTGGATGCCACCTGTGTGTGATACTGTGATAGGATGCCACCTGTGTGTGGTACTGTGATAGGGTGTCACCTGTGTGTGGTACTGTGATAGGATGCCACCTGTGTGTGGTACTGTGATAGGGTGTCACCTGTGTGTGGTACTGTGATAGGATGCCACCTGTGTGTGGTACTGTGATAGGATGCCTCCTGTGTGTGTGGTACTGTGATAGGATGCCACCTCTGTGTGTGGTACTGTGATAGGATGCCACCTGTGTGTGGTACTGTGATAGGATGCCACCTTTGTGTGGTACTGTGATAGGATGCCACCTCTGTGTGGTACTGTGATAGGGTGTCACCTGTGTGTGGTACTGTGATAGGATGCCACCTGTGTGTGGTACTGTGATAGGATGCCACCTGTGTGTGGTACTGTGATAGGATGCCACCTGTGTGTGGTACTGTGATAGGGTGTCACCTGTGTGTGGTACTGTGATAGGATGCCACCTGTGTGTGGTACTGTGATAGGATGCCACCTGTGTGTGGTACTGTGATAGGGTGTCACCTGTGTGTGGTACTGTGATAGGATGCCACCTCTGTGTGGTACTGTGATAGGATGCCACCTGTGTGTGGTACTGTGATAGGATGCCACCTGTGTGTGGTACTGTGATAGGATGTCACCTCTGTGTGTGGTACTGTGATAGGATGCCACCTCTGTGTGGTACTGTGATAGGATGCCACCTGTGTGTGGTACTGTGATAGGATGTCTCCTGTGTGTGGTACTGTGATAGGATGCCACCTGTGTGTGGTACTGTGATAGGATATCTCCTGTGTGTGGTACTGTGATAGGATGCCACCTTTGTGTGGTACTGTGATAGGATGTCACCTTTGTGTGGTGCTGTGATAGGATGCCACCTGTGTGTGGTACTGTGATAGGATGTCACCTCTGTGTGGTACTGTGATAGGATGCCACCTCTGTGTGGTACTGTGATAGGATGCCACCTGTGTGTGTGGTACTGTGATAGGATGCCACCTGTGTGTGGTACTGTTATAGGATGCCACCTGTGTGTGGTACTGTGATAGGATGCCACCTGTGTGTGGTACTGTGATAGGATGCCACCTGTGTGTGATACTGTGATAGGATGCCACCTGTGTATGGTACTGTGATAGGATGCCACCTGTGTGTGGTACTGTGATAGGATGCCACCTCTGTGTGGTACTGTGATAGGATGCCACCTGTGTGTGTGGTACTGTGATAGGATGCCACCTGTGTGTGGTACTGTTATAGGATGCCACCTGTGTGTGGTACTGTGATAGGATGCCACCTGTGTGTGGTACTGTGATAGGATGCCACCTGTGTGTGATACTGTGATAGGATGCCACCTGTGTGTGGTACTGTGATTGGATGCCACCTGTGTGTGATACTGTGATAGGATGCCACCTGTGTGTGGTACTGTGATAGGGTGTCACCTGTGTGTGGTACTGTGATAGGGTGTCACCTGTGTGTGGTACTGTGATAGGATGCCCCCTGTGTGTGGTAATGTGATAGGATGCCACCTGTGTGTGGTACTGTGATAGGGTGTCACCTGTGTGTGGTACTGTGATAGGATGCCACCTGTGTGTGGTACTGTGATAGGATGCCTCCTGTGTGTGTGGTACTGTGATAGGATGCCACCTCTGTGTGGTACTGTGATAGGATGCCACCTTTGTGTGGTACTGTGATAGGATGCCACCTCTGTGTGGTACTGTGATAGGGTGTCACCTGTGTGTGGTACTGTGATAGGATGCCACCTGTGTGTGGTACTGTGATAGGATGCCACCTGTGTGTGGTACTGTGATAGGATGCCACCTGTGTGTGGTACTGTGATAGGATGCCCCCTGTGTGTGGTACTGTGATAGGATGCCACCTGTGTGTGGTACTGTGATAGGATGCCACCTCTGTGTGGTACTGTGATAGGGTGTCACCTGTGTGTGGTACTGTGATAGGATGCCACCTGTGTGTGGTACTGTGATAGGATGCCACCTGTGTGTGGTACTGTGATAGGAGGCCACCTGTGTGTGGTACTGTGATAGGATGCCCCCTGTGTGTGGTACTGTGATAGGATGCCCCCTGTGTGTGGTACTGTGATAGGATGCCACCTGTGTGTGGTACTGTGATAGGATGCCCCCTGTGTGTGGTACTGTGATAGGATGCCACCTGTGTGTGGTACTGTGATAGGATGCCCCCTGTGTGTGGTACTGTGATAGGATGTCACCTGTGTGTGGTACTGTGATAGGATGCCACCTGTGTGTGGTAATGTGATAGGATGCCACCTGTGTGTGGTACTGTGATAGGATGCCACCTGTGTGTGGTACTGTGATAGGATGTCACCTGTGTGTGGTACTGTGATAGGATGCCACCTGTGTGTGGTACTGTGATAGGATGCCACCTGTGTGTGGTACTGTGATAGGATGCCACCTGTGTGTGGTACTGTGATAGGATGCCACCTGTGTGTGGTGCTGTGATAGGATGCCACCTGTGTGTGATACTGTGATAGGATGCCACCTGTGTGTGGTACTGTGATAGGATGCCACCTGGGTGTGGTACTGTGATAGGATGCCACCTGTGTGTGGTACTGTGATAGGATGTCACCTCTGTGTGTGGTACTGTGATAGGATGCCACCTCTGTGTGGTACTGTGATAGGATGCCACCTGTGTGTGGTACTGTGATAGGATGTCTCCTGTGTGTGGTACTGTGATAGGATGCCACCTGTGTGTGGTACTGTGATAGGATATCTCCTGTGTGTGGTACTGTGATAGGATGCCACCTTTGTGTGGTACTGTGATAGGATGTCACCTTTGTGTGGTGCTGTGATAGGATGTCACCTGTGTGTGGTACTGTGATAGGATGCCACCTGTGTGTGGTACTGTGATAGGATGTCACCTCTGTGTGGTACTGTGATAGGATGCCACCTCTGTGTGGTACTGTGATAGGATGCCACCTTTGCAATAAAACGGTTTATGATATTTCATAAATGCTCTAAAGAAAGAATGGGCACAATTCCCACAGAAATACTACAAACTCCTGTGGAACGCCTTACACAAGCAGAGTGAAAGCTGTTGGGACCAACTCCATATTAAAGTATATGTATTTGAGTCAGTCCCTGTTGGTGTAATGGTCAGGCTTACAAATACATTGTTCATATATAGTATATATATTCTTTATTAAAGCTTTCCTAGAGTCAATAAATTAGTTAAAAGCTATTGGTTATTTTTCATTTTCTAGAAATGCATTTACATTCATGTGACTGATGACCGGGAATTATTATATACAATTGCAAAGCAGTTATTGACTTTGTTATAAATTACCAAAACATTTTTAGTCCGGAAGGAATTGTGTTACTTACCCGCTGTGGTGCTGCAATGTCTACAGCAGCAAGGGACAAACTATTACAGCGTGTAAATCACACAGTATGGGGTCTAAGGGCACAGAGAAAAAGAACTTGGCTGTACAATGTGCCTGACAGAGGGAATGATTAAAGGGCATGTGGAAATAAACAATGCTGCAATAACAGACCTCCAAACTTTTAAAATGCAGCTGGCAGGACCACTGTGCACCTCAGACGCAACTGAAATTTTGGGGAGTGGCCTATTGGCAAGGCTAGCGGGTCTCTGAGATTCTGTCCATGCCCTCAGCCCCTCTGCTTGCAGGAATATGCACAGCATCTATTCACTGTTGCTCAGGGGGTGGCAGGGGGGGCACCCAACTTCTCCCCCCCCCCCCCCACTGCAGGACATTGCTGGCCATCTATCAATGCACAGGAGAATCCCCCAGTGGTCCCCTCCTCCTGAGGCCCCACCCTATTTTCAGGCGCACAGAATGTCAGGAGATATGTTTCTGTATTAAAACTTAAAACATGCAGGGATATTGTGGGATAAAGTATACTGTCACCAACACATATAGAACTAAATAAGGAGGTATGAAAGTAATTTTTACAAAGAAGACAGACTACATAGTAATATCTTAGGATACAGCGCCATCTACTGTCTCTCCAGTATAGCTTGTGAAATATACTGTACTTAGCCTGCATCTGTTGTTATACTCCAACATAAACTGCATATTTCACTAAACTATGATATTCTACATCAGTAATGCTGATATATATATATATATATATATATATAACAGTCCAAAATACCCCAGCGGGTAAATAAACGGCACTCCGGAGACGGTTATTAGATGCAAATAAAAAGTGTATTGTTTGGGGACGTTTCGAGGTGTTAGCCCCGTCCTCAGCCCAAATCCTACAGCACCACATACATAAACACAAAACATTTTTATACTCACAACCTCCCAGCACGCTGTCCCGCGCCACGGTCCCGGAATCGCTGACAGGAAGTCGTCACTGTGTACTTCCGGTCACGGACGCCAGGGAAATGTTGCTAGGCAACTACCAGCTTGCGTCTCAGATCCCGGAAGCTAACTCCGGTGATCTCTCCACGATAACGTCCGCACAAAGGACATCCAATAGCGGGGGAGTAAAAAGACTGGGGGCTGTCTAGGAAAACAAACAAAAAGCAAAACTATAAATACATGAAAAAAATAAATACATAAAAAATACATGAAAAGATACCCATCCACTTGTGGAACCGCCGGAGACCCGCACATGCACAGGGGAACAAAACAGTAACCCACTGTGTTCTGAGCCAGATCGCCAGACAGTCACACAGATCAACCACAATATAAGAAAAGGCAATATAGTAATGAACATAAGATGAAAGTACACCTATATAAATACATGAATAGAGATTACATTAAACTGTTCCAGTTTATCTTCTCATTTAATCCTTTGGGTGAGATAGTGTTGAGCCGAAAGATCCATTCGGATTCTTTCTTCAACAACTTGAGGGCTCTGTTGCCACCCCGCATGGAATCCGCAACCTGATCAATAATAAAATGCCTAAACTCCGTGATGGAATGACCTTTAGATTTAAAATGGCGCGCCACCGGCTGATCCACATCCTTCCCTTTTAAAGAGAGGTTTATGGCAGACCGATGAAGCGCCATTCTGTCACGAAATTGTCTTATTGTCTGGCCAATGTAGTATAAACCACACGGGCAGACAATTGCATAGACCACATGTGTGGTCCTGCAAGTAAGGACAGATCGAATGTCATAAGTTTTATTGGTGTGGGGATGTTTAAAGTTCTTACATGCAATCATGTGTTTGCATGTCTCACATGAGAAACAGCTGTAACAGCCTGCAGGTTTAGTGTAAGTATTAGGTGGCCTAGGTATACCTATCCCTGTGATGTCAGATTTTACAAGTCGGTCCTTGAGATTGGGGCCCCTGCGGAAGGCCGCTAGGGGTCTCACAACTCTAAGACCAGGGAGATCAGGGTCCGTCTTCACAATGGGCCACAAAGCATTAATAGCATGCTTAATAACTGGGCTAGCTACTGAAAAGGTACTCGCCCAGACAATAAGACAATTTCGTGACAGAATGGCGCTTCATCGGTCTGCCATAAACCTCTCTTTAAAAGGGAAGGATGTGGATCAGCCGGTGGCGCGCCATTTTAAATCTAAAGGTCATTCCATCACGGAGTTTAGGCATTTTATTATTGATCAGGTTGCGGATTCCATGCGGGGTGGCAACAGAGCCCTCAAGTTGTTGAAGAAAGAATCCGAATGGATCTTTCGGCTCAACACTATCTCACCCAAAGGATTAAATGAGAAGATAAACTGGAACAGTTTAATGTAATCTCTATTCATGTATTTATATAGGTGTACTTTCATCTTATGTTCATTACTATATTGCCTTTTCTTATATTGTGGTTGATCTGTGTGACTGTCTGGCGATCTGGCTCAGAACACAGTGGGTTACTGTTTTGTTCCCCTGTGCATGTGCGGGTCTCCGGCGGTTCCACAAGTGGATGGGTATCTTTTCATGTATTTTTTATGTATTTATTTTTTTCATGTATTTATAGTTTTGCTTTTTGTTTGTTTTCCTAGACAGCCCCCAGTCTTTTTACTCCCCCGCTATTGGATGTCCTTTGTGCGGACGTTATCGTGGAGAGATCACCGGAGTTAGCTTCCGGGATCTGAGACGCAAGCTGGTAGTTGCCTAGCAACATTTCCCTGGCGTCCGTGACCGGAAGTACACAGTGACGACTTCCTGTCAGCGATTCCGGGACCGTGGCGCGGGACAGCGTGCTGGGAGGTTGTGAGTATAAAAATGTTTTGTGTTTATGTATGTGGTGCTGTAGGATTTGGGCTGAGGACGGGGCTAACACCTCGAAACGTCCCCAAACAATACACTTTTTATTTGCATCTAATAACCGTCTCCGGAGTGCCGTTTATTTACCCGCTGGGGTATGTTGGACTGTTACCTATTTTCTATTTCTGGCACCGGGGCAAGCTGCTATTACTTCTATTGAGTGCCGGCAGACTCTGGATCTCTCTATATATATATATATATATATATATATATATATATATATATATATGAATTTACAGTCACATTAATTAGGTCACCTCTTATTTTGTGCTAAACAGAAACCCAATATTTCTAAGCTTATTATGAAAATGGAGAATACCTTTATTCAGTATATTTTTTAAAAATATCTTCGTATCTCATACATTGGCCTTTTTGCTATACAATTTTCAGTGTACCCATTAAGTTCACAGTGGAGGCAGCCATGTTGTGGACTGAGACAATACTGATAAGATTTTTTTTTTTATAAAAATGAGTAAACAATCGTCACACAGTATGATTCACACAAGCCATCTCCCTGAATTAGCCACGCTTCCAAGGCAACCACAGTCATATTCTCACAACACCATATTACCTTACTTGATAGGCAACCTTCCTATCTACAAACCGTGACTATTGGGAGGTACATGCACATCGCAGAGGGCAGTGGTGTCACTATGGGTGGTGGCACCTTACGCAGTATCGTGAAAGTGTCTTGGCTCTGTGCCCATGAAGCCACGCCCACTGATCTGTTTTGCTTTGGGGGCGTGGCCATGGGTCAGGCCCCTGTTTTATCACCCTGGGGTCTTGCCCAGTGCTCCGGAAGCTGCTGGGAAATCTCCAGCCTTTCCCTGGTTTATCTGCACAGTTTAGCTGCTCGGTGACACATCTGAGAAGGTATCACCAAAATAGCAGAGACGGTCTGTTCTTTTCGTGTCATCAGTCAGAATGATGCCGACCTGTATTGCCTGCACCCCCCTTAAAGATGCCACTGACTGAGGTATAAATGACACAAGTCTTTCTTGTGAATAGGGGTTGGTCGAATTAAAAAAAATCAGGACACTCTTTGGGTATGGATCATTAGGTCTACAGCGGTTAGGTCGACATGCAGAAAGGTGGACATGGGTCTAGGTCAACGTGTCATTAGGTCGACACAATCATTAGGTTGACATGGGCAAGGCCGGCAGTCAAAAGGTCAACATGTGGTTTTTCACAGTTTTTTGCCCCGAATGTCCTCAAAATCAACATGGACACTGAAACATAGGACCGCGTCCCCTCGCATGGCTCGATGTTCTCGCCATGCTTCGGGCACTATTTTATTCTCCCACCATGCCTTAGTGGATAGTAGGGCATGAAATGCCGCCTGTCGGCACATGTCGGCTCGAAAAACAGTGAAAAACCCCATGTCGAACTTTTGACTGTCGACCTTGCCCATGTTGACCTAATGCTTGTGTCGACCTAGACCCGCGTCGACCTTTCTGCATGTCGATCTAATGGTGACGACCCAATGCTTGTCGACCTAATGACCGGATCCGCACTAATGATTGGAAACACTTAGTCACTGTTAAGCCCTGTACACATGCATCGATTTTTCACGATTTTCGAATAGAATTTGCTTATAGAAGCAAAATCGAATCGAATCCTAAACGAAAACTAATGGTTTTTGTGTCACTTTCGATCTACATTCGATTCGATGCGCGCTCCCGTTTTCACAAAATCAAACAGAAAAATCTACTGTGCAGCCAAGGAAATATCGAATTCGATCTGGTAAATCGAATGTGTACAATGTACCATGAATGTATATCGAATTCGATATCTAATGCAAAAGTACAGATCTAATGCCAGATCCAATAGAAAATCGAATCTAACATCGCATCTAAAGCAAAACGAAGTGTGTGTGTGCAGGGCTTAACATGTACCTGACTAAGGCATTGTATGCTCAGCTATTGTAACATGTACCTGACTAAGGCATTGTATGCTCAGCTATTGTAACATGTACCTGACTAAGGCATTGTATGCTCAGCTACTGTAACATGTACCTGACTAAGGCATTGTATGCTCAGCTATTGTAACATGTACCTGACTAAGGCACAGTATGCTCAGCTACTGTAACATGTACCTGACTAAGGCACAGTATGCTCAGCTACTGTAACATGTACCTGACTAAGGCTTTGTATGCTCAGCTACTGTAACATGTACCTGACTAAGGCATTGTATGCTCAGCTACTGTAACATGTACATGACTAAGGCCCAGTATGCTCAGCTACTGTAACATATACCTGACTAAGGCATTGTATGCTCAGCTACTGTAACATGTACCTGACTAAGGCATTGTATGCTCAGCTACTGTAACATGTACCTGACTAAGGCCCAGTATGCTCAGCTACTGTAACATGTACATGACTAAGGCATTGTATGCTCAGCTACTGTAACATGTACCTGACTAAGGCATTGTATGCTCAGCTACTGTAACATATACCTGACTAAGGCATTGTATGCTCAGCTACTGTAACATGTACATGACTAAGGCCCAGTATGCTCAGCTACTGTAACATATACCTGACTAAGGCACAGTATGCTCAGCTACTGTAACATGTACCTGACTAAGGCATTGTATGCTCAGCTACTGTAACATGTACATGACTAAGGCCCAGTATGCTCAGCTACTGTAACATATACCTGACTAAGGCTTTGTATGCTCAGCTACTGTAACATGTACCTGACTAAGGCATTGTATGCTCAGCTACTGTAACATGTACCTGACTAAGGCCCAGTATGCTCAGCTACTGTAACATGTACATGACTAAGGCATTGTATGCTCAGCTACTGTAACATGTACATGACTAAGGCATTGTATGCTCAGCTACTGTAACATGTACCTGACTAAGGCATTGTATGCTCAGCTACTGTAACATGTACCTGACTAAGGCCCAGTATGCTCAGCTACTGTAACATGTACCTGACTAAGGCATTGTATGCTCAGCTACTGTAACATGTACATGACTAAGGCATTGTATGCTCAGCTACTGTAACATGTACCTGACTAAGGCATTGTATGCTCAGCTACTGTAACATGTACCTGACTAAGGCATTGTATGCTCAGCTACTGTAACATGTACATGACTAAGGCATTGTATGCTCAGCTACTGTAACATGTACCTGACTAAGGCATTGTATGCTCAGCTACTGTAACATGTACCTGACTAAGGCATTGTATGCTCAGCTACTGTAACATGTACCTGACTAAGGCTTTGTATGCTCAGCTACTGTAACATGTACCTGACTAAGGCATTGTATGCTCAGCTACTGTAACATGTACCTGACTAAGGCATTGTATGCTCAGCTACTGTAACATATACCTGACTAAGGCATTGTATGCTCAGCTACTGTAACATGTACCTGACTAAGGCCCAGTATGCTCAGCTACTGTAACATGTACCTGACTAAGGCATTGTATACTCAGCTACTGTAACATGTACCTGACTAAGGCATTGTATGCTCAGCTACTGTAACATGTACCTGACTAAGGCATTCTATGCTCAGCTACTGTAACATGTACCTGACTAAGGCCCAGTATGCTCAGCTACTGTAACATGTACCTGCCTAAGGCATTGTATGCTCAGCTACTGTAACATGTACCTGACTAAGGCATTGTATGCTCAGCTACTGTAACATGTACATGACTAAGGCATTGTATGCTCAGCTACTGTAACATGTACATGACTAAGGCATTGTATGCTCAGCTACTGGAACATGTACCTGACTAAGGCATTGTATGCTCAGCTACTGTAACATGTACATGACTAAGGCCCAGTATGCTCAGCTATTGTAACATGTACCTGACTAAGGCATTGTATGCTCAGCTACTGTAACATGTACATGACTAAGGCATTGTATGCTCAGCTACTGTAACATGTACCTGACTAAGGCATTGTATGCTCAGCTACTGTAACATGTACCTGACTAAGGCATTGTATGCTCAGCTACTGTAACATGTACCTGACTAAGGTATTGTATGCTCAGCTACTGTAACATGTACCTGACTAAGGCTTTGTATGTTCAGCTACTGTAACATGTACCTGACTAAGGCATTGTATGCTCAGCTACTGTAACATGTACCTGACTAAGGCATTGTATGCTCAGCTACTGTAACATGTACATGACTAAGGCCCAGTATGCTCAGCTATTGTAACAAGTACCTAACTAAGGCATTGTATGCTCAGCTACTGTAACATGTACCTGACTAAGGCCCGGTATGCTCAGCTACAGTAACATGTACCTGACTAAGGCACAGTATGCTCAGCTACTGTAACATGTACCTGACTAAGGCTTTGTATGCTCAGCTACTGTAACATGTACCTGACTAAGGCATTGTATGCTCAGCTACTGTAACATGTACCTGACTAAGGCATTGTATGCTCAGCTACTGTAACATATACATGACTAAGGCATTGTATGCTCAGCTAATGTAACATGTACATGACTAAGGCCCAGTATGCTCAGCTACTGTAACATGTACCTGACTAAGGCCCAGTATGCTCAGCTACTGTAACATGTACCTGACTAAGGCATTGTATGCTCAGCTACTGTAACATGTACCCGACTAAGGCCCAGTATGCTCAGCTACTGTAACATGTACCTGACTAAGGCATTGTATGCTCAGCTACTGTAACATGTACCTGACTAAGGCCCAGTATGCTCAGCTACTGTAACATGTACCTGACTAAGGCCCAGTATGCTCAGCTACTGTAACATGTACCTGACTAAGGCATTGTATGCTCAGCTACTGTAACATGTACCCGACTAAGGCCCAGTATGCTCAGCTACTGTAACATGTACCTGACTAAGGCATTGTATGCTCAGCTACTGTAACATGTACCTGACTAAGGCATTGTATGCTCAGCTACTGTAACATGTACCTGACTAAGGCCCAGTATGCTCAGCTACTGTAACATGTACCTGACTAAGGCATTGTATGCTCAGCTACTGTAACCTGTACCTGACTAAGGCATTGTATGCTCAGCTACTGTAACATGTACCCGACTAAGGCATTGTGTGCTCAGCTACTGTAACATGTACATGACTAAGGCATTGTATGCTCAGCTACTGTAACATGTACCTGACTAAGGCATTGTATGCTCAGCTACTGTAACATGTACCTGACTAAGGCATTATATGCTCAGCTACTGTAACATGTACCTGACTAAGGCATTGTATGCTCAGCTACTGTAACATATACCTGACTAAGGCATTGTATGCTCAGCTACTGTAACATGTACCTGACTAAGGCCCAGTATGCTAAGCTACTGTAACATGTACCTGACTAAGGCATTGTATGCTCAGCTACTGTAACATGTACCTGACTAAGGCATTGTATGCTCAGCTACTGTAACATGTACCTGACTAAGGCCCAGTATGCTCAGCTACTGTAACATATAGCTGACTAAGGCATTGTATGCTCAGCTACTGTAACATGTACATGACTAAGGCATTGTATGCTCAGCTACTGTAACATGTACCTGACTAAGGCATTGTATGCTCAGCTACTGTAACATGTACCCGACTAAGGCATTGTATGCTCAGCTACTGTAACATGTACCTGACTAAGGCATTGTATGCTCAGCTACTGTAACATGTACATGACTAAGGCATTGTATGCTCAGCTACTGTAACATGTACCCGACTAAGGCCCAGTATGCTCAGCTACTGTAACATGTACCCGACTAAGGCATTGTATGCTCAGCTACTGTTACATGTACCTGACTAAGGCATTGTATGCTCAGCTACTGTTACATGTACCTGACTAAGGCATTGTATGCTCAGCTACTGTAACATGTACCTGACTAAGGCCCAGTATGCTAAGCTACTGTAACATGTACCTGACTAAGGCATTGTATGCTCAGCTACTGTAACATGTACCTGACTAAGGCCCAGTATGCTAAGCTACTGTAACATGTACATGACTAAGGCATTGTATGCTCAGCTACTGTAACATGTACCTGACTAAAGCATTGTATGCTCAGCTACTGTAACATGTACCTGACTAAGGCCCAGTATGCTCAGCTACTGTAACATGTACCTGACTAAGGCATTGTATGCTCAGCTACTGTAACATGTACCTGACTAAGGCATTGTATGCTCAGCTACTGTAACATGTACATGACTAAGGTCCAGTATGCTCAGCTACTGTAACATGTACCTGACTAAGGCATTGTATGCTCAGCTACTGTAACATGTACCTGACTAAGGCATTGTATGCTCAGCTACTGTAACATGTACCTGACTAAGGCATTGTATGCTCAGCTACTGTAACATGTACCTGACTAAGGCATTGTATGCTCAGCTACTGTAACATGTACCCGACTAAGGCCCAGTATGCTCAGCTACTGTAACATGTACCTGACTAAGGCTTTGTATGCTCAGCTACTGTAACATGTACCTGACTAAGGCATTGTATGCTCAGCTACTGTAACATGTACCTGACTAAGGCATTGTATGCTCAGCTACTGTAACATATACATGACTAAGGCATTGTATGCTCAGCTAATGTAACATGTACCTGACTAAGGCATTGTTTGCTCAGCTACTGTAACATGTACCCGACTAAGGCCCAGTATGCTCAGCTACTGTAACATGTACCTGACTAAGGCCCAGTATGCTCAGCTACTGTAACATGTACCTGACTAAGGCTTTGTATGCTCAGCTACTGTAACATGTACCTGACTAAGGCACAGTATGCTCAGCTACTGTAACATGTACATGACTAAGGC
This sequence comes from Crinia signifera, assembly GCF_055691185.1. NCBI lineage: Eukaryota > Metazoa > Chordata > Amphibia > Anura > Myobatrachidae > Crinia > Crinia signifera. The sequence goes on from NC_139227.1 coordinate 114,334,678, forward strand.
CCAGTATGCTCAGCTACTGTAACATGTACCTGACTAAGGCCCAGTATGCTCAGCTACTGTAACATGTACCTGACTAAGGCACAGTATGCTCAGCTACTGTAACATGTACATGACTAAGGCACAGTATGCTCAGCTACTGTAACATATACCTGACTAAGGCATTGTATGCTCAGCTACTGTAACATGTACCTGACTAAGGCCCAGTATGCTCAGCTACTGTAACATGTACCTGACTAAGGCCCAGTATGCTCAGCTACTGTAACATGTACCTGACTAAGGCATTGTATGCTCAGCTACTGTAACATGTACATGACTAAGGCCCAGTATGCTCAGCTACTGTAACATGTACCTGACTAAGGCCCAGTATGCTCAGCTACTGTAACATGTACATGACTAAGGCATTGTATGCTCAGCTACTGTAACATGTACATGACTAAGGCATTGTATGCTCAGCTACTGTAACATGTACCTGACTAAGGCATTGTATGCTCAGCTACTGTAACATGTACCTGACTAAGGCATTGTATGCTCAGCTACTGTAACATGTACCTGACTAAGGCATTGTATGCTCAGCTACTGTAACATGTACATGACTAAGGCCCAGTATGCTCAGCTACTGTAACATGTACCTGACTAAGGCATTGTATGCTCAGCTACTGTAACATGTACATGACTAAGGCCCAGTATGCTCAGCTACTGTAACATGTACATGACTAAGGCCCAGTATGCTCAGCTACTGTAACATGTACCTGACTAAGGCATTGTACACTCAGCTACTGTAACATGTACCTGACTAAGGCATTGTATGCTCAGCTATTGTAACATGTACCTGACTAAGGCCCAGTATGCTCAGCTACTGTAACATGTACCTGACTAAGGCTTTGTACGCTCAGCTACTGTATAACTTAATTTAACAGATTATTACCTACGACTGAGCTGGTGTAAAATGCTTGATTAGAGAGCGCCATGGAATTGGGCTAATGAGAGCCTCCTGGAGGTACAGTAGTGTTAGAGATTGGGTTACTCTACAATTAGGTCATTGCTGAACTCTTGGGACTTGTACATTCCCGCTGTATCACTCATGTTATCATTGGGTTTTACATCAAAGCTAAGTGGTGATGAAAGTACAGATATTATGTCATTTCAGATTACCTTCCCGAGATTGAGCGCTGCCGAAGGTACAGAACGGATTTTTCCCCTCTTTTTAATTTATGTTAATTGGTCAATTCTTTTAAGTATTCATATTGTCCAATTGGATTTAATGCATGTAATTAAATTTTTTTCTTGTCAGGATTTGTTTTAGCAATAATTGCTTGGTTCTAGTGAGCGTATACCTCCCAAACGTATCATTTTTGGGAAGAACGTTAATTCTCCCTGTGTCCTTTTCCCTTCTATTTGCCTGTTTTGTACAATACACATTTATATGAGCGTTATTCTTCGGCACCAATTACAGTCTGATTACTAGTTTGAATAGATACTGCCACAGGCATCAGAACGGCACAGTGATTAGCATTGCTGTCTATGCACTGAGGGGGAATATCTCAAGTCTTGGAGAGGGATTGGGGGGTGTATTCAATCAAAGTCGGATCCATTCCGACATGCATTTGTCGGAATGGATCTGAAAATACTTATGCAATTGTGTGGCCAAATCCGACTGTTGGATTTGGCTGCTGCTGCTCCCCTGGTCTGGCACCGCTGCTGCTGCTGCTCACCCGGCGCCGTCCTCCCCGCCTCATCTACTCAATCGGAATTTTTTTAAAGTCGTATTGAGATTGACAGAAATGGGCCAAAATCTTTCGAATTTGGCCCCTGTTTTTCCGACAAAAGACACGCATGGAGCCATGTCACCCGGAGGAGGCTCTAATTCCTGTGCACTCCACCCAACACGCACCACCAATCAATGTATCCCCTATGAAACCATTCCATCAGGAACTCACCAGTCCCACCTGTGCCAGGAATAGGATGGCCCGCCTTCCTGACTTGACAGCGTTGGCTGTCAGTCAAGCAACCCCGCCCACTCTCAGTCTAACTGCCGAACCCCGGACTTGTGCATGCAGCTGCTGGGGGAGACAGGCTTTTCAATAGCGGTAACCAACGATGATAGAATATTTACTACATCAATGGTTCCAGCTGGGTCTCCAATGGTAGGATGAGAGGACTTGAGTAGAGGGAAGGGGTGGCCATTACTGCCGGCATGTTCCATGTCACTGAATGCAGATACCTAAGGCTGCGTCTACTCATTGCGTTTTTAGCGCAATGCGGCGGGCGGCGCTGATACAAGCCGCCACTTGGGAAATACATGACATGACAATACATGACAGGGCGGGGCTTGAGCTTTACATCATTAAGCCCCGCCCCCAGGATGGTAAAACCCCCAATTCACGGATCTCTGTGGAGGGGGCGGGGCTAAAATGATGCGGTTTTAGCTCCGCCCCCTCCTCTGAGAACCGCGGATTGACGATTTCAATCCAAAAGGTGTGGGGAAGACGCCGCAATCGGGGGGTGGCGTGGGGGTCCCCCGGAATCCGGGAGGGTTGCCCACCTTTCCGGGGGGCCGGGAGGAGGACCCGATTTTCGGGATCCTCCCGGTAATTCCGGGAGGGTCGGCAACCCTGGAGTAAAGGGGTGTACCCACACTTCGATTTTGACAGGTTTTTGATTCGATTTTGCATAAAGCAAAATCAAATTGAAATTGAATGGTTTTTAAGATGCTTTCGATCTGCATTCGATTCGATGCGGGCTCCCGTTTTCTCTATCGAAAAGAAAAATAGGCTGTGCAGGCAAGGAAATATCGAATTCGATCCAGTAAATCGAATGTGTACACTGGGCCTTGAATGTAAATCGAAATCAATATCGAATGCAAAAGTGCAGATCGAATGTGAAATCGAATGTAAAAGCAAAGGCCAGATCAAAAAGGGGGGGAATAGGCAAAATCTAAAACAAATCGAATCGAAAGTAAATCGATACGTGTGTACACACCCTTACATCTGCCCCACCTGCAGTGCGCATTGAATCGAATGCGGATCGAAAGCATCTTAAAAACCATTCGATTTTGATTCTAGAAGCAAAATCGGATCGAAAACCTTTCAAAATCGAAGTGTGTGTACACCCCTCTAGATTTGGGAGGGGTGTGTTCAAGCTGAAATCTAAATTGCAGTGTGAGAATAAAGCAGCCAGTATTTACCCTGCACAGACACAAAATAACTCACCCAAATCTAACTCCCTCTGCACATGTGACATCTGCCCACCTGCAGTACAGCGTGAATTTGTCCAGCTACAAAAATTGCTGCCTTGCTTACGACAGAATAAAACTCATTGTTGATGTTAGTTTGAAACCTCCTTAGTACATAATCAGGGCCGTATTATCCACCGAGGGGCCCCGCAGAGACTAGGGGGCGAGGTACCGCTCACAGACGATGTCTAGGTCGACACAAAAAGTGTGAAGCACTAGGTGAACAATGACAAATGAGTCGACATGGAAAATGTCAACACATTTTTTTTTTCCTTTTAGTCCGCATAAGTGACGTAAGTCAATACTTGAGAGATCAGGTTCGCTGATGACGTCAGCGAACCCTCCCTCCCATCAGCTGTGCCCGTCTGCATTTATTTTTGTGCGGCACTCCAAGAATACACTGGCTGTGGCCGCACAGAAAGCAGCCCTGGCATCAGGGCTGAATCAGACCCTAAGTTCTGTTACTGAGTACATTAGCACATAATGAATTCCTCCTGTATAGTATTGATGATTTCGGATTCAGCTTTTTTTTTTCCCTTCTGAAACCGGTTCCAACTTTCCGCAGTTTGGATTTCAGATTTTACATCTGAATTTTGGGTTTTGGATTGCAAAAATGTAATTGAATTAGAACCAAAATCCAAAATATCAGGTGCTGCGCCCATCTCTAATGGGCCCCATACATCAGCAATCACAATTAATGGATTTCCATATCCAGGGATTTTTTGGCCAGATAAATGGATTCTACAATCTATCTGACTTTGCCCACACATTACAGATTTATTTCAGTGATCGGCAGATTTTTCCATCTAAAGATTGCATCTTCATATCTGGAAATTGCCCCAATCGATTGTCATTTCAGCTGTTCATAATGTAAATAGATGAAGAAGACGAATTGGGAATGCCCACACATCTAAAAAAGATCCGCAGATAATACCAGATTATTAAGCATGTTTAAAAACCTGATTAAGCAATCGATTGGCGATTTTGATTGGGATTGCCAAAAGGGGGAGCCCACACATCTAAAATTAATTGTGGCAATCATCTCCATATCTGAAAATTGTCACAATTAATTGCTGATGTATGGGGCCCTTAATTTAAATCCAGATGAATCATTTGATTAGCTTCCTGGTGACTGAATATAAAGTGTTCGAGGGTACTGGATTGCGCACTCAAGGGGTTGTGGCTGATGCGGTAGTGGATGCAATGAGTGAAGATAAAGAGACTGGGGTATATGTGAAAGCAGTGGGTTTTATTCAAATATAAGAATCAAATGGGGGTGTATCGCTCCTCAGGTGAGGGTGGGTGGGAAATGGGGATTGTCACTTGGACTCACGGGTGGGGTCCCTCTGTGTCTCTCACTATAGGTGTTGTGTGAGGAGACGGTCCTGACCGTGTGGTCTTAGAGTCAATGGATGAAAAGTCTGATTGGGTGTAGGACCTCTGCTGTGTGCAGGGGGAGCCCTTGGATGGGGGTATCAACAGATCCCCTTAGGTACCAAAAGTCACATGGGGTGGCTTATGTCTCTGTGTGCAGCTAGGTCAGAGTCTGTGTTGTGCTGGCCCGGCGATATGTGTGGGTGCTGTGTGGGGGTGTTTGTGTGGCAAGGAGCGGCGTCCCACCCCTTGCCTCTTACCCTGGTCCTGGTCACGTGCCCAGCTGGAGGGGGAGAGTTTCACCCGGCAGCTGCGTCCGTCTCCTGGCTAGGAGCTTAGCCCACTGGTGTTGTTCCTGTCCCTGCGTGGCGGTGCCGATGTGTTCCTAACCAATTAACCCTAGAATGTCTGTGTGCGTGTACATGTGGTAGATAGATTGTAAGCTCCACTGGGGCAGGGGCTGATGTAAGTGTTCAAATATTCTCTGTACAGCGCTGTGGAATATGTATGCGCTATATAAGAAACTGTTAATAAATAAATACATTTTATTTTCCAGGCAACCCCCAATAAAGAACCACCCCTACAGAAGTCGCCAGTCCCTGAATAGTCCTAGCCCTGGAGAGACGGAAATGGATCTTCTGGTGACTCGGGAAAGACCACGACGTGGAATCCGCAACAGTGGTTATGATGTGAGTTCCGTTTGATATTACCTGTTATATAGAGGGAAATATGTTGCAGTATAAGATACAAAGGTTGTTACACCGTCTGCATTACTGGAGCACAGGAACACGTGTATGTACAGTAACTTGTGCTCCAAATCCGCTGCTTTGTGGAGCCTATTTATTAGGATTTGCGCTAAGCCGGTGATGACGTGATTGGTTACTATTGGTGGAAGGGAAAATACAGAAGCTATCATTGATTTCAATGGAAAACAAAGCATTACACTAGTCTGGTGGGAAGCTCTCTTGCTTGTATAACATACTGTACAGTGTCTATCACAGCACAGAGCCCTCGGCTGTTTGTCTGTAGCTGTAGAAGGTGTCTGATGGGCCACACACACACACTTTGATTCAGTGTATTTTTCGGTTAGATTTTGATCATAGAAGCAAAATCGAATTGTATTCGAATCGAAAATTACCCTGAATCAAAGCGCGTTCACTGCCTTCAATGCAGATTTGATCCCAATGCGCGGCCCTGAAGCACCGGGATCGAAAGGCAGTTACATGTGGCTCTATGCATCATCCCCTCTCCCCAATCTCCTGTTTGATTCCGGCAACCCACTGGGTCCCGGCGGCCGTTGATATCAAATCGGTATCGATGGCCACTGGGATCGAGGTGTCTATACGACAACCAATCACAGTGTCAGGGCTGAATTAAGTGGTAGCGACAGCCAATCACAGTGTCAGGGCTGAGTAAGTGGTAGTGACAACCAATCACTGTGTCAGGGCTGAGTAAGTGGTAGTGACAACCAATCACAGTGTCAGGACTGAAGTAAGTGAGTGACAACCAATCACAGTGTCAGGGCTGAAGTAAGTGGTAGTGACAACCAATCACAGTGTCAGGACTGAAGTAAGTGGTAGTGACAACCAATCACAGTGTCAGGGCAGAAGTAAGTGGTAGTGACAGCCAATCATAGTGTCAGGGCTGAAATAAGTGGTAGTGACAACCAATCACAGTGTCAGGGCAGAAGTAAGTGGTAGTGACAGCCAATCCCAGTGTCAGGGCAGAAGTAAGTGGTAGTGACAGCCAATCACAGTGTCAGGGCTGAAGTAAGTGGTTGTGACAACCAATCACAGTGTCAGGACTGAAGTAAGTGGTAGTGACAACCAATCACAGTGTCAGGGCAGAAGTAAGTGGTAGTGACAGCCAATCATAGTGTCAGGGCTGAAATAAGTGGTAGTGACAACCAATCACAGTGTCAGGGCAGAAGTAAGTGGTAGTGACAGCCAATCCCAGTGTCAGGGCAGAAGTAAGTGGTAGTGACAGCCAATCACAGTGTCAGGGCTGAAGTAAGTGGTTGTGACAACCAATCACAGTGTCAGGGCTGAGTAAGTGGTAGTGACAACCAATCACAGTGTCAGGGCAGAAGTAAGTGGTAGTGAGAGCCAATCACAGTGTCAGGGCAGAAGTAAGTGGTAGTGACAACCAATCACAGTGTCAGGACTGAAGTAAGTGGTAGTGACAACCAGAACGATCATGATCATGAGCAGATTGTGAGATGATCATACGATGGTCGCACAATCTTTTGGAGCACACAGGGCGGGATGTATTAAAATACATCGCCGCCCCCCCGCCGCGATGCTGCCGCATATTTACTAACATATGCGTCTGGCATCGCGGTGCGGTGACGGAGGCCCCCCGCGATACCTGTACACTGGTGTGCGGGGGGTCTCCGTCACCTCCCTGCCGCCACGCTCTCCCCTCACGCTGGGGACAGCTATGCATGCTGTCCCCGGCGCTTCCTCCTCCCCCCTGCAGCCGGAAGGATGTCCGGCTGCTTCACTAGGGGGAGGCAGGGCTTACCTTCCGGGGTCCAAGAGGACCCTTCAGGAAGGTAAGCCAGAGGGGGGGTCGGCGAATCGGCGGGTTTGCGTCGGCGGGCGGCGAAAAAAAGACCATAGGCTTCTATAGGGTATCGCCACCCAAAGGTGGCGATACCCTTCAGTGCGGTATCATTTTTGATACATTGGAAAATGCGGTAAAACCGGGGTTTTACCGCATTTTCCATTTGATACATCTTGCCCACAATCTGCTCACAATCTGCATACGATCCAATCACGATCTGTATCCAGTTGAAGGGATCGTTTTCAAATCCTGACTGCAGCAGGTAGGATCTGCAAAATGACCAAACGACGCGCGTCGGATAGGAATCGTATCCAAAACATGCCCAATTTACATACAATTGGTCGAGATTGTATCTAATTTGGGGAATTGAGGCCACATCGTTCTGGTGTGTACCCAGCATTACTGTGTTCTCAGAAGGTAATAGAGAAATTGCAGTGTTGGAGGCTGGGGTGCACAAGGATCAGCTTCTCTCACGATGACGGTGCTGCTTCATTATCCGTATTTCATTGTATATATATATGTGGAATCAATAGAAGCGGTGATTCATTTGTCCCAGGTTTCCTACCAAGGATGAGCGTAATAACGCTGGTACAAAACTGACTGTTCCATTTATCAGGATGCGGAGGATGGTAGAAAGTAGCCTCAACATAACCAGATATATAGAGTGGAATAAATGATATCTATTCTGGATGAAATGAAGAAGGACGGACCATTATGTATAGAGAGATTTGGGGTTTGGCACGGTCTGAGACCGGACAGAGCCAGAACCTCTGTACTTATCCTAATAGGCACATTCTCATTCAATACAATGACTTTCCTAAATGTTATCTGACAGTCACCAAATGTAACATAAAGCATATCTCTCATTCCGCTACTAGAACATACAGGGGGAAATATATACAAAACAGTATAATCCCATCACAGTATATGTAATGCTCTATACAACGGGATGTGGGCAGCCAGTCGCTAATATATAGGTAGACCGCTATTGGTCGAAAGGCCGTCGGTTGACACATGAAAAAGATCAACATACCTAAGGTTGACATGGGCAAAAGGTAAAAAAGGTCGAAAAGGAAAAAGGGCAACATGAGTTCTTCTAATTTTTGAAAAAACAGGTGTTTTTTCATTCTTTACTATCCAAGTGGACATAGAGGGAGAATATAATAGTGTGCCGAGTGTAACAAGGCATCGTGCCCAAAGCAGGATGGGAGATGCGTTACACTTATACGGTGTCCTTGTGGACATATGTCCACATAGACAACAAAAACATGAAAAGTTACCTGGGATTTTATCAGCGGACATGGTGACAAGGTAAAAATCCTGGGTAAAGTGACCAGGGATTTTTACCTGTGTCATCAGCAGGGTTTTCAGTGGTCATTGCACTGCCCCCCCCCCCCCCCCCCCTGCTGCCCGCCGATAACGTGCCTGCCGCTGTCCGCCCACCACTGATCTCCCGGTCCTGGCCGCCTACCGGTGCTCATCAGCCATTGACAGCCCGCTGCCCTGCTTTCCCCTGTTTCAGTGGAAACGGTGTTTTGTTAACCCGGGAAAGCAGGACAGTGGAAACCCAGCAAAATCCAGGGTCAAAAATCCCAGGCAGATCGGGAGTAAGTTGGAGGGATCGCGACATCTCCTGCGTTACCTAAATAGCACGAGCGCTTCATTTCTACAAAAGGGAGGAAATGTTCATGTCTATGGGCTTTCGTGTCCATGCAGTGATGAGGACTAGACCCGATAAGACCTGTGCCAGCGTCTGTCTGAATATGCCCACCTGCCGACCAATAGGGAAATGTACAACAAATTCATATAATACACATACAAAGTATCATGACACGAGTTACAGTATGACATGTATCCGCGGGTGTCTGCACGTGTAACCGCGGGTGTCTGCACGTGTATCCGCGGGTGTCTGCACGTGTAACCGCGGGTGTCTGCACGTGTATCCGTGGGTGTCTGCACGTGTAACCGCGGGTGTGTGCACGTGTAACCGCGGGTGTGTGCAGGTGTAACCGCGGGTGTCTGCACGTGTAACCGCGGGTGTGTGCACGTGTATCCGCAGGTGTCTGCACGTGTAACCGCGGGTGTCTGCACGTGTAACTGCGGGTGTCTGCACGTGTAACTGCGGGTGTCTGCACGTGTAACCGCGGGTGTGTGCACGTGTAACCGCGGGTGTCTGCACGTGTAACCGCGGGTGTCTGCACGTGTAAATGTCGCGTCACCCTATAAGAAGTACACCCTGTCCCAGAATAATGCAAACATGAAAAGTTATTTATTACAAAGTTAAGATCAGTATTTTTTATTTCATCAATATTTTTGTATAGATAATTATTTAGGAAATCATTTAATTATAGGCAAAAAGTGCAGTATAGGAAATGTAAATTAGTAAGGTAAATAAAAAACAAATTAATGGAAGTAATATACCGTAAATGAGTAAGTATGTGCAAATTGCATTTTATGCATAAGAAAAGTAGTCATAAGTAATTGCAAAAACAATGTGCAATAATAATAATAATAATAATAATAATAATAATAGTATCTATAAATAAGTGCTGCCTATTGCACTTGTAGAATGAGTAATAATAAGAAATAATTTGTGCCAATCAATAAATAGGTTTTAAATAAGGTCAGTTAGTCATTGCATATAAATGGCACTTTTGTTCTTAAAAAAGAAACAAAGTAAATCAATAAGTGATAAGTATTATTATTATGTTTAAAACACGGCAAAACAGTGATAAATTATTGTAAATAAGAATTTTGAAATTGAATCAGTATTTCCAGAATTAGTAGGAACAAATGTAAATAAATACGTTTTAAATCATGTAAATAAGTGCTTCCATATAAATCACACTTTTTTTAAATCTAGAAAGGTGATAAATAATACGGGTTAAAAGAAGGGCTCTACCCGAGTCGGACTGGTGTTGCTGGGCAGTGTAAACGGGTAACCTGGGTTGAGTGACCCAGGTACCGTTTACACTACAGGGAGAAGGCAGTGTCAGCTTTAACCGCTGCCTCCTCCCCCTGCCCCTGATGACGTTCCGTCGCACTTCCCTGCCCCCGTGTGACGTCAGCGACCCGGCTTATTGCTGGGTTGCTTAAGGGAGCTTCACTTCTTCAATGCTGGATTATCCCTGGGACGGATCTGTGTCCAAATCATGGCCAGTATTTGCGTTGGGAAAGCGGTATTAGGGTCAGGCTGTGTGTGTGTGGGGGGAGGGTAGGTTAGGCTGCTTGAAGTGAGGGGGGCAGAGGGAGGGTAAGTATACTTAACTGACTTCTGTCGGGATTCCCTCCTTTGGGATGCTGGCATGGTATCCGTACCGGTCCCTATTACAGTGCTCATAAACCATCAGTGATACTAGATTGGACCGTGTGGGAGACAGTGGAAAGGTGGCATCTGTAGACAGTGCCACGTAGAAAGACCCTGGGTACGTCAGAAAGACCCATTCCACATCTAAGGCCTGACTTTGGAGATCGCATGGCTGCGTGCTTGATTGCATGCACCTGTATGTAGAAACGGCCAAACATTAATTCGATAGGACGCCCACTTACTCTGGCCATGTATATACTGTGTATTCATGTAATGCAATGCTGCACAAGGATAATAATTGAAGTTACATACAGATAGATAACTTGATAAACCGCCAGATAAATAGGTAACAGGGGCAGGAAGAGTAAGTAGAATTGCAAATCCACAATGAAATGCAGTCACTGGTAAAATGGACACTTAATAATTTCCCTGTGGGGACAAAAATCAATGCGCGGCTGAGGAAAGCTACAGAGGACTTAGCGCGTCGGAACGTTTAACCCTTTACCTCCCGCGGGCAGTAGTATTAGCTGCCTTGTGCCTTAAGTTATGACTCCCACTTGTCCTCTACCAGAGCAGCCATGGTTATTGACACAGGAAATCTGGACCGTAAAGGCCCCCATACACTAACGCGAGGTATCGCCAAATAGTAAAACTGTAGCAGGGCATGCTGGGATGTGTAGTTCAACAACAGCTGGAGTGTCAAGGTTAGCCGTCACCTGCATATACGATACACCGCATGTGACCTGTGTCGACAAACACACAAAATAATGTTCACCTGTCGACATTTTAAATGTATATAGTAATACAGTCGTTGTATCACGTTTCTCTCTTAGACGGAACCTGAAGCTATAGAAGAAACAAACATCGATCGGATAAAACAAGCCAGGACGTTCCTCAAGTCTCGTCAAGCCAAGAGCCACTCCGAGACGTCCACGCTGAGCTCCCAGCCATCCATTGATGAAGTCAGGCAACAGATGCACCTGCTGCTGGAAGAGGCATTCAGCCTGGCATCTGCGGGGCACGGAGCCAACAAGCAACAGGCCGACCATTATGCCTCTGCTCAGCATATGCCATATTCCGATGTGGTCACCAGTGCCCCAGGAACCATGTCACGACCTCGTATGCAGTGGGTGCCAACGTATGGGCCTGAGGTGTACCAGTATAGCCTTCCCAGGCCAGTAAGTCACCATTATGCTGATAGAACATATATTGTCGGGGGGCAGAGGAACCTGTTCCCCAAGTGTTGGTTATTATCACTAGGTCATTGTTATATGAAGAGGAAGTTTCTATAGACACAAAGCCGCTAGTTTTGTTATGTTATACGTGAAATTTCGATAAGCGAGGAAACTGCGCATCACATAATCCACAACAAGCTTGGTTATGGCCAGTGGGTGCCCGAGCTTCTGTCAGAGAACCAGAAGTTGGCGATGATGGGTTTGCTTGACCCATCTGTTTCGGTGCGCGGAGCAAGGAACAATTGCAGCGCAGCATCAATTTCACGTGTGGTGATCCGACGATTTTGACGAATGAGATCCTCCACAGTCGAAATTGTGCCATCGTTGGTGACAACATGCGCCTGCCCGGGCCATGGCAAGTCCTTGATGCTTTCGCTTCCCGCCTCATAACGCTGACACTACCGGAATATGGGGGTGGGGTTTATTCTGGTTGATTATGAATTTGCAGCCTTGCAAGTCTGCCAACCCTGCCTTGCAGATGGTGGCGTGGCCGCCACCCGTTTGCAAGGGCGATTCCCTCGCAGGGACTGCTGATGGATGCTACACAGTATCATCCATTCGCTGCCTAGGGGGATCCGCCCACATCATTCAACGGTCGGCAACCATTGGATGATGGCGAAGGTGCACACACATTAAAGTGACTCTCAAGTCACTTACATATTGCTTGGACGCTCAGGAGGAATTGGGCAAGCAGCTGACTTCCGGTGATGCCAGCAGGCCGCCCCCTGCACACGCGTCCTCAGGACATTTGCATATCCTCAAGGGAACACCAATGAAACGCTGAGTGTTCCCATATGCAAATGGACTGGCCCGCCGCCCCGCTCCCCTCTATGCCCCCACCCGCACACTGGAGTGCGTGCAACTGGCTAACACCCTGCGTCTGCACATGCGCATGAAATGCGTCTGAAGGAAGTGTTTTGTACACATGGGAAAACCGCCACGCCATCTATCGGCAAGCGCATCTACCCACTGCTATTAGATACAATGCCGCTACAGCAAAAGTCTCCGTATCATTTGGGCACGCCTTATACATATATGTTATCATGTATGTAATATATGTGCAGGATCGATCCCCGGAGATCGCCATCACGGAGTAAATCGGGTGATTTGCGGCTCCCAGCAATCAGCATAAACCATTATACATTGTTAAGTTCGCCACCTAGGCTCCTATTGGCTGGTTTCACTGGGCTCTGAGGGGCCGGCTTAACAGTGCATAATGATTTATGCTGATTCCCCGGGGGAACCTGCAGCACCCAGTACACTGGGTCGGCTGCTGCTGCATTTGTTGGTGCCTCGGATATATGGCCAAATTCAAGGGCATGACCCCATGGCAAGTAAGGCGTGACTTCTCTTGCGGGAAGTTACTGTGGGGCATGGTCAGTGCTGCGGGAGCTGCTGGCCATACCCAAGTCCCTCTCTCCCTTAAATATACGCTGAGCTTGACAGGGAGCCTTCCATCCCCCCAAGGACGCTGTGGCCTGCAGGTCGGACTGATCAGGTCATTGAGAGAAATGCCTACATCCTGATCTTTACAAGCTGTAGGCAAAACTGCAGAAATTGAGAGCATTGTATTTATTATAATTTATTATTATTAAGCACCAGTCTCTGATACAAAGCAGTCAGTGCAGACCAATGCAGCATAAATCATCGGTGGAACTGTATCCTATAGCACACACTGGAGTCTATTCCTACACTGTCATTATTCCTACTTGCTTGTTCTTGAACCACAAGGTCTAGAACAGTTAGGAAAGGAAGAAAATCCCAGCGGACAAACGAATGATGACAGAATAGGATCATCCCGGAGACTCGCAAACTGCAGCATTTGGGCGACAAGCGACTTATAGCCCGAAGCTCATTAAAACGGGTTCAGTGAGCTCATCGCTATATGTTACACGAATTGCTCAGCCTGCTCCAGTGTTATATAAATAATCTGCACAGCAAAATGCTGTGTCAGAGCTACACATTAACCTACAGGAGCACAGCGTTGTCTAATAACCGGGGTACAGTTGAATATTACAGTTTTCCACCATCCGATATATTATATATTGTCTTGAAAAGCTTTAGAATGTTTTTTTTTCTCCTTTCTATTGGATGTTTTAGTCACTTCTTTATATAATCAGGCAGTTTGGTTATTTCTATTGTCCTGAGATCATATTTGCCTGCTCTTCCCGCCAAAAATGTGTGATTGAGGCCTATGAACCAGGATGCCTGGACGGTGGACTACTCTCCTGGCATAACTCCCTGAAATGAGAGTAGTCCACCGTCCAGGGATCGTGGTTCATAGGAGGCCTTGATCACACATTTTTGGCTACCACCCTGTAAGAGGGTTAACGGTCGCACCACAAAACTTCCTCACACCACTTGCACTCTGATATCACCTGGAAAGGAGGTCCAGTAAGCCAATAGGCCTGGGGTACTTTATGACGCAAGAGTACCGCGTTCCTTGCGCTGGGCACAAGTTTGCCTGATAATAGAAAGACATGACTGAAAAGCGCATACAGAAACGTGTAATAAAAAAGGACGCATACGGGTTAATCTGGTTAGCTGCGAGTTGCCGTTTTCTCCGCAATTTCGCATTGCAAATTAATTCTGTAATCCAATTAGAAACTCGCACTGAACGTGTCAGAGCAAACTTGCATTTTTCTGTTCACACCACCCTAAGGGTGAGAGATACTAGAGAAAATCTTTATTTTAAAGATAAAATGTCAGGGCAGAACCCCTTGGACCTACCTCCTAATGACTAATTAGGCGTTTAGGTTTATTAAATTAGCTTAGATACTGTACTTGTCATTTTTGGGAGTAAATAAAAAAATAATAAACTTTTTCGTGACATGATTTACAGAAAAAAAAGTGGTTTGGGATACCTCACAGCCCTACCCTTGCATGTTTACATATATTAAAAAGAAATGATATACATATCTTAGATGAAGCAATTGAAAGATGATTTTCAAAGGAAGAATTTCCACCTAAAATGATAAACAAAAAAAACCTTTCCCAAATAATGGAATTGATACCGTGGGGTATTTTATCAGAAAAACATAATTGTGTAGTATTTTGATAAAAGAGTTAGTTTAATTTGTGCAAAATACTACCCAATGATGTTTTTCTGTTAAAATACCCCACGGTATCAATCCCATTATTTGGGAAAGGGCTTTTTTTTGGTTTTTGTTATCATTGTAGGTGGAAAGTCTTCCTTTGTAATCATCTTTCAATTACTTCATTTAAGATATGTATATCATATCATTTGAATATATTTAAACATGCAAGGGTAGCGCTGTGTGGTATCACAAACCACTTTTTCTTACATTGTTCACATGTGAGCGTTGTTTTGACATAACACTTGGTGATTATCATAAGCTGCGGAACCTTTGTTGTCGTGCACTTTATTTCTAAACACCCTTCATTTTTAAACGTTACATGATTTACACCAAATTTAGTGAAAGCATTTATTTAAACCCGAAGTATTCACTTTTGTACTTTTTATTTTTTTTTTATTTAAAATGTGCTCAAATTACTCCAAAGGAACCTTTTTTTTCTAATATCTTTTGCAGTTTTTAGTTTAATTTCTTTGTAACTAAACGAAATTCAGAAGCTTTTTACATTGTTTAACTTTTCATAAATAATAAGCACAAATCGGGTATTTGATAACTTTTAGAAGCATCTAGTGTTTCCATTCATTTATATGATTCTAACTAACGTGTCACTTTCCTGGGCCCCACTCATGCACTTCTCCCACATCACATATGGCTGACCATTTGCTCATTTGTGCTGCAAATAAGCATTTCTATTGGACTGGAGGATTTTCGGGAGCGAATGTCTGCCAGTTTCGTGAAATACCCTACAACGTGCACCTCACTGGGTTAATCCCAGAGATTGAAAGTGGACAAATAAATCAGACCCGGGGCCAGATGCACTAAGCTTCAAAAAGTGATAAAATTGAGAGTGATAAACAACCAGCCAATCAGCTCCTACCTGCCATGTCACAGGCTGTGTTTGAAAAATGTCAGGCAGGAGCTGATTGGCTGGTTGTTTATCACTCTCCATTTTATCACTTTTGAAGCTTAGTGTATCTGGCCCCGGTAATGTTGATGCAGTAACTAGTATTGCTGGGATTGTAGCCTATGAAATCGCTGGAAATTGACGTCTGCTGAATAAATCATACAGGGCCCTGTGATGTCACTGGTTCCTAGCTATTCATGGGCTGCATAGTGGTGCAGTCCGGTGTGTGTAGGACGCATCCATGCTAAATACAGACTGCTCCTATATGTCTTACCTCTCCAACAGACTTATCGCTTTTCCCAGCTCCCGGAAATGGGGACGGGATCTCCTCCACCTCCAGTACCTCCTAGGACCGGTCCAGTTGCAGTTCCCTCTCTGCGAAGGTAAATCTCTTTTACAATGTGCCCCTTTAATATGCTTCAAATGTTGTTGCTATATTGTAGTGTGATGATTGCCAAAATATATGTGTGTGGAAAATGATGTACAAGTTGCTCATTGTCCACTGCCATATATACTGTATGTGGAAAGTTCTTAAGGTGGGTACACACGGAACGATGTCGGAAGCATTCCAACATCGTTAACGAGTGTATCAAATCGTTCATCGTGAGTACACACAGAACAATTTGATATACTTGACAAAAGATTTGTCTATGATCTTCCTGCATGCAGGAAAGATCATAGACCATCGTTAACGATTCACGGGTACACGCATCGTTAACAATGCTTGGAACGATTGGAACGGCTGAGAATTTGCAGCCTTGCTATTCAACCAAAATAATCCTCTGTGTGTGCACCCCATAGCGACGGCGATGTGCGGTCCCCCGCGTCGCCATCGTTTGACTAGATGTTCACTGCATGTACAGTAGTTGAAATCTAATCATATCACCAGTGTTCTCATCGGAAAATACTGGTCCGCACAGATCGCTTTTTGTTTTATTATTTTATTTTTGTTACCTGTGGTGACTAATGTTTTTTTTCTTTCATATGGGGGCCAATGGGTTTGTTTTTTTCATGTGGGGGCCAATGTATTTCCCCTGTAATGGAACTGATGGCGTGCGTCCCAACTCTCAAAGAGATCAAGTCAATTTCATACGGGATTTGGTGGCTCCTGGATGTAACACTGATATTCTGACTGTATTGATCTAGGCCAGGCTTGTACAAACTATGGCCCTCCGGCTGTTGTGAAAATACAAGTCCCATCATGCCTTGCCACAGTTTTGCTATTATGGAATGCTAAAACTATGGCAAGGCATGCTGGGATGCGTAGTATTGACAACAGATGGCGGGCCGCAGTTTGGACATGCCTGTTCTAGGCTATTTGATTATCACATTGATACAAACCAGCTCTTATATTAGTGTCAGGTTGGGGAGCAGACGCAGGTCTCCTGGATGAAAAGGGCTTGGTTGATGTTTCGGGAATCTTGCTAACCTTGAGTGTGTTACATAAAAGTGTTGCATCAATCATCGCTGTCAGTATAGTGGCGATGATCTGCTTCAACAAGCGAAATGATTGCAGCGTACATTACTTCCATCGTGCAATGTAAGGCAGCCGTCTCTCCTGATGGTAGGCCATTAACATTTTAATGGGCATCATAAAAATTAATGGCACCAACTCGCAGCATCAGTGCCCATTGCATGGCTCGTAGTCACAAAAATCTTGCAGCAAACTTCTCTTTCTGCCATGTGCTGCCGTAGAAGTGCCGGTAAAGGGATAAAGAAGTGATATGTTTGTCCCAGGTTCCTGGCCTGTGTATTCTAACACCCCAGGAAGATGTTTGTGGATGATCTGCTTAGAGCTTTTGGTAAAAGCCGGATAAGGGTTCCTGGGGGTGTGGAAGTGAAAGAGAAGGGAGGGCTCCATACACAAGGCAATTTTCACTATCTCTACGTCTCTTCACGTTGCACTAACTGAGCGATTGTTGCTTTATAACTTCACCATGGTTAGAGAATTGCAGCATCCTAAAAAGATACTGGACGGACAAACCCATTGCCTCTCAGCATATTTAAGCAGGAAATGTAACGTGGCCATACTATTCCAAGCAATATTCGGAGGGTTACATTTACCCCTAAAACAGGAAAAAGTGAAATTGAATGGAGAACCCCAAATGTGTTCCCCTGTCTGTTATACAGGAGAGAGGTACAGTAAAAGCTTTGTGTAAATGTTGGTGGCAAAGTGGTTTGTAATGTAATCACGCCCCACAGTGCTGGGTTATGGGCTCAGTTGCAGCTTGGGCTCTACCTACTGTATACGGAGTTTGCATGGATTTTGCCACAGGGCCCAAAAACAGATTAATTTGCTGGGATAGTTGCCAACTTTCTGTGCCTTGGGGATAGTACGGCCATGTGGGTGTTGCGAGGTGTATCCATGTGTTCCCGTGTGTGAAACCGGGTTTATTATTTTCGGCATTGTATAGCAAGGGGCGGAGCCATAATGACTCAATTCATTGCGATCGTGCAATTGGCTGCCCAGACTGCCCGTTTCCCAAAAGAAGCAGGTGGCACGGATGGCCTCTGTGAAGCTTTCTATCTCCTCTGGGCATCTGGACAGATCCAGGAGTTTCCTGAGTGCTGGTGTTTCTGTATGTAGCGCTAACACTGACACCTCCTTTGCACTGGAGAACCGGCCTGGTGTACATGCTACTAATGTTGATGCTTACTTCTGATTGGGTAATGGACCACTGAAGCTGGTAGTGACATCATCATCGTTATTCCTGCTACATTACAGGACGTGTTTAAATAGTTTATTTTTGCTATCATAACAATGTTAAAAAACATTTTCTTGTGTTTATAACCTGCTCAGGTTTATATAACATACGGGATGTACGTCTGGCTTAAACCTGATGTATACTACTGGTACAGAGCTAGACGTATGTTGCATATGTGCATACAGTACTGTATTTGAATGTACATCTTGTTTCTTTGTGTATGTGTCCATCCCAGCATCTCTGTCTGTCTAATGGGGATATGACGCTTTGTTCTATCATTATACCACCCACTGTGGATGCAATGCACCCACATCTCTTTCAGGTATGAAAAGTGGTATAAAAGGCCTATTTCTGAGTTCCTATATATCCTTACAGTACATTCCTTCTTACGTGCATCACCAAAGCAACATCTGCATTAGAGGCTGTGTAATGCAATCTCAGCACTGCAGTCACACTGGGAATGATATGCTGCATCTTAATTGTCACTTTATCACATCTGCAAATCCTGGCTCCCCTTTTCCTGGTAAAGGCTGCCATCTAGTGGTTGACATGAATAATATTATTTCCAGATCTATTGCAAACAAGAAAAAACTCTAATATAGATCAAAGTAAAGTTGGAGCACAATTTACATTTTCCAGCAGAACTGATCATTTTAGTTGCAAAGGTCCTGACTATACACTGCTTGAGGCTGTCGCTTTGTCAATTATTGGCAATGTTCCTCAGATGAAAGTAGCTATAATTAGAGGATCACAGCTGATACCTGATTTTTAAGGGTCTGGTCACAATCCAGGGTAACACCAAGGACCTTGCTTCTGGTCCGTTCGCACGGGGCCGATGTTTTCGCATTGCGCATTTCTACACGTGTGTCCACAGCGACCAAACTGGCTGCTGATCCATTAGCATATGGAGCCGTGACGGACATGTGGGGGCGGGCAGCTGACATCATCGGTTGTCAGCTGTCCGCCCACTTCTCCCCGAGCGTATACGCATATGTAAGGTTGCTCAGAGCAACATATGTGTGAACGTTCCACATCATTCGATGATCGGCTACCATCAAATGATGTTGGTGTTCCCCCGCAGGCTGCGAATGGATGTTTATGTAAAACTTCACAGCCAGCGAACCACCATTTGCAAGGTGGGATCTGGTTCACTTGCAAATTCGCATTGGAGTGAATGAACCAGAATAACCCCCCAAGATCCCGCACATGATCAGTGATTTTCAGCTCTGACAGTCCAAGCATGTTCCAGTTGGTTGGATATGGTGTAGCCTTGTACATTCCCGTTGAGCACCGGCTGCAGCCCATACAAACCAGATTGGGCCTCATGGCAAGGCAGGGAGTGGCTTCCTACAGAAAGCCATCTCCCTGCCTATAGCAGCCCGGACTGGCAGTCCTGGAGAGAGGGAACACCTAACATGTGCAGAGAGTTAGATTTGGGGGAGTTATTGTTTCTGTGCAGGGACAATACTGTCTGCTTTATTCTTACACTGCAATTTAGATTTCAGTTTGAGCACACCCCACCCAAATCTAACACTCTGCACATGTTACATCTGCCCCACCTGCAGTGCAGCATGGTTTTGTCCATTTTGAGAACAAATTTGTCTTGTGATCAGGACTGAATTAGGCCCATTATACCCTCATTTTATGCTGGCATGCAAAAGCAAGGGTTCATTGTACAAGACAGGTGACTGGACACCTGATAAACTCTGATTCTGCCCAAACCACCCCAACATCCACCAGATAACACCCCTCTGCCAGCAAAAGTTGTGCCCTTTCCAAGTACATATGAATTTATGCCAGGTATGTCTAAAGAAGATCCAGGGGCACAATGCAGAGACTCTGGGGTGCCTTATGCTGTCTGTGACATCTGCTGTGCCCTTATGCTGTCTGTGACATCTGCTGTGCCCTTATACTGTCTGTGACATCGGTTGTGCCCTTATCCTGTCTGTGACATCTGCTGTGCCCTTATCCTGTCTGTGACATCTGCTGTGCCCTTATACTGTCTGTGACATCTGCTGTGCCCTTATACTGTCTGTGACATCTGCTGTGCCCTTATACTGTCTGTGACATCTGCTGTGCCCTAATACTGTCTGTGACATCTGCTGTGCCCTAATACTGTCTGTGACTTCTGCTGTGCCCTTATACTGTCTGTGACATCTGCTGTGCCCTTACACTGTCTGTGACATCTGCTGTGCCCTTATACTGTCTGTGACATCTGCTGTGCCCTTATACTGTCTGTGCCCTTATACTGTCTGTGACATCGGCTGTGCCCTTATACTGTCTGTGACATCTGCTGTGCCCTTATACTGTCTGTGACATCTGCTGTGCCCTAATACTGTCTGTGACATCTGCTGTGCCTTATACTGTCTGTGACATCTGCTGTGCCCTTATCCTGTCTGTGACATCTGCCGTGCCCTTATCCTGTATGTGACATCTGCCGTGCCCTTATACTGTCTGTGACATCTGCTGTGCCCTTATACTGTCTGTGACATCTGCTGTGCCCTTATACTGTCTGTGACATCTGCTGTGCCCTTATACTGTCTGTGACATCTGCTGTGCCTTATACTGTCTGTGACATCTGCTGTGCCCTTATCCTGTCTGTGACTTCTGCTGTGCCCTTATCCTGTATGTGACATCTGCTGTGCCCTTATACTGTCTGTGACATCTGCTGTGCCCTTATACTGTCTGTGACATCTGCTCTGCCTTATACTGTCTGTGACATCTGCTGTGCCCTTATCCTGTCTGTGACCAGCTGTGCCCTTATACTGTCTGTGACATCTGCCGTGCCCTTATACTGTCTGTGACATCTGCCGTGCCCTTATACTGTCTGTGACATCTGCTGTGCCCTTATACTGTCTGTGACATCTGCTGTGCCCTTATACTGTCTGTGACATCTGCTGTGCCCTTATACTGTCTGTGACATCTAATGTGCCCTTATACTGTCTGTGACATCGGCTGTGCCCTTATACTGTCTGTGACCGGCTGTGCCCTTATACTGTCTGTGACATCTGCTGTGTAGCTGTGTGACATTTGTCTTGTGATCAGGACTGAATTAGGCCCATTATACCCTCATTTTATGCTGGCATGCAAAAGCAAGGGTTCATTGTACAAGACAGGTGACTGGACACCTGATAAACTCTGATTCTGCCCAAACCACCCCAACATCCACCAGATAACACCCCTCTGCCAGCAAAAGTTGTGCCCTTTCCAAGTACATATGAATTTATGCCAGGTATGTCTAAAGAAGATCCAGGGGCACAATGCAGAGACTCTGGGGTGCCTTATGCTGTCTGTGACATCTGCTGTGCCCTTATGCTGTCTGTGACATCTGCTGTGCCCTTATACTGTCTGTGACATCGGTTGTGCCCTTATCCTGTCTGTGACATCTGCTGTGCCCTTATCCTGTCTGTGACATCTGCTGTGCCCTTATACTGTCTGTGACATCTGCTGTGCCCTTATACTGTCTGTGACATCTGCTGTGCCCTTATACTGTCTGTGACATCTGCTGTGCCCTAATACTGTCTGTGACATCTGCTGTGCCCTAATACTGTCTGTGACTTCTGCTGTGCCCTTATACTGTCTGTGACATCTGCTGTGCCCTTACACTGTCTGTGACATCTGCTGTGCCCTTATACTGTCTGTGACATCTGCTGTGCCCTTATACTGTCTGTGCCCTTATACTGTCTGTGACATCGGCTGTGCCCTTATACTGTCTGTGACATCTGCTGTGCCCTTATACTGTCTGTGACATCTGCTGTGCCCTAATACTGTCTGTGACATCTGCTGTGCCTTATACTGTCTGTGACATCTGCTGTGCCCTTATCCTGTCTGTGACATCTGCCGTGCCCTTATCCTGTATGTGACATCTGCCGTGCCCTTATACTGTCTGTGACATCTGCTGTGCCCTTATACTGTCTGTGACATCTGCTGTGCCCTTATACTGTCTGTGACATCTGCTGTGCCCTTATACTGTCTGTGACATCTGCTGTGCCTTATACTGTCTGTGACATCTGCCGTGCCCTTATCCTGTCTGTGACTTCTGCTGTGCCCTTATCCTGTATGTGACATCTGCTGTGCCCTTATACTGTCTGTGACATCTGCTGTGCCCTTATACTGTCTGTGACATCTGCTCTGCCTTATACTGTCTGTGACATCTGCTGTGCCCTTATCCTGTCTGTGACCAGCTGTGCCCTTATACTGTCTGTGACATCTGCCGTGCCCTTATACTGTCTGTGACATCTGCCGTGCCCTTATACTGTCTGTGACATCTGCTGTGCCCTTATACTGTCTGTGACATCTGCTGTGCCCTTATACTGTCTGTGACATCTGCTGTGCCCTTATACTGTCTGTGACATCTAATGTGCCCTTATACTGTCTGTGACATCGGCTGTGCCCTTATACTGTCTGTGACATCTGCTGTGCCCTTATACTGTCTGTGACCGGCTGTGCCCTTATACTGTCTGTGACATCTGCTGTGTAGGTGCTTTTCTATTACATCATTTTAAGTCATTCAATCCAAACACTTGTTTGAGTAATTGTAAAAGTCTGTAACCTCTCTGGTATTCATATAGATGTCTGTGTAGCACTATATGGCTATACTGTAGTTACCAATAACTGGCAATGTTTTATCCTATACAGGTCCACGTCAGATATGAATAAGAACAGGATGCCGGAGCCCAGTGGGAATGAGCAGGCACCAGGTGAGCATGAGGGGTACCAGCAGCTTATAGGGTGCTGCTACCCCCAGATCGTGCATGGATAGTGCAATCATGGCTGTAACTAGGGGGGCACACAGTGCTGCAGGGTGGGGGGCACCGTTACCGACACAGGTCCTGAACCTATCTTGAGACCTCTTTTTTATTCAGTCACACTGTCCTTGATTATATTTAAATTGCTGGCATGCGCAGGATTCAAACCCATAGCATGCAGCATTGCAGTCAGACACTCTATTCATTAACATATCTGATTGTGCATAGAAATCTAGAGAATTCTATATCTTTCTGTGGATTCAGCATATCGGCTTATGCTTGGCTGCACCCAAAAATAACCTCTCAAAATCCATACGTGAAATAACCATACCTCCCCCCACATGGTGGCTCTGCACCAGCCACGTACAGTGTGCACCAGGTTAACGTCAGGCCTACTTACTCCGGCATGTCCCTGTGTGATGTCCCTGTGTGATGTCCCTTTGTGATGTCCCTATGTGATGTCCCTGTGTAATTGCATGTCCTTGTGTGATGTCCCTGTGTGATGTCTGTGTGTGATGTCCTTGTGTAATGTCCCTGTGTGATGGCCCTGTGTGATGTCCCTGTGTGATGTCCCTATGTGATGTCCCTGTGTAATGTCCCTGTGTGATGTCCCTGTGTGATTGCATGTCCATATGTGATGTCCCTGTGTGATGTCCCTGTGTGATGTCCATGTGTGATGTCCCTGTGTGATGTCCCTGTGTGATTGCATGTCCGTGTGTGATGTCCCTATGTGATGTCCCTGTGTGATTGCATGTCCGTGTGTGATGTCCCTGTGTGATGGCCCTGTGTGATGTCCCTGTGTGATGTCCCTGTGTGATTGCATGTCCTTGTGTGATGTCCCTGTGTGATGTCCCTGTGTGACGTCCCTGTGTGACGTCCCTATGTGACGTCCCTGTGTGATGTCCCTGTGTGATGTCCCTGTGTGATTGCATGTCCATGTGTGATGTCCCTGTGTGATGTCCCTGTGTGATTGCATGTCCATGTGTGATGTCCCTGTGTGATGTCCCTGTGTGATTGCATGTCCTTGTGTGATGTCCCTGTGTGATGTCCTTGTGTGATGTCCATGTGT
Source organism: Crinia signifera (assembly GCF_055691185.1). Classification (NCBI taxonomy): domain Eukaryota; kingdom Metazoa; phylum Chordata; class Amphibia; order Anura; family Myobatrachidae; genus Crinia; species Crinia signifera. The sequence continues at coordinate 114,358,912 of NC_139227.1, forward strand.
GATGTCCGTGTGTGATGTCCCTATGTGACGTCCCTGTGTGATGTCCCTGTGTGATGTCCCTGTGTGATGTCCCTGTGTGATTGCATGTCCATGTGTGATGTCCCTGTGTGACGTCCCTGTGTGATGTCCCTATGTGACGTCCCTGTGTGATGTCCCTGTGTGATGTCCCTGTGTGATGTCCCTGTGTGATTGCATGTCCATGTGTGATGTCCCTGTGTGATGTCCCTGTGTGATTGCATGTCCATGTGTGATGTCCCTGTGTGATGTCCCTGTGTGATTGCATGTCCATGTGTGATGTCCCTGTGTGATTGCATGTCCTTGTGTGATGTCCCTGTGTGATGTCCCTGTGTGACGTCCCTGTGTGACGTCCCTATGTGACGTCCCTGTGTGATGTCCCTGTGTGATGTCCCTGTGTGATTGCATGTCCATGTGTGATGTCCCTGTGTGATGTCCCTGTGTGATTGCATGTCCTTGTGTGATGTCCCTGTGTGATGTCCGTGTGTGATGTCCATGTGTGATGTCCCTATGTGATGTCCATGTGTGATGTCCCTGTGTGATGTCCCTGTGTGATGTCCCTGTGTAATGTCCCTGTATGATTGCATGTCCATGTGTGATGTCCCTATGTGATGTCCCTGTGTGATGTCCGTGTGTGATGTCCCTATGTGATGTTCCTGTGTAATATCCCTGTGTGATGTCCCTGTGTGATTGCATGTCCCTGTGTGATGTCCCTGTGTGATGTCCCTGTGTGATGTCCCTGTGTGATGTCCATGTGTGATGGCCCTGTGTGATTGCATGTCCCTGTGTGATGTCCCTGTGTGATGTGCCTGTGTGATGGCCCTGTGTGATGTCCCTGTGTGATGTCCCTGTGTGATGTCCCTGTGTGACGTCCCTATGTGACGTCCCTGTGTGATGTCCATGTGTGATGTCCCTGTGTGATGTCCCTGTGTGATGGCCCTGTGTGATGTCCATGTGTGATGTCCCTGTGTGATGTCCATGTGTGATGTCCCTGTGTGATGTCCCTGTATGATGTCCATGTGTGATGTCCCTGTGTGATATCCCTGTGTGATTGCATGTCCGTGTGTGATGTCCGTGTGTGATGTCCCTGTGTGATGGCCCTGTGTGATGTCCCTGTGTGATGTCCCTGTGTGATGGCCCTGTGTGATGGCCCTGTGTGATGTCCCTGTGTGATGTCCCTGTGTGATGTCCCTATGTGATGTCCCTGTGTGATGTCCCTGTGTGATTGCATGTCCGTGTGTGATGTCCGTGTGTGATGGCCCTGTGTGATGTCCCTGTGTGATTGCATGCCCTTGTGTGATGTCCCTATGTGATGTCCCTGTGTGATGTCCCTGTGTGATTGCATGTCCCTGTGTGATGTGCCTGTGTGATGTCCCTATGTGATGTCCCTGTGTGATGTTCCTGTGTGATTGCATGTCCGTGTGTGATGTCCGTGTGTGATGTCCTTGTGTGATGTCCCTGTGTGATGTCCGTTTGTGATGTCCCTGTGTGATGTCCCTATGTGATGTCCCTGTGTGATGTCCCTGTGTGATGTCCCTGTGTGATGTCCCTGTGTGACGTCCCTATGTGACGTCCCTGTGTGATGGCCCTGTGTGATGTCCATGTGTGATGTCCCTGTGTGATTGCATGTCCGTGTGTGATGGCCCTGTGTCATGGCCCTGTGTGATGTCCCTGTGTGATGTCTGTGTGTGATGTCCATGTGTGATGGCATTGTGTGATGTCCCTGTGTGATGTCCCTGTGTGATTGCATGTCCTTGTGTGATGTCCCTGTGTGATGTCCCTGTGTGATGTCCGTTTGTGATGTCCCTGTGTGATGGCCCTGTGTGATGTCCCTGTGTGATGTCCCTGTGTGATATCCCTGTGTGATTGCATGTCCGTGTGTGATGTCCCTGTGTGATGTCCCTGTGTGATGTCCCTGTGTGATGGCCCTGTGTGATGGCCCTGTGTGATGTCCCTGTGTGATGTCCATGTGTGATGTCCCTGTGTGATATCCCTGTGTGATTGCATGTCCGAGTGTGATGTCCCTGTGTGATGTCCCTGTGTAATGTCCCTGTGTAATGTCCCTGTGTGATTGCATGTCCCTGTGTAACGTCCCTGTGTGATGTCCCTGTGTGATTGCATGTCCCTGTGTAACGTCCCTGTGTGATGTCCGTGTGTGATGTCCGTGTGTGATGTCCCTGTGTGATTGCATGTCGGTGTGTGATGTCCGTGTGTGATGTCCCTGTGTGATGTCCCTGTGTGATGTCCCTATGTGATGTCCCTGTGTGACGTCCCTGTGTGATGGCCCTGTGTGATGGCCCTGTGTGATGTCCCTGTGTGATGTCCCTGTGTGATGGCCCTGTGTGATGGCCCTGTGTGATGGCCCTGTGTGATGTCCCTGTGTGATGTCCATGTGTGATGTCCCTGTGTGATGGCCCTGTGTGATGTCCATGTGTGATGTCCCTGTGTGATATCCCTGTGTGATTGCATGTCCGTGTGTGATGTCCCTGTGTAATGTCCCTGTGTAATGTCCCTGTGTGATTGCATGTCCCTGTGTAACGTCCCTGTGTGATGTCCCTGTGTGATGTCCCTGTGTGATGTCCCTGTGTGATGTCCCTATGTGATGTCCCTGTGTGACGTCCCTGTGTGATGTCCATGTGTGATGTCCCTGTGTGATTGCATGTCCGTGTGTGATGGCCCTGTGTGATGGCCCTGTGTGATGTCCCTGTGTGATGTCCCTGTGTGATGTCCCTATGTGATGTCCCTGTGTGATGTCCCTGTGTGATGTCCCTGTGTGACGTCCCTATGTGACGTCCCTGTGTGATGTCCCTGTGTGATGTCCATGTGTGATGTCCCTGTGTGATTGCATGTCCGTGTGTGATGTCCCTGTGTGATGTGCCTGTGTGATGTCCGTGTGTGATGTCCCTGTGTGATTGCATGTCCGTGCTCAGTGCAGGCCCCATAGGTGTGAGATCTGCACACGGATTGTGCGCTGTACAGATTTGTATATTGCCCATCTCCCATTGGGCTCCATGTACTGAGCATTCATATACACATGTACATACATACACACACATGTATGCACATACATACATACGTACACATTTACATACACACATACATACACATTTACATACATACATACACATTTACATACATACATACACATTTACATACACACATACACGTGTACATACATACATACACATTTACATACATACACATTTATATACATACGTACACATGTACATACATACATACACACACACATGTACTTACATACACACATGTACATACATACACACATACGTACATACATACATACATAGAGGTGACTTAGTAAACTCTCAGGTGTTGGGCTACGTGACACGTGTGTTAGGCAGACCTCTATCCACGCCTGTTCCACGTCTGCCCTGTGCTCACATCCCCCCCGAGACGAAGGCACCGCCTGCCGCCTGCTCTGTTACTCTGTTCCACAGGAGACCGCTCCTCATTAGCTGCATCCAGCAGATGATAATAGTCAGCTCCACAAGGCAATTCCTGGGTGACCGATCTGCTGCACCAGTGCGTGCATAGAAACAAAGCCATGATCCACTGCTAGCAACAAAAGACTAATCAATTACAGAAAGTACCTGGCACGCTGCGTATTGTGACTCCGGCTGTCAGCAAGGCGCACGTGGCCACGTGCAGGAGGAGACTAAGGGCCCGATTTAGCAAGGCGCACGTGGCCACAGGCAGGAGGAGACTAGGGGCCTGATCCAGCAAGGCGCACGTGGCCACAGGCAGGAGGAGACTAAGGGCCCGATTTAGCAAGGTGCACGTGGCCACAGGCAGGAGGAGACTAAGGGCCCGATTTAGCAAGGCGCACGTGGCCACAGGCAGGAGGAGACTAGGGGCCTGATCCAGCAAGGCGCACGTGGCCGCAGACAGGAGGAGACCAGGGGCCTGATTCAGAAAGGCGCACGTGGCCACAGGCAGGAGACTAGGGGCCCGATTCAGCAAGGCACACATGGCTGCAGGCAGGAGACTAGGGGCCCGATTCAGCAAGGCACACATGGCCGCAGGCAGGAGGAGACTAGGGGCCTGATTCAGAAAGGCACACGTGGCCACAGGCAGGAGGAGACCAGGGGCCGGATTCAGCAAGGCGCACGTGGCCGCAGGCAGGATGAGACCAGGGGCCGGATTCAGCAAGGTACACGTGGCCGCAGGCAGGAGGAGAACAGGGGCCTGATTCAGCAAGGCGCACGTGGCCGCAGGCAGGAGGAGACCAGGGGCCTGATTCAGCAAGGCGCACGTGGCCGCAGGCAGGAGGAGACTAGGGGCCTGATTCAGCAAGGCACACGTGGCCGCAGGCAGGATGTGACCAGGGGCCGGATTCAGCAAGGCGCACGTGGCTGCAGGCAGGAGGAGGCTAGGGGCCTGATTCAGCAAGGCACACTTGGCCACAGGCAGGATGAGACCAGGGGCCTGATTCAGCAAGGCGCACGTGGCCGCGGGCAGGATGAGACTAGGGGCCTGATTCAACAAGGCACACGTGGCCGCAGGCAGTAGGAGACATGGGGCCTGATTCAGCAAGGCGCACGTGGCTGCACTGTACTGCACACACTAATTCTAAGCATAATAAAAGGTGCTGACATGCTGAGACTTGAGGTGTCATACAGAAAAAAGAGGGGGGTGGTCTCCTGCTCTGGACGTGAACCGTAGGAATGGTAGGGACTGACATGGCCATGGTGGGTGGGACAATAATTTTTAATCAAAGATTATGACGAAAACCTCGATTTTACTCAAACGTCAAATTGCAGTTTATTAGATTACTTCTGATTGTCAGTGTGTTCAGGGCCAGATTCAGACCAGCGATCAGCTAAACGCCGCCCACACAAGCGAATTCGTTCACATGAGGGGAAAACCAAGGAGGCCGCTGCTGATGTCAGCGACCCTCCCTCCCAGCGGCCGGGGAACGCCCAGAAAATGCAGGGTTACCACCCCCAAATGGGTTAAGGATGTCAATCACCCTGCCAGCAGCCAGTGACGGTTAGCTGGCTGTCTTCTCACGGATGCGCACAGCATACCCCGCCCAATAATTTGCAGCATTGCCTTCAGGTCTGAATTTTTTTCAGTGTGGTCCCACAAGCAAAATGCCTGGAGGCTTAGCCACATTATGGGTATTTTTCGGACATGTCTACCCCCCCCCCCCCTCCACGGAATTATAACACCGTTCAGCAATCTAGTGACCGGGATAATAAGATATTTGTCTGTAATGATAATAAAATATGAATATAACGAGTTTCCGTTTTCCACTCCTTAGGTAACTCCGTGCCGGCTGTATTTGCCATACCTGGGAACCGGGCAGGGTATTCCGGCTATTACATTCCTCAACCGCCAGCTTCATACCGGAACCAGGCTTGGATGTCCTATCCAGGAGACAATGAATTACCGGGACAGTGGGCCGACTCGGTAAGCCTGTAGACCATGTGAATATGGAATTGCACTCTGTATATCTATTCCGCATTACTTAGGTTCTAATTGAAAGTCAACCAGAACTTTCTTCTTGCCACATCTTACCGGAATAGCTCATATTCTAGCCGAAATCACCTGCTTAAGACACAGAAACACAGTGTTGCTGAGATTTGCCAGGAATTTCCTAATTTCTCCGTTCTAGGTTTTCATATGATTATATGTCAGCATCAGCATTACTGCCGCAAGTAATAATGAGTCCTACAGCGCAAGCTTATAGCTCCCATGGGCATATAATTAGAGAAATAGCTCAAAAAGTCGCTGCCCAGAAGAATAACCACCCCTTGCAACGCACGTAGGGTGGAAGTGATCAGAGACCCACCCAAAAACCACCTGGGCATGCCCGTATTTTCTGCCCTTAAATGCCAGCGTCCTGTCAGTCAAACTGCGGCTACTGCAGTCATTCGATTTGCGAATTGTCTGATTAGCGATCCATGCTGAATTAGATCCCGTGTTTGATAAATGAAAGGAGCTGATTGGTTGGTAGTTTATCACTCTCAAATTTATTTGTCTCCAAGCTTTGATAAATCTCCCGGTGGGAAAAGGTGCCCATACACGTGTCATGTTTGGGCCGATTTCACCCAATCCCGACGGATTGTGCCGAGAAAACGTGCCAAATCACATGTGTTTGATGCCCCCCTTGGGTCTGCTGCGCGGTCCCGTGCGCATCAGTCCTGAGCCGGAGGTCGGACCTGCTGCCCGTCCGACCTCCGACTCTGCCCTCCTACCAGCAGCAGGGTCGCATGCGATCCCGGCGCCCAGGAAGGTCCCTAGGGCAGCACAAGGGGGTCGGATTGCCCATACACTTCTGCAATACATCACAGTAGTGTATGGGCACCTTAAGAGCTGACTATGGAACATGACCCAGGACCTCAGGGAGTCTCCCAGTGTTGTGGTTACGATAAGATCAGTAGTCTTATCCAGAATAGAAAAGTAAAAAAGTCTTCCTTTTACTTGTGACTGCACAGGTTCCTCTCCCCGGATACATTGAGGCTTATACAAGGTCAAGATACCCGCAGGTCTCTCCTTCCCGGCTTCCTCGGCAGTTTGGCCAGCCAGTCACCATACATTCAAGCTTAGACCACGCTGCCGGTCCATCTATCGGAGCTTCTCAGCAAAGTTTGACCGACACGGACACCCCAGATGCCTCAATAACCAACCTATCCACGGCTGCGTTGGTAAAAGCCATAAGGGAGGAGGTTGCTAAACTGGCCAAAAAACAGACGGACATGTTTGAATTCCAGGTCTGAGAATACGGCGAAACGATCCGATGGGATAAAGCGTACCACGTCCAGCTACAGTGCCTAACAAAAACCAGGACTCACGTGGGATTTTATGCTATTTTTATTGAAATGGGTAAAGGACAAAGGATGCCCCTGTTTCTAATACTGTCACTTTGATTTTAATTATATGTGACAAATAGAACATTAGTTTTCTATTGAACGAAGCACCAGGAAGAACCAATCACTTTTTTTTGTGTTGGAAAAATGAACAGTATTTATTTATAATCAATCGATCGCGTTTCCAGACGTTAGAAATGATCCGATATGCTTAAAAAGAAACAAATAGCATCACATTTTATGTTAGCACAAGCCGAGCTTGCTGATCTGTACTCTTGAAGTGGGGAGGGGGGAGGGGGGGGGGCTTCAAGAAAATGGTAGGTGGGTAATCTGTGGTTCCCCCACTGCAGTTTGTGGACACATCGGAACTTGAGGTTCTGCAGCAGCTGAAGAACCACAATGCAATGATCTCTTGGTAAGCAAGTGAAGAATACTTTCATTCAACCATTCAAGGTTACCCGTATAATAAGAAATGTACAATACTATACTATTTCAAGGTCCACCTGGTGAAGAGTTTCATTGAGTAAGCGCCTATTCCTCTCAACGTTGAAAGGTTTCTCAGAATGGCGTTCCGCCAATGCCGGTAAATTGAGAACCTTGTGTAAATTTGGCTTAGAACACGATCTCCAGCCAACCATACAAAAAAGCTTCTGTCTGTCTGAATCTTCTATTCTTCAGCAAGAAATAATACTAAGTCTGAATCGGGGACTGAAGAAAATTCTTGGTTTAACTGGAAGGGAGCACTCGCGGAGGTTTACTATCCGGCCGAGGAATGCGCGCTGACAGAACCCTACTATGTAAAAAGCTGTGTGTGTGAATTTAAGATGTAAATACGGCAGGTGCTTTTCTGTAGAAAGAAGCCCTCGGTCATTGAAACCAGCGATGATTCCATCTGGATACAGGTTAATCTGATATCCCGGTCTGTATAGAGCCTCCTTCTACTACTCAGCAGCTGGGTATCTTTACAGAGAAGCTGCCATAGAAATGTATAATGGGCATCCTATACTGCATTACAGGCAGACGGATCTTCCATCGTACCCCTGCAGGTCACTGTTGATAGGCAGCCAACGTCAGAGGTGGGGTTGTACCTTGGATGTGTAATCTTGTGCTTGCATGCATCAGATAAGAGCCAGCACCACCTGACCTTAGGACAAACATAAGTGATCTCTGGGTAGTTTAGCGTTGACTACTTGTTTACAATAATAGAGAAGGAACCAAGATGTTATAAATGGCAGCTCTATCCTCTTGTCCCGAAATTCAGACGGTCTGGGGTTGTACAGATTACTAGGACTGGGGGCTCCTGGTAGGGAGATGTCAATACACCCCTGACCTGTGCTCACATTCATATCAGTGCAGAGGATGTCAGCAGGATGTGGCCGCACCCTACAACTGGCTAAACCCCCACTACGTGAGCTTGATGCCCATGTGATGTATCAGGAGACCTGATTGTGTAACTGCTCATATGAGATTTTTATGCCCACCAAACATAATGATTGTACAGTACGAAGTTTAAAGGGAAAAGTAAATGGACCAAGTGGTGCTTATCTGCCACCAAATTATACACAAGGCAGGCTAGAAGTTCTAGTCATCTGTCACCCTATAGCTGGATCATACATTAGGTAACATAGTCTCCTGTCCAGAGGGAGCCGGAGGGGCATAGATTACCCTAACCCAGTGGTTCCCAAACTTTTTTGCATCACGGACCCTAGATTATCAGAATATTTGTCGCGGCACCCCTAGTTGCAAAGCTTTCTACCGAGAATTTCAGAAAACAATATTAAATGAAATAAGTTGTGCCTATATTTCATCCTTAGGTCCAGTTATGTGGTGAAGGACAGGATTCACTTCTGTTTATCCACATATTTTAAAACTGGAAGCCACAAGCACTGGCTTTGCCTATTACATTGACCTTAAATAATTTGAATCGGTTCTGGACCACCAAACCGAGGCACCCCTGCAAGTGCTCCAAAGCACCCCAGGGAGCCTAGGCGCACAGTTTGGGAACCACTGCCCTAACCTGTTGGTGTTTTGTTGCTTTTTTTTACTCTTTTTACAAATGGACATGGGAAGGGGACCAAATCATTGTGTTGCCAAGGGTTCCTTGGGGGTCTTCATCTTGCTGGCAGTGGATTAAAACCCCATTTATAGCCCAGGATGCATTTGTAAAAATTGTATCCTTTACCAGCCATAACTCATTATGGTACTGTTATTACCAGCAGTATGGACTAGGACAGGGCTTCTCAAATTCGGTCTTCAGGTCACCCGCGCAGGTGCATTACTCATTGACACATTATAAATGATCCACGGGTGGAGCTAATTAATTCACTTGTGATTCTGTGAGACCTGCAAAACACTGTGTGGGGTCCTGAGGATCGAGTTTGAGAACCTGTGGGCTAGGAAATCACTATTCAGGTCAGTAGTAGGGTAGACATGTTTAGTATGGTGCCAAGGTGTGACCAGTCTTCAGAAGTATTTGTTGCAAAAATGCAATAGAAAAATACCAAAAAAAGTAATACAGTGACTTTTGGCAGAAGACATATAGTTCTGAATAGATGACGTGTGACAGGTCCTCTAGCGGTGGCAATGACCAGTTCTGTACATACAGTAAGTGGCCATTATTTGTTGACCAGTTCTGTACATACAGTAAGTGGCCATTGTTTGTTGACCAGTTCTGTACATACAGTAAGTGGCCATTGTTTGTTGACCAGTTCTGTACATACAGTAAGTGGCCATTGTTTGTTGACCAGTTCTGTACATACAGTAAGTGGCCATTACATTTCTAATTTTTCACTTTCCTATCGTACAAAATGAGGTGGCAAAAAACCTTTCCATGTTTTCTACAATATACATATCAGGCTTTGGGAAAGACTACAGGGGGAAATAAACTAAAATGGGAATTATATTTCACATGGGATATCAGAATCGACTTCTTATTTATTTGCCACCTTTTAGAACAGGGGTGGCCAAACCGGTCCACGAGATCTACCAACGGTCCACGTTTTCCAAATTTTCCACATTTTAAAACCTGCTGCATTCATTCCTACTATAGATCCACGGGTTGGGATCATTCGTCAGACTGCATTTAGGTCTACAGTCATTAGGTCGACCCCACTAGGTCGACTGGCAGGAAGGTCGACCTGACTTAAGGTCGACATGGGCCAAGGTCGACATGACTTAAGGTCGAATTTGCATAAAGGTCGACATGAGGAAGGTCGACTTGTCATAAGGTCGACATGGGTTTTTCACTGTTTTTTTATCCGAATGTCGACACAGTCGACATGGACACAGTTGGCAATGAGAATCGGACCCTCGCATCGCTCGCTTCGCTCGCGATGCTTCGGGCACGGTGCCTCGCTGCGCTCGGCACACTATTTTATTCTCCCACCACGCCCTAGTGGATGGTAGGGCATGAAATACCGCCTGTCGGCACATGTCGGCTCAAAAAACAGTGAAAAACCCATGTCGACCTTATGACCAGTCGACCTTCCTCATGTCGACCTTTATGCAAATTCGACCTTAAGTCATGTCGACCTTGGCCCATGTCGACCTTAAGTCAGGTCGACCTTCCTGCCAGTCGACCTAGTGGGGTCGACCTAATGACTGTAGACCTAAGTTCATTCTAATAGATGACCGCATCCCAGATCCACAGGTGGCCTGAAAAACGCAAACTCTTGGCAGACCTTAAGGAAAGTGTTGGCCACCCCTGTTCTAGAAGATAACAGATCGAATCTGATTGGTTGCCGATCCCATCTTAAATAGGACCCTCATCTTAGTAAATATCCCATTACATTATCTACTGCAAACGCAATCCTTGGATGGGTTTATTGTTGATCATGTTTTGCTTTTCTTTTTGTGTTTCAATCTTCTTCTTTTTTTTGTGGGATTGTGGTATTTACAACAATAAGACATTTTGTCATGTAAACAAGTCATATATATGTACATATATATATGAAATGTATTTTTGTAATCGTTGTAAATATATATTGTACATAAAATACAGATATATGCAATCGGTTAGGCTGCAATGGATTGTTCCGATGACTGACTTGAACAGAGGAAACTTCAGGGCAATTTATATATATATATATGTATGAACAAATGATTGCCTTGAAATGTTATCCAAATAGATAAGACCTGATTTCTACCCAGTATATTCGGATGTTTTCTGTACCGGCTGCCTTGAAACATTTAACATGTGGTTATTGCTTTCCCCTGTGACATGCTACTGTTGCTTATTTGCTTGTATTAATTATCTCAATAATACATTTATTAAAATCAAAACAACATATTTTAATACACATTTTGTTCAACCTGACATTTCCATTTCCATCAGCAGAGCCCTGTTGTCCTATTGTACGGTGATAATACATTATTGTGTTCTCATTTATTAATGATAAGTAACTTTGGGGCAGGTTTAGACCTGAGACTGGTATTAGGCCAATATTAAATGAAAGATCGCTTGGGTATAACATTAAACTGGATCCGAACTTTCGGTTGACAGTTAATACGCATTATATCAACCTGGTCAATAGGTACACATGGTCTGTATGTCAACATGATAATGGTCAATACAACATATGGTTGACATGTAGATAACTGTAGACCCTATGAACCACACCCCCATTGAACACACCCACGGACATGATAAAACAATGTGATCGCTACAGGTCCTTCTCCTGGAATACTTTGCTGTAAGTAGCCCATAGGCAGTGGTGTAATAGTAGCCCCCGCTGTGGCTTGGAGGCGCTGGCTAAGTGTGGGAACCTTAGGCCTACAGGAGCTAGTGCTTCACTGCTGCCGGGACCTGCAGAACTATTTGTCTGCTGTCCTGGCGCTCCTCCTGCTACCACTAAAAATACCCCTTACAAAATGGCCACCTCCACACAGAAGACTGTTATTGAGGATGCAAGAGGAGGTGGGGAGGGCTACAATGTGGCATAATGGGGCAGATGTAATAAGCTTGGTGAAGAGATAAACTGGAGATAAAGTGGAAGGAGATAATGCACCAGCCAATCAGCTGTATTTGAAATATGACAGTTGGGAGTTGATTGACTGGTGCATTATCTCCTTCCACTTTATCTCCAGTTTATCTCTTCACCAGGCTTAATACATCTGCCCCAATGTGAGCCAGAGGCACTACAATGTGGCATTGTGAATTCAGGACACCAGTGAGACATATGTACTGGTAACAAGGTATGGAATAATGAGATTTGGGGGCACTGTGTAGCATTATGAATACTGGCAGAACAACAATGTGGCATATTATGAAATAGGGCACTATGATCTTGCATACAATAAAATAGGGCACTCTTGGATCATAAAAGACCAAAACTAGAGGTGTTGGAACAGTGTTGTCACCCAGGGCACTTGTGGCGTGCAGAGCCATTCGGGGGAAGGTTCAATGTGATTGTTTGGTGAGCAGAGCCAGGGCAGGGTGGATTAATGCCCTGCTATGGCCGGTACTGTCCAGCTATGTTGGCAGGACTTTTCTCATAATGGGGCCCGTCTGGGGTGGTAACGGGGAGTGGAAGCTAAAACATAGGTGAGGCCTGGATGATTTTAGGGTGTGTATCTGCCAAACGCTAATAATAACATGGCGCCTGTCACTACTACCGTGTCCAGGCTGCATAGCCACAAGGCCCACAGCAACCAGCATCAGCCATATTGGAAATTGTTCTAGATCAATTACAGTTATCTTCATATTTCTCAATTGTTCAGGGTTGCCTACCTGCCCCTTTCCTTCAGGGAAAAAAATGCTCTGTTCCTGGCCTTCCCTGGTAATGTATGATTGCCAGCACCTGTGGGGAGCTAGGTAACTGATAAGAAAGGTGTCACCACAGGTGCTGGCAATCATACATTACAAGGGAAACCCAGGAACAGAGCATTGTGTCCTCCTGGAGAGGGGCATGCTGGGAGGTATGTATAATGTATGATTGCCAGCACCTGTGGGGAGCTAGGTAACTGATATGAAAGGAGTCACCACAGGTGATGGCAATCATACATTACCAGGGAAGCCCAGGAACAGAGCATTGTGTCCTCCTGGAGAGGGGCATGCTGGGAGGTATGGATAATGTAGGATTGCCAGCACCTGTGGGGAGCTAGGTAACTGATAAGAAAGGTGTCACCACAGGTGCTGGCAATCATACATTACCAGGGAAGCACAGGAGCAGAGCATTGTGTCCTCCTGGAGAGGGGCATGCTGGGAGGTATGGATAATGTAGGATTGCCAGCACCTGTGGGGAGCTAGGTAACTGATAAGAAAGGTGTCACCACAGGTGCTGGCAATCATACATTACCAGGGAAGCCCAGGAACAGAGCATTGTGTCCTCCTGGAGAGGGGCATGCTGGGAGGTATGGATAGTGTACGATTGCCAGCACCTGTGGGGAGCTAGGTAACTGATAAGAAAGGTGTCACCACAGGTGCTGGCAATCATACGTTACAAGGGAAACCCAGGAACAGAGCATTGTGTCCTCCTGGAGAGGGGCATGCTGGGAGGTATGGATAATGTAGGATTGCCAGCACCTGTGGGGAGCTAGGTAACTGATAAGAAAGGTGTCACCACAGGTGCTGGCAATCCTACATTACCAGGGAAACCCAGGAACAGAGCATTGTGTCCTCCTGGAGAGGGGCAGGTAGGCAACCCTGCAATTGTTTGATACATTTCATATTGAGGATTATTCTGGTTCACTTTTTCTGACAAGTTCCTTCTTAGATGGACAAAACCATGTGCACTGCAGGGGGGGCAGATGTAAAATGTGCAGAGAGAATTCGATTTGGGTGAATTATTTTGTTTCTGTGCAGGGAAAATACAGATTGCTTTATTTTTACACTGCGATATAGATATCACTTTGAAGTAAAACCCCACCCAAATCTAATTCTCTCTGCACAAGTTACATCTGCCCCACCTGCAGTGCACATGGTTTTGTCCATCTAAGAAGGAACTTGTCAGATAGAGTGAATCAAAATAACCCCCATTGTCACAATAGAAGACAACCGGCAGGGCATATATAGAGACAGAGGCAAGGTTAGAATCACAATGGGAGGAGGTGGATGAGGGCTAAAGGAGTAGAACAGTGAACTTTCAAGCAGGTTCTAAACATACTATAAACAGTGAATGGATCCCCAGACCAGGGGTGAATTGGTTGTGCATTTATTGCCCCATAGAGGTAATATAGTAGTAATGCAATAGTTAATGTTAAGCCCAGTAGTAATGCCCTACTTCACCTTTTGCCCTATAGTAATACCATATTTACCAGCCCTGTAACAGAGCGCCAATGTACCCTGTGCTTCATTTGCCCCCCTGGATGGCACTCACGCCATCGTTAGTAATCGCTGCAGGAAGGGTGGGTCTTATTGCATCCCCGCACTAGCTGCTGTTCAGGGCACCTTACATTATGTTCCAAGCGGCAACAGAACTTCCACCACACAAGTATGGGAGCTATGAGCGAAGCACAATCCGCAGCCAAGGGCAGGTACGGCTGAACCACCAAAGGCTGTCCTGCTGCTCCCCCCGCACACCCTCCTTATGGCCTTGTTTATTCTCATTACAGGTTGAGTATCCCTTATCCAATTATTCCAAAAACCATAGCCTCTAAAATGTACTTATTTAAAATTTCTAGCTAAAAAAAACTACTGGGAACATCTGTAACTGGCACTACTGGGGAAATAACATGTAACTGGCACTACTGGGGAAATAACATGTAACTGGCACTACTGGGGAAATAACATGTAACTGGCACTAAATATGTGCAAGGATATGATTGATTGGCATTAGAATCCAGTGCCTGAGATTGGACACAAACTTTTTTTCATGTTTTAAAACCTTATTTCATGCACAAATAAAATATATTTGTGTGTACTTCAATGTGTTTGATGTGTTTATACAACATAAATGCCGGATACCTCAAATATAAAAATATTCCAAAAGTCGGAATAATCCCTTATCCAAAATTCTTCTGGTCCCGAGCATTTTGTATAAGAGATACTCAACCTGTATACCATACTGCCCCCCATTCATTATATGCCAGATTGTGGTGCGCCACGTTCAAAATATGCCACATTGTAGTGTTGAGAGTACACATACTGGCCCTTATTCTGATTGAGTCGGACGGCTGCGTGTGCGGACGGCCGGCTGATGTTTTGTGTTTGCGCATGTGCAGAGGCGTTTCTTCGCATGTGCGACCGCCGTGCACATCCGAATACAGCGTGAATTTCATGCAGAAAACGATCGTACGGAACCATCCGAGCAGGGGGTGGAGAGGGGCATGAAGGGCTGTTTGGGCTGGTTACCACTTGTGTATGCGTATATGGTAATCCACCCGTGACGCACGTATGGGGGGCTGACAGCTTACATAGCCGGATGTCAGCTGGCCGCCCATATCCCTGCTTTCACACGGATAACTGCCCGAATGGTCTGGAGCACTCGGGACTGCCTGGCCTCTCGGACCGCCAACCATCGGAGGGGGAGGTTCCCACAGACCAGCGAGTGGGTGTTCCCATGAAACATCCACTTGCGGTCCATTCGCTTAACGTCCTACCCTATTTGGATGGCGTGAGTGATCCGTGTGATAGGCGGGGTTAAGAACACTCGTGCCCGTCCGAAATACGCAACCGTCCGACTCAATAATAAAAGAATAAGGGCCTATGTCCACAATGCATGCAGTACACAATATGCCACACAGTTAGCCCAGTTCATTGCGTACCGTAACAGATTAATTATGAGCACTAACGAGTCCCCTTTTCATCCTGGCCAATGTGCTGGACCCAGCTAATTAGCTGTCTGTCCTGGAAAATGTTAGAACTACAGTATGTGAGTTGTATCCGGTGCCCCCTAAACCTCTGGGAACCCCCTACAGATACTTTAGCTTTGCCACATTCGTTACATAGATTTTTCAAGAGGAAAATAAATTAAATATATCAAATTGTAATGAGCACATTATTTTAAGAACCCTTTTTTGAAATGTGAGAGGTTTATTCAAAAACAGAGCAGAATGCAAAAATACCAGTGTGGGCCTGATCCGGAGATGGTTGGTAATGCAGCCATAATTGTGGACACTCTCTGAATTTCGGTTGTGGATATATGCAAATGCTAATCTCAGCCCTCCTTTGTCCTCCTATTGGGAACAGTAAAGTGTGCCGGGAGGGGAGAGACGTCTGGCCCAAAACATGACGAGCGAAGCAAGAACATGCAAGGGGACGTGTAACACTAATTTGGGGCCAGTGAGATGAAATCTAGAAATCGACACTAAAAAAAAATGAAAACCATGTCGACCTTATACTTGTGTTTTGCATATTGGGACATAACATTGGTTTTACTACCAAGCATTGCCCCAGGCCTATGGAAGCACAGAATCATATTTGCTGACTTTTTGGGTGACCCTCCAGAAGAAATCCAGTGCGGCACAGCAGGGGGACGGTTCAAGTGTGATAATAAACATTCCAAACATCTTGTGGCACTTGTATCAAACACTGAGAACCTGCCCTTGCCTCCCCCCACCTGGTTCACTGCTATGGAGGAGGCAGCAGCATCACTTCAGTGCTGCCTCCTCCCCCCGCATGACGCCCCGCCACTCGCCCTGCCCCTTGGATGATGTCGCTGACAGCCAAACGTTAGCGCAAATGTCGGGTCGTCCCTAGGATGGACCCATTTCCATATCCCAGGTGCAACCCGGATTTTCCGATCTGAAAGGGGTAGTGGAGTGTCTTTTCCTTCCTCTTCCCGAAATTATTTAATATACGGAAATGAAAAAAGGAAATATCATAGTGTAGTACATCTGATATAATATAGAAATGTTTTCCAAACTGGAGATGGAAGAATATTCCAATGTGGGTAGTGAAGCTGATTCCATAGTTGCCTACCCTCCTGCATTCTGCAGGAGACTCCCTGAAATAAGAGCAATCTCCCTCTCTCCCTCATTAGTCTAGCAATCTCCCTCATTTCACCTAGCCCATATTACACTGTTACATTTTTGGGATAAAAAAGGAATGAGAGACAGATATATTTACATTACAGTATAGTAGCTCTTATTATCTGCTTTGGGGCTCATCTAGGTTTGTATATAAGTCGTTTTACAAGATTCCTCTCAGATGTAGCAGTACACAGCCACGCTTCTAGGTGCCACGTTCACAATCTCTTTTCACAATTTCTCCTTATATGGAACTAGACACGCCCTTTGGGTGGAGCATTACACGCCCCCTCATTGGGGTACTGTGCAAAATTCTACTACCGACTATAATCTCCCTGAAACTAGTTTTCAAAAGTAGGCAAGTATGGCTGATTCTTAGGGGACCACCGTTGTGCCATAGAAGGAACTTTTGCTTACACTGTGCTTTCCTTCCTCCAAACAACACCATACATGTAAAAGTATCTTTTTTTCCCATATACACGCCTAAGCCATAGGAGTTATGGGGATGCTCACACGTATGCTTACTTGATACAGCTGTGGATCCTCATACTGTATATTGATTTCTTTAAATCCTCAGGTGGAAATGACCACTCTGAGTATTCCACAATGACTGGTTTATTGTTAAAAATAGAATAACAAATATACAAGGTATCACACCAAGATGGCAAAGGGATCTTACAATGGGGTGAAAGTGAACCCGGACACGCTCACCCTATGCAGGTCCAGATGCAGTGTGTATACCTTCTAAAAGTCACCAACACGTTTCGACACAGGTCTTTATCAAGGTGTAATTCTATCCTCTCCCAAACCTTCTTTTATACCTACTGTAGAGACGGACATCCCCTTTGGTGTCCTTTCATAAAATGGAAGTAGTAACAGTGACGTAGCTACATATGTGGCAGACCCTGTGGTGGCTTGGGGGAGCGGCACCAGTGGGGTCTGTAGTGGGCGCCGCTGGCTGAACTGAAGGACGACTGAGGCAGCCCTTCTTGGGGGACGCTGGAATTTTTGGCAGGGGGGAGAAAAATTTCTAGCTATGCCACTGAGAATTATTAAAACTGCATTTGTAGATATATACAATACATTCTATAAACCCCGCTGTAAACCGCTCTACTTATTTTTTCAAATGGGTGTTGTTAAAACACTACACCCGATGTGCACATGATCTGCACCCAGCAGAGGGGATCGTTGATAAATCCTGACTGCAGCAGGTAGGATCTCCAAAGCCACCAGCGGGGACGTGGATCGGAATCCGATCGAACACATGCCCAATTTACAAAGAAGGGAGTGGGATTAACCTCCACCAGCGCTATAAGAATAGAGAGTTTTTACTTCCCTTGTAATATATCAGATTCCTCCTTGCGGGGTATCAATAATACTGGTGAATCCTTCAACTCTCCAATCAGATGAACATGTGGAGAGAATGCATAATCCACATAGTGTTTACCAGTATTTAATCACATAATATAAAATCACATCAACATAAAAATTACAATGACATCAATGTATGCACACACAGTAAAATCCAAAGTGCAAGTGCAGAGTGGCAAAATACATGAAGGGAATTACCAGATGTAGTGTGAACCATATAAAATATAGTTCAAACTGCGCATGTGTATAATCACCATATGGCCCGGGCACCAACAGGATCAGCATACAGCAGTAGGCAAACCGTCCTCCACGATCCGTCCAGTCCCCCTTGCTTGGCCGACGCGTTTCGGACCCTGTCTGGGTCCTTTTTCAAGGCATGTTGAGTGTGCATCTCCGGAATTCTTTTATAGCAGTCCCGCAGTGTCGCGCGCTATTCAGGCTCCGCCCGGCACTTCCGGGTTTGTCCCAACAATCGCGTCATCAACGCGATGACGCGCGCGCTTCCCACGTCACCGCGCCGTCTAGGTCACTGGAAGGAGTCCCACGGCGTCGCGTACTGTTGATGTTCCGCCCGGCACTTCCGGGTTTCTCACAACAGTCGCGTCGTAAGCGCGATGACGCGTACGCTCCTTGCATCATCGCGCCCTCCACAGGCTGATGCTATGGGCTTCTCTCTGAACTCCGTCATGTGGCCACACGCGAGTCACATGATCAGGAGTAAATGCCACTGTCCAAGTCCATAGGAGATAATAGGTTTATCCCACATGGGATCACCTGATCACTGCGTTTGCAATCCTGATAGGTTGTTTTTTGTGGGCATTTCCGCCCTCACCTAGTAGCAATATTAATGCTAATGACCTTTAAGGGAAAACATAAATAATAAAAAAAGTATCATAAATAGGTAAAATACATGCATCATAAGCTAAAATTCATCAAAATACAGGAAACTTACAAGACTTCAGAGAAACCACTTCAACTCAAAATCAGAGTTGATACCATGAGGTTTTAAAGTATTAAAATTGTAAATCATCTTCATTTCCTGCTTTTTATGGTCTGCCATAAAAAGCACTTTATGCAGCAGCACTTTAAATACTAATCTCCAGGAATTTTTAATACAAACAGTGACTTTTATCCTTAATAACAACTATTTTATGTTCAAGGGGGATTTCTATGTACAGCGGGTCGGGACAGCAATGGGCACCAGGTTCGCCCCAAGTTACGCTAACCTATTCATGGGTGGATGGGGGCGGGACTTTATATGGAATAACAATCCATTTGGGGCGAGCCTGGTGTCTTGGACCCGCTACATAGATGATGTGCTGTTTTTATGGAAGGGAGGACGCATTTTATTGGACCAGTTTTGTACTTATTTAAATTCGAACAATTTGAATATAGAATTCACATTTTCTATCAGTGAGGTTACAGTGAATTTCTTGGACTTAACGATCTATGTCGAAGAAGGTCAATTAAAAACAAAGACATTCACTAAACCGACTGATTCCCAAAGCTACATCAGTATAGATAGCTGTCACCATAAAAATTGGTTAGACTGCATACCTCAGGGGCAGCTTAAGAGGATAAAGAGGAACTGCACTGAGGATGCAGTGTATAAAGAACAATCTCTCACCATGATGACTAAATTTAAAGAAAGTGGATACAGTACTTCCATTATAGAAAGAGACAGAGAAAAAGTGGATTCTATTGATCGAAATACCCTTTTACAGGATAAAAAACAACCAATACAGAGTGACTTGAAGAAATATGGCTTCATTACGGATTATAGCTGCCAACATAAGAAATTAGAAACCTCCATTAGAAAAAATTGGAACTTATTAAGAAAAGATCCTATTATAGGGATGGATCTACCAGCAAAACCCTCCTTCATTTACAGGAGAGCTGCTAATTTAGGGAATCATCTAACCAAAAGCATGCATCCCTCAAATACAGGTAGGGGGGAAATAAGAACAAAAGGGTTCCACAGGTGTGGGACCTGCAGCGCCTGTATTAATATAAAAGGAGAAAGGAAGGTGGAAAAAGTGCTTATCAACGGAATTGAGCACCACATAAAGGAGTTTATCACATGTAATGTGAAAAATGTCGTTTATCTGGTGGGTTGTACCTGTAACCTATTTTATATAGGAAGAACCTCTCGCCCCCTAAAAATTAGATTAAGTGAACATATCAGGAATATAAAAAAGGGGGTTGAGACCCATTCACTGTCACAGCATTTTAAAACACATCACGGCAGCTCCCCCACGCATATAAAAATATTTTTGGGTATAAAATATGTGGAGGGACACTGTCGTAGGAGAGATATGGATGTACAGTTAGCTAAGCTGGAAATGAAGATGATTTACAATTTTAATACTTTAAAACCTCATGGTATCAACTCTGATTTTGAGTTGAAGTGGTTTCTCTGAAGTCTTGTAAGTTTCCTGTATTTTGATGAATTTTAGCTTATGATGCATGTATTTTACCTATTTATGATACTTTTTTTATTATTTATGTTTTCCCTTAAAGGTCATTAGCATTAATATTGCTACAAGGTGAGGGCGGAAATGCCCACAAAAAACAACCTATCAGGATTGCAAACGCAGTGATCAGGTGATCCCATGTGGGATAAACCTATTATCTCCTATGGACTTGGACAGTGGCATTTACTCCTGATCATGTGACTCGCGTGTGGCCACATGACGGAGTTCAGAGAGAAGCCCATAGCATCAGCCTGTGGAGGGCGCGATGATGCAAGGAGCGTACGCGTCATCGCGCTTACGACGCGACTGTTGTGAGAAACCCGGAAGTGCCGGGCGGAACATCAACAGTACGCGACGCCGTGGGACTCCTTCCAGTGACCTAGACGGCGCGGTGACGTGGGAAGCGCGCGCGTCATCGCGTTGATGACGCGATTGTTGGGACAAACCCGGAAGTGCCGGGCGGAGCCTGAATAGCGCGCGACGCTGCGGGACTGCTATAAAAGAATTCCGGAGATGCACACTCAACATGCCTTGAAAAAGGACCCAGACAGGGTCCGAAACGCGTCGGCCAAGCAAGGGGGACTGGACGGATCGTGGAGGACGGTTTGCCTACTGCTGTATGCTGATCCTGTTGGTGCCCGGGCCATATGGTGATTATACACATGCGCAGTTTGAACTATATTTTATATGGTTCACACTACATCTGGTAATTCCCTTCATGTATTTTGCCACTCTGCACTTGCACTTTGGATTTTACTGTGTGTGCATACATTGATGTCATTGTAATTTTTATGTTGATGTGATTTTATATTATGTGATTAAATACTGGTAAACACTATGTGGATTATGCATTCTCTCCACATGTTCATCTGATTGGAGAGTTGAAGGATTCACCAGTATTATTGATACCCCGCAAGGAGGAATCTGATATATTACAAGGGAAGTAAAAACTCTCTATTCTTATAGCGCTGGTGGAGGTTAATCCCACTCCCTTCTTTGTACTATTGTTTTCTGGGTGTCAGAGAAACACCCTAGGGATTTAACCACCCTTGCAGCTAGTGCGCACCTTATACACTCACTTGTCTTTTCTAGTGTCACATGCCCAATTTACACACAATCGGTCGAGATTGTATCAATCTTGGGGGATTTGAGGCCACATCGTTCCGGTGTGTACCCAGCATTACTTATGACTAGAGACAGGATTATATGCAACATAAGAAGCTTGAAATATGCATGCAAATATGCATGAAAAATACTTAAAATATGCTACATTAAATAATAAAAAAAGTAATTTTGAACTTTAAAAAAAAAAATCAGCATACAATTAGTTGCAATAAACCTCAAAAATAGGCCCACAGCATCTGCAGATGTCAGTATGCTGGCTGCTACAGCAGACTGCAGCGTCCAAAGCTCTTCTTGCATCAACTACACGGACCCTCATCTCCAGCGCCGATGGATCAAATGTCAGCATAGTGTGTGGGGGGGCGGCCCAGTGGAAGGCTTCCTCCCTGCTCCGCATACTCACTGTGACACAGCATTTCTTTTGCGCCGCGTGATGTCACAACCCTTCTGGCCGCCTCCTCTGCTGCAGAAGTCTGTCTCTTGGTGTAAAGTCCCAGGCCAGGGGCGGGCAAAGGTTCAGGAGCTTCGTAATGGCATCTGCCCCGACCGACTTTTATCGACATGGATTGGCAGCCTAGATCAGTGTCAGACATAGCGTACATCCAAGGTTCCCCACACTGCGCACATATTGCCCCAGCCTGCACACTCTACCACTACCTGCCCAGCAGCAGCAGGACAAAGCAGTGCTGTGACTCGCGGGTGGAAAGGGGACAGGGCCTAAAATATGCACCATCACTAGATTTTAGGTAAAATATGCAATAACCAGTGAGAATGGGCAAACTATGCAAATGCATATAATCCTGTCTCTACTTATGACATTGTTATCATTTGAGCTGTTCTGCAGCGTATGTTATCATTGTCACGTACAATATCGCTTGTTCAGAGAACTTGGAAACATTTTTATCAGTCACTGTGACAATTCCTATGTATTGTACGGTACAACCTGGTCCGAGTGCAGGGACAACGCAACAATGTTCCGATGACTCGGACTATAAAAAATTATGTAATATAGCAGCTGTGAGCGTGTCGCTATAAGGAATGGGCTTAATGTATACAAATCAATATTTAAATAATAAAGAATTTTCATTATGTGAGTAATTACTGACAGCCATTGGCACCGCCACTATGAATGTGGAAATCTTTTTATTCTTTAACATTTCTGCTCACAGTTCAGGGGGCTTCGAGCAGAAATGTCCCCTCATGGACACCAAAATGCCAGCGTAACAACTGGATCTATTGACACGTGCCCATTAAACAATTGAATTGGCCCCGCGGTATGTTTACACCGTAGACTGTAGTGTCTCTGGTCACTATTACCTTTAGATTTCCTATAAGGAATACCAGAATGATAAGAGCATACTGTACTTAGCAACTTTCTGGCTGCCCCATGCGGGAGGGGAAAAAATAGCACACAATGGTGTGAAACGCGTTAGTGGTTTTTGCAGAAGGTGTGAAATGCATTGGTAATGCAGGATACCCCAACAAATGCAGCTGCTATACAGCCCCCAACTCTGTTCTCCTTAAATGGGGCGATAGTGACGTCATCACAAAGTGCCCTGGCTGTTTGCACTACATACTACAGGCGCCTGTACATCTGTACACCAGGAGGAACAGACAAGAAGATCCTTATAGGGCAGGCCTGGCCAACCTGTAGTTCTCCTGCAGTTTTAGCATTCCCTAACAGAAAAACTGTGGCAAGGCATTCTGGGAGTTGTAGTTACACAACAGTCGAAGAGCCACAGGTTGACCAGGCCTGTTATAGTGTAAGGTATAGTGAGGATTATACTCTATTCTATGTTTTTCGATTACTGAATGAAATTAATGGTAGTCACGTCTATTTAAAAAAAAGCGTCTCACTTATAGGATCTGGTTGCTAGCGGCAACACCTCTACTGGTCCTCTTTGATAAATACCCCCCTTCCCCAGTATAGAATGAGATACAGTCAGATCTGGTCAGCACATCTGCAGTTGCACTAAACTGATAAATAACTCGTTCATTTTCCCCGTTTCCTCTTCTGATGTAAATGAATATAAAACACCTGTAGAATTAGCGGAATTATTATGGTAACCTGTTTGAGAATGCGACAATCAATGTTCTTGTCTCTCGCACACCGTTGCCTAGCAACCCTCTGGAACGCGAAGCACGTGGGCAGATGGAAACCAACGTTTTGAAAATAGTAATTGCATTAAAATGTTTCGTATAGAAAGAAGCCAAGATGAAGAACAACTAGAAAGCGGATAAGGAATCCAGTAAACATATGTATGGTGGAGGCCAGGTACAGCTGGCAGAGTGACTGAGCGGACAGCTGGGGAGCCATTACCAGGCCCAGGTTTTTATGTAACATTCTTACAAGAACATTTAAGGCCCATACACACTAGAAGATTTTCATTTCAAAAGACTTTGCCAAAATCTCTGATAGATTTATCTTTCACCAAAATAGTGCGTATTTTCCCCAATGAGCAAGAGATTTTCAGGAGGCGAAAGACTTTGCTGAAAATCTTTTATTATATGGCTATTTACATAATGGGCGGGGTTTAGGGCCCATTTTATTCAATGCATTTCTGTTCTTGGGGCCTGATTCAGAGCTGATCATTGGGCTGCGTATATTTAGAGCCCAGTGATCAGGTAAATGCAGGGCCAGCGCCACCACTAGACAGCTTTAGATATTTCCCTAGGGTGCCAGCCACTGGAGGGTGGCATTTGGGAGCAGCTTCCCTACTTGGTTGGAGCCAGGTGAGCGTCGCCCCACACCAGCCCCCCCAACCGAGCATCACCCCTCCCCCCAGACTCGGAGGAGGCAGCCGCATCAAGCCCCCCCCCTGGCCGCTTCACCCCCTTCCCCCTGGAAGGGGGTGGCTTATACATTGCGTTGGTGGGCAGTGGTGCCAGTTATATATACATTGCTGGCATGTGCCAGCAATGTATACATTACTGGCTAATACATAACGTTGGTGGGCAGTGGTGCCAGTTATATATACATTGCTGGCATGTGCCAGCAATGTATACATTACTGGCTAATACATAACGTTGGTGGGCAGTGGTGCCAGTTATATATACATTGCTGGCATGTGCCAGCAATGTATACATTACTGGCTTATACTGTATATTACATTGGTGGGCAGTGGGTTATTAATAACATTGGTGGCCAGCAGTGCCAGTAATATATACATTGCTGGCATGTGCCAGCAATGTATATACTACTGGCATAAGCATTTCATTGGTACCCAGTGGTGCCAGTAATATATACATTGCTGGCACATGGCAGCAATATATATATTACTGGCTTAAAAATAGCAAACATTGGTGGCCAGTGGTGCTCCGTGTGGAGGGGGGCGGCGCGTCAGCAGCAAGCCCCGGGCAGCTGAAGTTTAACATGCCAGCCCCGAGGACGGTGCCGAGGGACCATCGGTGGACGGCAGGCGGGGGGAGCAGGACGGAGGGGGGGGGGGGGGGCGTCAGCTGCAAGCCACGGGCGGCTGAACATGGAGGACGATGCCGGGAGACCAGCGCGGTGGACATCGGGTGAGTATGGAGCAGGGCGGTCCACCGGGCTGAAAGTGGCTAATCTTTCAGCCTAGTGGCCGTACACACACAGCGATAATGGATATCAAACCATCCATCATCGCTGCATCTGCTGGTAAAACCAGCAGATGAACCACCTTACTAGCGATGATGCGGAAGCGCGCATCATCGCTAGTCGGGGATCGTTGACCCATACACATTAAGCAATTTTCAGCTGAAAATCGTCAAGTGTGTATGGGCCTTTATTCTGATTGCGTATATATATATATATATATATATATATATATATATATACTGTATATAGAAATTATTTCTCTCCTGACCGGTGGACATGATACCAGCAGTTAGAATACGGACGCCAGCATCGCGATACAGGAAATCCGGACAGGCATCCGGTAAATATACTTGCCTCCCGCGTCTAACCCTCCCTTCCTACAGCCGAACCCTACCCCCCCCCCCCCTGCAGCCTAGCCCTAACCATCCACACTAGTAGTGCCTAACCCAAACTCTGTACAGCGCAACCTAAACTTAGCCTCTCCGCCCCACAGCCTAATCCTAACCCCTCGTTAAGTGCCTAACCCCTGTACCCCGCTGCGTGGGTTTGTTCAAATTGAAATCCAAATTGCAGTGTAAAAATAAAGCAGTCAGTATTTACTCTGCACAGGAATAAAACACTCCCCTAAATCTAACTCTCTCTGCACCTGTTACATCTGCCCCACCTGCAGTGCAGCAAGGCTTTGTCCATCTGCAAACATCGCAGCCTTGCTAAGATATCTGTATTAGGCCTACTGTGCGGACCAGAGGGAGCATGAGTCTGAATGATACGGAAAGCTCATCTATCGGGTAAGTATAGCACAGGTAGGAGATGTCAGTGGGATACGGGAGATCCGCACCGCTGTCTACATACTGTGTACCGTGTGCTAGTGTCACCCTGGTGGTCCCAGTGTGGGCAGACAGCCGGGGGTGATGGGGTGCACTGTGATCCTTTATCCAAGTAGGATACTGTGATCCTTTATCCAAGTAGGCATACTTGCCTACTTTTGAAAACTAATTTCAGGGAGATTATGGGCCAGAGGGCCAGATGTACTAAGCATTGAAAAGTGATTAAAAGGAGAGTGATAAACCACCAACCAATCAGCTCCTACCTGTCATATTTCAAACACAGCCTGTAGTATGTCAGTTTAGAGCTGATTGGCTGGTGGTTTTTCACTCTCCATTTGATCACTTTACAAACTTAGTACATCTGGCCCAGATTCTCTAAGCTTCAAAAATGATAAAATGGAGAGTGATAAACAGCCAGCCAATCAGCTCCTTCCTGCCATGTCATAGGCTGTTTGAAAAATGTCAGGTAGTAGCTGATTGGCTGGCTGTTTATCACTCTCCATTTTATCACTTTTGAAGCTTAGAGAATCTGGCCCTATATCTGGTAATAGAATTTTACAAAGCGCCCTATTGAGGGGGCGTGTCATGCTTCACCCAAAGGGCGTGTCTAGTTCCATATATGGAGAGATTGTGAAGAGAGATTGTGCATGTGGCTCCTAGAAGCGTGGGTGTGTACTGCTACATCTGAGAGGAATCTTTTAAAATGACTTATATACAAATGTAGATGAGCCCCAAAGCAGTTAGTAAGAGCTACTATACTTGGTAAAGTGCTGGGAAATGGTGCTGATGATTCAATGTAAATGTATCTGTCTCTTATTCCTTTTTCCCCAAAACTTTAACAATTGTAATGTGGGCTAGGTGACATGAGGGAGATTGCTAGACTAATGAGGGAGAGAGGGAGATTGCTGCTATGTCAGGGAGTCTCCTGCAGAATGCAGGAGGGGAGGTAACTATGATGTAACAGTGTAATGTGGGCTAGGTGACATGAGGGAGATTGCTAGACTAATGAGGGAGAGAGGGAGATTGCTGCTATGTCAGGGAGTCTCCTGCAGAATGCAGGAGGGGAGGTAACTATGATGTAACAGTGTAATGTGGGCTAGGTGACATGAGGGAGATTGCTAGACTAATGATGGAGAGAGGGAGATTGCTTCTATGTCAGGGAGTCTCCTGCAGAATGCAGGAGGGGAGGTAACTATGATGTAACAGTGTAATGTGGGCTAGGTGACATGAGGGAGATTGCTAGACTAATGAGGGAGAGAGGGAGATTGCTGCTATGTCAGGGAGTCTCCTGCAGAATGCAGGAGGGGAGGTAACTATGATGTAACAGTATAATGTGGACTAGGTGACATGAGGGAGATTGCTAGACTAATGAGGGAGAGAGGGAGATTGCTGCTATGTCAGGGAGTCTCCTGCAGAATGCAGAGGGGGAGGTAACTATGATGTAACAGTGTAATGTGGGCTAGGTGACATGAGGGAGATTGCTAGACTAATGAGGGAGAGAGGGAGATTGCTGCTATTTCAGGGAGTCTCCTGCAGAATGCAGGAGGGGAGGTAACTATGATGTAACAGTGTAATGTGGGCTAGGTGACATGAGGGAGATTGCTAGACTAATGAGGGAGAGAGGGAGATTGCTGCTATGTCAGGGAGTCTCCTGCAGAATGCAGGAGGGGAGGTAACTATGATGTAACAGTATAATGTTGACTAGGTGACATGAGGGAGATTGCTAGACTAATGAGGGAGAGAGGGAGATTGCTGCTATGTCAGGGAGTCTCCTGCAGAATGCAGGAGGGGAGGTAACTATGATGTAACAGTGTAATGTGGGCTAGGTGACATGAGGGAGATTGCTAGACTAATGAGGGAGAGAGGGAGATTGCTGCTATGTCAGGGAGTCTCCTGCAGAATGCAGGAGGGGAGGTAACTATGATGTAACAGTGTAATGTGGGCTAGGTGACATGAGGGAGATTGCTAGACTAATGATGGAGAGAGGGAGATTGCTTCTATGTCAGGGAGTCTCCTGCAGAATGCAGGAGGGGAGGTAACTATGATGTAACAGTGTAATGTGGGCTAGGTGACATGAGGGAGATTGTTAGACTAATGAGGGAGAGAGGGAGATTGCTGCTATGTCAGGGAGTCTCCTGCAGAATGCAGGAGGGGAGGTAACTATGATGTAACAGTGTAATGTGGACTAGGTGACATGAGGGAGATTGCTAGACTAATGAGGGGGAGAGGGAGATTGCTGCTATGTCAGGGAGTCTCCTGCAGAATGCAGGAGGGGAGGTAACTATGATGTAACAGTGTAATGTGGGCTAGGTGACATGAGGGAGATTGCTAGACTAATGAGGGAGAGAGGGAGATTGCTGCTATGTCAGGGAGTCTCCTGCAGAATGCAGGAGGGGAGGTAACTATGATGTAACAGTGTAATGTGGGCTAGGTGACATGAGGGAGATTGCTAGACTAATGATGGAGAGAGGGAGATTGCTTCTATGTCAGGGAGTCTCCTGCAGAATGCAGGAGGGGAGGTAACTATGATGTAACAGTGTAATGTGGGCTAGGTGACATGAGGGAGATTGCTAGACTAATGAGGGAGAGAGGGAGATTGCTGCTATGTCAGGGAGTCTCCTGCAGAATGCAGGAGGGGAGGTAACTATGATGTAACAGTATAATGTGGACTAGGTGACATGAGGGAGATTGCTAGACTAATGAGGGAGAGAGGGAGATTGCTGCTATGTCAGGGAGTCTCCTGCAGAATGCAGAGGGGGAGGTAACTATGATGTAACAGTGTAATGTGGGCTAGGTGACATGAGGGAGATTGCTGGAGTAATGAGGGAGAGAGGGAGATTGCTGTTATTTCAGGGAGTCTCCTGCAGAATGCAGGAGGGGAGGTAACTATGATGTAACAGTGTAATGTGGGCTAGGTGAAATGAGGGAGATTGCTAGACTAATGAGGGAGAGAGGGAGATTGCTGCTATGTCAGGGAGTCTCCTGCAGAATGCAGGAGGGGAGGTAACTATGATGTAACAGTGTAATGTGGGCTAGGTGACACGAGGGAGATTGCTACACTAATGAGGGAGAGAGGGAGATTGCTGCTATGTCAGGGAGTCTCCTGCAGAATGCAGAGGGGGAGGTAACTATGATGTAACAGTGTAATGTGGGCTAGGTGACATGAGGGAGATTGCTGGAGTAATGAGGGAGAGAGGGAGATTGCTGTTATTTCAGGGAGTCTCCTGCAGAATGCAGGAGGGGAGGTAACTATGATGTAACAGTGTAATGTGGGCTAGGTGACACGAGGGAGATTGCTACACTAATGAGGGAGAGAGGGAGATTGCTGCTATGTCAGGGAGTCTCCTGCAGAATGCAGGAGGGGAGGTAACTATGATGTAACAGTGTAATGTGGGCTAGGTGACATGAGGGAGATTGCTAGACTAATGAGGGAGAGAGGGAGATTTCTGCTATGTCAGGGAGTCTCCTGCAGAATGCAGGAGGGGAGGTAACTATGATGTAACAGTGTAATGTGGGCTAGGTGACATGAGGGAGATTGCTAGACTAATGAGGGAGAGAGGGAGATTGCTGCTGTTTCAGGGAGTCTCCTGCAGAATACAGGAGGGGAGATAACTATGATGTAACAGTGTAATGTGGTCTAGGTGACATGAGGGAGATTGCTAGACTAATGAGGGAGAGAGGGAGATTGCTGCTATGTCAGGGAGTCTCCTGCAGAATACAGGAGGGGAGATAACTATGATGTAACAGTGTAATGTGGTCTAGGTGACATGAGGGAGATTGCTAGACTAATGAGGGAGAGAGGGAGATTGCTGCTATGTCAGGGAGTCTCCTGCAGAATACAGGAGGGGAGATAACTATGATGTAACAGTGTAATGTGGTCTAGGTGACATGAGGGAGATTGCTAGACTAATGAGGGAGAGAGGGAGATTGCTGCTATGTCAGGGAGTCTCCTGCAGAATGCAGGAGGGGAGGTAACTATGGGGTGATGGGGTGCACTGTTCTCCTTTATCTAAGCATGTGTCAGTAGGAATGGGTAAACTAGGGGTGCTGGCCTGGATGGCGGAAGGTCAGCACACGAACATATACTATATATAGTAGTCAGTCTCAGATTGGGGCACAAAGTGCCACCCGGGGGATGCAGTAGTAAGCGGTGTGGTCAGTCTTCAGAGGGGATGTGGCCAGCCACCACATTGGTTTGCCTATCATTAGAGAGTGCATGGGTTGAGCCCCTGAGAACTATACATAGTAAATACTGCTAGCGCATGCATGATAATGTACCAGATAACTGCAATGCACTGTAGAACTGGAGATAATACACCACAGTCCTGTGCATTATAAAATAACATGTCTACCCGGCAAGTGCAGGTTTTCCTGCTGTCCACAGGGATGATCTGCTTCTCGGGGGTAGCGTAATGATGTCATAGGGCTGGCAATAGAGGAGGGACAACGTGGGACAGGACCACGTTACAGGGTAAGGGGGGGGGTTTGAAGGTGGTTGCAACCTGTCGTTTTTATTTAAAGCTAACTAGCGGGTGGGCAGGCGGAGCAGAAACGGAAAAACTCTTATTAGGCTTTGTGGCCCCTTTTTTTGTACTCAAGCCCCTCTAACCTTGGGGGCCCTGTACAGGTGTCCCCTTTGTCTTCGGGCCTGCACATTAGTGAAGGAACTTTAACACCACCAAATAAATGTATTTCTTAATTTTCTTGTGCAAGCTTGGGACGGTTTCAAAGGGCTGCTCCTTAAACTACTTCCCCTGGTCTTAGTAACAGCAAGCCAGCGAGTCCAGAGCACTCACTGACTGCCTACATTGGAACGTCCCCACTTTTAATGAGATATTGATCCTTTATTCACAAGGACAGCTTTCTGGATGCTGGAACGTGGCCTTGTGTAATATACTGGGCGGAATGCTGAGGCTAAAGCTGTAACCAGAGTGTTTTATGTTATCTGCTTGCAGCCTGAGCAGGGCATTGCATTGCAAACTAATTTAAAAAGAATCTTTGAAAATGCGATTTTTATCAGATGTATCTGAGCACAAGCAGGTGCGGAGCCAGAGGATTCTTATGGGCTCCCTGACTGCTCTACGTCCATAGATTTTCTTTGAAATTGCTATTGTAGGGTCCCAGAACGACCTTTGCCCTTTTCTATTCCAGGAAACTCCCTAGCCTATACACATTCAGGTAGTAAGACGGGCTGTCTTCAGCTGGCAATGTTGTTACACTGTGCTAGGCACAGTGGCTGCACTGTCGCACATTCCTGCACACAGTGGCAGAGCAGGTAGAGCACCTATACAGCCCGGCACCTCACTGCTGCAGCAGGCTCTGCTGAGCGGATAATGATAGTTGTGTTGTTGTGAGTTATGGTTTAGTACATCTGTCAAATTTGTGAGAAGAGTAGGAGCTGTGACCAGTGCTGTGTATGTGTGTGTGTGTGTGTGGGGGGGGATAGGATATAGGAAGGAAGGTTTGGGGATAGGCACAGAGAAGGTAAGCTATAGGTGGGTTACGGTCAGAGTACAACAGTTAGGATCACTGTTAGAAATCTTTCCATCAGGATGCTGCTGCCAACCAGTTTGTATTCCTGTTGGTGGGGCTAGTGACATGTGGGCACATACACCCCTTACTCTATTCAATGTGTACATAAGTATTTAATGTACAAAAATTGCATCATTTCATGATAAACATATAAACTTAATTTCAGCACTTAAGGTTTGTGGCCACCCATATGGTCAGCTGTTATCACCAGAGTACCATATGACCCCGTTGATAATCTGGGTCTGTGTGCTGGAATGCGGAAAATAACATTTATAATGTATATATGCAGATTTTCAGTCCATTGTGGTGAGTAGAGAAATCCAGCCTACACGGACATAGCCTATACATTATCCCCTATCTGCTCATAAGGATCAACAGGTTCCTGCTCACAGAGAAATCCCCTCTGTATCTAAAGGTCCGTACACACTAAAGGACCCGCACCGCGGCCGATATTGTTAACGGTATCAGTCATGGGTGAGCGTATGGAGCATACAGACTGAACGATATCCTGCAAACGATAATCGATCAGTGACATCACTGGTCCCGCTGAACATGAAGGACCTTGGTTATATAGCGGGAGCGCATATTGTTAATGATATTGAGCGTATGCACCAGTTTAAAAAAAAAAGTTTTTTACAACATATGGGCCCTTCTGAGCGATATTAGTGTGTGTGGCGCTTAAGACGGATGCCTGGGAAAACTTGCTGGAAATTGTCTCCTTTTAATCCTTTCATTGCCAAACATCTCTGTGAGAGATGTGCAAAATGTCAGCTAAAAACGCCAGCGTCGCTCACATTTGTCATATAAATTCAAATAAAAACAATTATATTTCCTACATAGGGTAAACATTACAGATCAATATGATAAATAAAAATGAGCATTTTCACACCTATTTTGACAGTTTCTCTTGCCACTCAAAGGGTTAAGACCCTACTGCTCCTCTGCCTTTGCTTCCTAACATTTGACACTGACCAATCATCCAAGAGCACCAGCCGTTTCCCTAGCTATCGCCACTTTCAGACTCCCTCAGTATCAGACAGGCTTCTGGGGCTTTTGATAGACTTCGTACTCCATTAGAAGCAATTTCTGCCTGTCTGTATGTGTGACATGCAATTTTGCAAACCATAGCTTGATATATTGAATAATGTGCACTCTTTCCATGTGTAAAAGTCAGGATTGCAATGGCGTAGCTATAATGGGTGTAAAGTGTGTGGTGCACACGGGCCCCTGCATTGTCCAGGGGGCCCTCACTGCATACCATACACCCATTTTTTTTAATACTCCCTCCCTGCAAGTCCTGTGCTGGCGTAACGTAAGCAGTGCTGCCCAAATCACTGGCAAAATGGTGCGCAGGGCCGACAGGGGGGTGCCCTGGGTACAGCTGTCCCGGGCCCGGCCTCTGGAGGGGTCCCCCCCCCCGGGCACCCGCACACCGCCTCCCCAGCCAGGCACACACAGTGCACCCTGCAGAGCACGGAGCCTAGGACACAGAGGGGCTCGGCGCTCTGCAGGCTGCATTGTGCCCTGGACCTGACCGACGGTGGTGGCTGAGGGAGCGATGCCACGTGATGGTAAGTAATGGGGTAGGGGTAGGCAGGGTGCTGGCAGGCACAGGCCGGCGGACGGTAATGTAGGGACTATAGGTCAGTCCCTGGCCCCAACAATTCTAGTGGCGGCCCTGATGGTGCGGCGGCTATCACTCGAGCCTTTTGTGCATGTGCAGCGGGAAATGACCTCAGTGACATCTTTCTGGAGACCAGTGAATGCACATTGGACTCTGGCACAGTGCTAGGGTCTGCAAGTGACCATAAAGCTCAGGCTGCTGGCTAGAAAGAGGGTAGGGGGGCAGAAGGAGAATACACGCGGGCAATATCCGCACGTCATATGGAAGATTCAAATAATGCGTGGCTTGGACTTTAGTAGATGTCCGTTTCTAAACTGCCCATACACATGCCAAAATCCATGTGGTTTAGTAAAACAGAATTATAGTAACCCTGATTCCCGCCTAGGAGTCACAGACATCACCGAGGCATCAACCAATTGGGTCCTTCCCCAATTTCATGTTCAATAAAAACCCAAAAAATGTCTGCCTCCATTCAGTGGTGTCATTAGTGTAGATGTCACCCCGTCACCCTCCATTGCAGGACTTCTTCGACATAGAAGACATGCACATGAAAGGAGGTGTGATGTCATGCTAGAAAAGCCACGCCCCCAGTGTCTGACATTGGGAATGAGGTCACGTGTCACTCCCGTTTCTGTCACTCTGGAGCCTGAGCAGACCCGAGACTCTCCATCGACTCACTGTTGCTCGGTGACAAAAACAGAAGGGGTGACACCAAAATAGCAGAGTAGCTCTCCTTGGATGTCACCTGGGACTGCCCGAACCCCCTAATGATACCACTGCCTCTATTGTAACATAGGGCCTTATTTAGATCTGATCGCAGTACTAATTTGTTCTCAAACTGGGCGAAACCATGTACACTGCAGGTGGGGCAGATGTAACATGTGCAGAGAGAGTTAAATTTGGGTGGGGTGTGTTAAAACTGAAATCTAAATTGCAGTGTAAAAATAATGCAGCCAGTATTTACCCTGCACAGAAACAAAATAACTCACACAAATGTAACTCTCGCTATACATGTTACATCTGCCCCACCTGCAGTGCACATGGTTTTGCCCATATTGAGAACAAATTTGTACTGAGCTCAGATCTGAATAAGGGCCATAGTCTCCTTAATACAGAGCCCACGTCATGTTCAGCAGAGTTCACAGAAACAAGTAATTGGCGAAGTTCAGAACAGAACAAATGGAAAAAACAAATAAATCTGATGCTAAAAAATATTTAATGTACAATCAACTGAAGGAATTCAAATAGGTGCACTCCGAGGCGTCAATAAAAAAGTAGATAAAAAAGTGTTTTATTACATGCCAGGATTTATGTAGAGCATGTAGCTTTCTTGCGGTTCCGTGTGGCTTTCATACTCTGCAACATCTTCTCTTTTTCTGCCTTCAAACAATCATCTGAAAAAGACAAAAATGACCGAGAGGATTGGAATCCAGGTTTCATTATATAAATTGACCAAATGATACCTGAGTTTCCGAACCTTGCTCCGATTACCCTATCATGCAATGTACTTTGCTGCGCCAGGCATTTGGAAATCTCTATTTGACATTGTCAGAGATCGTCTTTCTTCTTAATCTCATAGTATTTGTTCACTGGTTTCTAGTTTCAGGCTCAAACTAACATTAAAGTGAAATAGTTGATCCCCATTTTTTTTTATATGAACAACATTTTTATCCAAAATAAATTGACAGAGTTCTACATTTTGCTGTATAAAGTGTTGGAAATGTGAGTGCAGGAGTTCATATTGCAGAATTATATAGGCACACACCAGAGGATGACTCCAACGATGAACTGCCCAGTTATTTAACCTGTAATGGTTTATTGATAGCAAGTGCAGACATACTCACTGTTACATGCACACTGGTGATGGAGCAGTGCTTGGGGGGGAGTGGGTGTCATATGATTGAACCATTCAACCCCTCCCCTTGAAGTGCTCTGATTCTCCCAGAGGAACTGACAGTAGTGATAAAGTCTACCATAGGCAGGGGCAAACACAGGATTTGTAAGAGGGGGGGGGGGGGGGTTCTAGGTATATTTATCAAATCCCGTGTCTTAGCTAAGGTGTTTTGGAGTTTGGTCCTGAAGGATGCAGAGCAAAGTTCTCTCACAGGGTGCAGTAGAAATAGGTTTTCTGGTAAACTGGAATTTTTTCTGCTAATCCCGTCTCTCAAAACAGTAGGCAAATATCCTGGTTCCCACCCACTTCCTAGCAAAATGTTGTGCAACGCATCATTTTAGCCCTTTCTGCAAACCCGCAATTTGCAGCAGTTACCCAAGATGGGCGAGGTGCCTAATGGTGCACGAGGGGGGGGGGCGCGGGTGCTGGGGGCCCGGGCTGAAGGTCAGTCCCGGGCCCCAACATTACTAGTGGCGGTCCTGGACAGAGAAGTGGCCCATGGCAACCAATCAGCTGCTTTGTTTAATTTTATATTAGGCGAATTAACCGGTTACTTCAGTGCTGATTGGATGCCACAGGCCCCTTCTCCACCCTTATACCTGCTTCATACATCTACCCCGGTGTGTTTTAGGAAGGTGGGTGGGGTGTATTGGTGGCAGTGTAGGGTTTGTGTGTGTGTGTTTGCCTGGGGAGCCAATGAGCCTTACACTGGCCCTGTCTACTGCAGTATTAATGTGACTTCCCCAAAGTTGTAGAACTAGGAGTCCCGTATCCTAATACCCTGTAGTATCTTGGGTGAAGAACCCTCACCTATCACCTTTACCAGGAAGAGGTTGAAAATAAGCATCACACGTGAAAAGGTGAAAGTAAAATGTACTCTTCTTGGGTGCACATAACTCTTATACCCCGCTTCCCACCCTGTCTTCCAAGTACAGCTTCAGAGCCGCCAAACTGCCAGTTTCAGTTAACTGACAGCTGCCCAGCTCAGTGTCTAATGCAAAAAAGTCTTAGATTTAATGAAAAGCCTGTACCTTTTGTTTAACGCTTCTTCCTTACTACAACCAACTCTGGGAATTAGAAATTCAGTATTAATGCTGAGGTCAAGTAACTGGTCAGTTGGCCATGAGGAAGAAGAGGCAGTTGAGAGCTGCAGGTGGGCCAATGAGGTACAGTGGCCCCTTTAATTTGTGAGTAGTACTACCCTAATTTATATATATCAGTAAGGGTTGTTAAGAAGATATGACCATTACTCACATTTATGGGCATCAATATCATTCCCTAAGATCGTCATCAGCTCCATCTCCTTCATTTGGATCTCCAGCTCACACAGCCCATCAAAGGGGCTTGGCTGGGGTTTAAAATTTCCCCAGAGAGGTGTAGAGTAAAGATATAGCGGCTCATTCAACATAGCCAAAATTGATGGCCAACTGGAGATCTCCTCGGCTTGATTCTGAGGCTCAGGCTGGTCGTTCAAAGTTGCCCCAAGGGTCTTCCAGATGTTAAAATGTTTATCCGGAGATGTGGAGACACGTTTGTCGTACAGAGAAGGGAAGTAGACCGGGGAGTACTGCTCCATCCTTGGCGGTGTTACTCCTGCTGTGGACGATGGCTTCTTACACTGTGTTTGAAGATGTCCATCCATGGTGGGCTATTGCACCTGACTGTATAACAGCACCAGCACTGAGAGATGTCATGTCATCAGCGCATGGCCAGTGATGTCATGTCATCAGCGCATGGCCAATATTGTGATACCTGGCAGTAAATTACTGTCTTCATGGACAATATACTAAAAATATTCTTGTGACATAACGATCTGTAAAATAGGTATTCAGTGGTGCTTCCTATACATTTATGGGAGACCAAAATATATAGGTTAATTATTCCATGAAGCACATTGGTATTATTTGTGAATGGTCATTTCAGATCAGGGATATAATTATACCATGAATTTTTAACACAAAATGATCTTCCATATGTGTCAAGTGTGCCCCTCCCACTGTATAGGGTCATCGGGCAGTGCCGGCATTTGCAGTACCTGTTTGAGGTCTTTGAATGTTTTTATTTACTAGTAAATAGACTTGGTATATCCTGGGTCACCCGGGCCAGGCCCGCTGTATTACTTACCCAGTTCCCATCCTAGATTAGTTGTCATGTACAGCTAGACTGTTCCATGCACGATTTGTTGGTGCTTTGTAAAATTATCATTATTTTATTATTATAATTATTATGACTGATAATACTCAACTGAAATAGCTAGGTGTTGGAAACATGTACCCGTATATCTGTAAGGGACATGATCTTCAATTATATAAATAAATACATCTAATATAAATATATCTAATATTTATATATATATATATATATATATATATATATATATATATACATACATACAGAGGGGGATGTCCAGAGTGCGCTCTTGTAGTACCACCTAGCCGCAAACTCGTATCATATGGGTGTGATCCAACAATCACTTATATTCACTCCGACAGGATTTCACAAACTTGAAAATTACAACGAAGACCTCGATCATAAAAGCAATTCTTTATTAGAAGCCCAATGCGTTTCGTCAACACGACTTCATCAGGGGCATGGCATAGCCAGACTAGGCCTGATATCCAGATAATGACAATAGACAGTATTCCTTGAACCGAACAATCAATTAAAATCAGTAAAGGTAAAGATGAAGAATTACGCCAATGTAATAAAATAAGGATGTGTTTCCTTCAGGGGTGGATGAATAGAACATATAGCCGTAATGATAAAATCTATAATAGTGGAAAACCTCCTCTCTCGCACAAGGGAAGAACAAAATGCATTTAATAAAATAAGTGGATAAGCATTTCACTGGCTGATTCTGTATATTTTATACATTTAAACATTTAAATGAACAAAAAACTGTTTATATTCTGGGAACTGAAAGTCTGGGCTGTAGTAAATCAGAAATGATCCTTAATAAGTGAGTTAGACCTTTGGTTTTTACATAGCAAAGCCAAATGCCATGTGTTTTGGGACAGTAAGGGTTCCACCCCTCATACACCCCTATTTATATATCTGCACTGATCCCAAGAATGCCCAGGGCAGTACAGATGGTGTAATGGTTAGCATTACTGCCTCTGAGGACATGGGATTGATTCTCACCACAGCACCAACTGTGTGGAGTTTGTATGTTTTCCCTGTGCTTGCGTGTTTCTTCCCACAATCTAAATATATACTGGTAGGTTATTTAGCTCCTTGTGTGTAGGTTTGCGTTTACATGGGCAGAATATATGGGCCAAGTGGTTCTATTTCTATGGGCTGTATGTAATGAATCAGAGTTTGTCCACTGAACTCGGATCATTTACAAAGCAAAACTGGACTCCATCTGGCTCTATGGGACCAGAGCTGAGAGGGGCCACCTTCCCTGTCACAGTTACATGTGTTATATACAGGGTGTAACTACCATAGGTGCAGCTGCTATGGGGCCCAGAGCTGAGAGGGGCCACTTTCCCTGTCACAGTTACATGTGTTATATACAGGGGTGCAGCTACCATAGGTGCAGGGAGTGCAGCTGCTATGGGGCCCAGAGCTGAGAGGGGCCACCTTCCCTGTCACAGTTACATGTGTTATATACAGGGTGTAGCTACCATAGGTGCAGGAAGTGCAGCTGCTATGGACCCCAGAGCTGAGAGGGGCCACCTTCCCTGTCACAGTTACATGTGTTATATACAGGGGTGTAGCTACCATAGGTGCAGGGAGTGCAGCTGCTATGGGGCCCAGAGCTGAGAGGGGCCACCTTCCCTGTCACAGTTACATGTGTTATATACAGGGTGTAGCTACCATAGGTGCAGGAAGTGCAGCTGCTATGGACCCCAGAGCTGAGAAGGGCCACCTTCCCTGTCACAGTTACATGTGGTATATACAGGGGTGTAGCTACCATAGGTGCAGGGAGTGCAGCTGCTATGGGGCCAGAGCTGAGAGGGGCCACCTTCCCTGTCACAGTTACATGTGTTATATACAGGGTGTAGCTACCATAGGTGCAGGAAGTGCAGCTGCTATGGACCCCAGAGCTGAGAAGGGCCACCTTCCCTGTCACAGTTACATGTGGTATATACAGGGGTGTAGCTACCATAGGTGCAGGGAGTGCAGCTGCTATGGGGCCAGAGCTGAGAGGGGCCACCTTCCCTGTCACATTTACATGTGTTATATACAGGGGTGTAGCTACCATAGGTGCAGCTGCTATGGGGCCCATAGCTGGAAGGGCATTCCACAGGGTGGGTGCTGCCCAACGAAAGGGGATATATTTTAAGATAAGTGATGGTTATATGTTTGTCTTATTTATTTATGTGCTATATACATTTTGTCTCCAGTGGGTGGTACATAGGGGCCCTTACAAACTTGTGCTATAGGTGCCACAAACATGTAGTTACGCCGCTGTCCTGTAACCTGGATTAATATCACTGGAACTCCCCCGAATTTTGTTATGGGGCCTGCCTTAGCTGTTTTTGGCAAAATGGTTTCTCTCAGCGGGCATCTTAATACATTTAAAAATGTTCCCCTTGGATTTTAGAGGATTGCGTGCATTTCTGTTTTATACCACAGCTTTAGTTGTACTTTTAGGGGCACATTTATCAAGATCGCATTTACAATGCGATCTGGGCGGAATATTACCGCCCAGGATCGCATTGTAAAATGCGATCATATCACCGGGATGTATTACCTGGCAGGGACAGGGCTCAGAAAGGAGCCCGTCCCTGCCAAGCCCTGACCCGGAAGCCGGGGGGTCTGCGCATGCACGGTTATGCGCTGACCCCCGCCGACCCCTCTTACCCCACTGCCCTGTTCGGGCAGTGCGATGTGAAGCATAGGCTGCAATGGGCTATCGCCATATCAGAATGACGATAGCCCAGGGGTGCGAAGCCGGGCTGCCCGATGTTGATACATCGGGCAGCTTCGCATCCCCCATAGAAAGCTATGGGGGATGCGGCTGGCGGCGCTTCAGGGGGGATCGCAGCAGGGGTCGGAGATTCCGGCTGCGTTCCCCCTATGATACATTTAGGGGATACTTAATATTTGCGGCTAAACCCCGAAAACTGGTGTTTTCGGGGAATTAGCCGCAAATATGGTTTGATAAATGGGCCCCTTAGTGTTTATAGCAGAGAGGTAATTTCTGAGTACATGGCCCAGGTAATAATAGCCAGGAACAATGCCGGGAAGGGGTAGATTTCAGCTTGAAATGAAAATGAATCAACATCACTGAATCATGTGCCAGGATCACTCTTTCCACAAAAACAGTGAGATTTCACACAAAAGGCCTAAGGATTGAAAAGATTATTAACTGTATTAGAGATACAGAGAGGCTACAGTGTCTACATAGCTCAGCAGGTTTTAATGAGCCTGAGCTGAAGGAATGAGCCCTTGTCCTACAGTCTCTTCTGTCAACGCTGCTCTTAGATTAAAATGTTCTTTATTGAGACAATTATTGGATAAATAAGTTGGATTGGCTTCAAAAACTTGAAGAGAAGAAGCCTGTTGGGGGAATTATCCATGTGTATAAAATGTGTGCATTGTGGATAAGGCTGCCTGGATGGCTCGGGAACAAAATACCAAGTTGGGATCCTGACAGTCAGGCGACTGACCCATTTTGCCACAGCCTAACCCGAACCCACCCCTCCTGCAGGCTAAATCTAACCTCTCCGTCATGCAGCCTAATGGTGTGTACACACGGTGAGGTTCCCTTGCTATTCAACTTAAGATTCGAGTGCTATGCAATCTTTGCTACATTATCTCTGTACTTTTTACATACAATTCATACAATCTGATTAGATTTGCACTTTATAGTCATTGCTGCCCTGTCTATCTGGGTTTTGATTTGTGCTGTCCCGGGAGCGCACATCGGGATCGCAAGGTAAAAAACCTGTGCGATCTGCATGCGATTTTGACTATATAGTCAAAATCTAATGTCAAATCTCACCGTGTGTACACAGCATAACCCTAATCTCCCCGGCCTAACCCTTACCTCCCCCTCCCGCAGCCTAACCCGAACCTCTTCCTCAAGCTGCTTAACCCATATCTCCTCCTCCCGCAGCCTAACCCGCACCTCCCCCTCCCCCATCCCAACCCCCGCTCCCGCAGCATAATTCTGCCCTCCTGCACCCTAACCCTCCACACCATGCAACCTAACCCTAACCTTCCTCTCCCACAGCGTAACCCTAACTTCCTCTCCCGCAGCCTAACCTTCCCCTCCCGCAACCTAACCCTAACTTTCCCCTACCGCAGCCTAACCCTAATCTTCCCCTCCCCACAGCCCAACCCTAACCTTCCCCTCCCAACAGCCTAACCCTAACCTTCCCCTCCCGCAGCATAACTCTGCCCTCCCGTAACCTAACCCTCCACACCCCACAGCCTAACCCTAACCTTCCTCTCCTGCAGCGTAACCCTAACCTCCTCTCCCGCAGCCTAACCTTCCTCTCCCGCAGCGTAACCCTAACCTCCCCTCCCGCAGCCTAACCCTAACTTTTCCCTCCCCACAGCCTAACCCTAACCTTCCATCCCACATATAACCCTAACCTTCCCCTCCTGCAGCCTTACCCTAAACTTCCCCTACCCACACCCTAACCTCCCCCTCCCAACAGCCTAACCCTAACCTTCCCCAGCATAACTCTGCCCTCCCGTAGCCTAACCCACCCCTCCTGCAGCCTAACCCTCCACACCCCACAGCCTAACCTTCCTCTTCTGCAGCGTAACCCTAACCTCCCCTCCAGCAGCCTAACCCTAACCTCCTCTCCTGCAGCGTAACCCTAACCTCCCCTCCCGCAGCCTAACCCTAACCTTCGCCTCCCCACAGCCCAACCCTTACCTTCCCTCCCACATATAACCCTAACCTTCCCCTCCTGCAGCCTTACCCTAACCTTCCCCTACCCACACCCTATCCTCCCCCTCCCACAACCTAACCCTAACTCTAACCTCCCCCTCCTGCAGCCTAACCCTAACCTTCCCCTACCCACACCCTAACATCCCCGCCCACAACCTAACCCTAACCTCCCCCTCCTGCAACCTAACCTTCCCCTCCCAGAGCCTAACCCTAACCTTCCACCCCCCACAGCCTAACCTTCCCCTCCCCACAGCCTAACCCTAACCTCCCGCAACCTAACTCTAACCTTCCCCTCCCACAGCCTAACCCTAACCTTCCTCTCCCACAGCCTAACCCTAACCTCCCGCAACTTAACCCTAACCTCCCCCTCCCGCAACCTAACCTTCCCCTCCTGAAACCTAACCCTAACCTTCCCCTCCCGCAGCCTAACCCTAACCTCCTCCTCCCGCAACCTAACCCTAACCATTTCATCCTGCAGCCTAACCTTCCCCTCCCCACAGTGGGGCCCCCGTGTTGTGTTTCCCTTCATGCGTGGTTAGTGATTCCACTGAGGGTGCGTTGTTACCGGATACACATATATCACACTATTGATTTGACAGTGAATGGTGTATTTTTTCTCTAATATTGTCTCAACATAGTATTCGTGCAGTGAGTTTTATTCAAGAAAATAATGTTGCCTTATCTGGCATGTACACGTGATAGGTGATACATATTGATCTGTACTTAGTGTAACTGGTGCGTTCCTCCCGGTCTCCGGACATGACATGGGAGTCCGTTGAGCCAGAGATGCGGTGTATGACGCCTATCACCGCACCTCTCTGACTCGCAGGCAGACTGACGAACCGGCGGTGTCTCACCATACACAGCTCGGCTCACCCCCACAAACAGCGAGTTATGACCGCTACTGACTGCTGCCCTCCTAGCTGGCTGACAGGTGATTGGACCCCATACCACACCAGATACTAGCCAAAATGGTGGGGTCAGAACAGTTTATGACAGCTGTCTACCCGCATGCCGACACAATAGGAATGGGAAGGATATAGCCTCTGTATACTTCTTATTATAGGATACACTGAGGGGCTTACAGTCTGCCTAGTGATTAAGCAACCAACACACCTAATTCATACGTTTGTCGATTTATGAAAGTAATTTTTCCTCACTGCAAGAATACTCTGTTGAGACTGGCAATATTAGAGAAAAAATAGACCATTCACTGTCAAATTTAGTGATACAGTATACAGTATGTGTGTC
This sequence comes from Crinia signifera, assembly GCF_055691185.1. Lineage (NCBI taxonomy): Eukaryota > Metazoa > Chordata > Amphibia > Anura > Myobatrachidae > Crinia > Crinia signifera. The sequence continues at coordinate 114,402,191 of NC_139227.1, forward strand.
CAGTAACAACGCACCCTCACTGGAATCACTAACCACGCATGAAGGGAAACACGACACGGGAGCCCCACTGTGTGAGGATTTAATATCCTTTTTAATTCAGAGTCTGTGAATTAAAAATATGTATGTCTTGTGTCCTATATTTCGCAACATTATTTAAAAAAATATTCAAATAAAAGTTACATTTTATTAACAAAAATCTTTTCAAGTGCACCACACAGAGACGTTCTTTCCTTTTTTTCCCCTTTGAATTGTGTCCATTCTGTGTCAAAACCCTGTTCTCAGGCCAATGGACAGTCCTGTCTCTGTTCCTGAGGGATGGAACATGTAGCCTAAAGACAATTGGGAAAAAGAGGCATCCAGCCACCCTGGGGAAGTGGTGGTCGGCCATCGGATCAGATCTGTCCTCCTTTCATCCCCGATACTAGCAGCCTGCTTCTGGACACCGTTGTGTGTGGATGAAACGCCGCCCACATCCCCCTCGCTCTGCAAATTCCCGTGAACGGCTGCATTCGCAGCCTTGGGTGCTTGGGCCAAAACATTCGGTGGTCGCCGACATTGAATGATTTGGAAGGTGCACGTAAACCTAAGACACTCTCTGGTGCCTCAGCTGTACAGGGAAGAGGGCGGGCTGCTGACATAACCGCAGCATAATGTGGGTTAGGGGATATAAGGGAGTCAGGAGGAGCGCTTCTATTTTTAGGATTCTCCTGCAGAATGCAGGAGGGTAGGAAACTATGAGTTGACATACGCATACCACCCGACTAGTGGGTAGGAGTCAAGAGACTCGCATGTAGAAGAACAGACAGAATGTCTAGGGTTACCACCACCCATCTGGGATTATTCTGGACAGCCCGGTAATTAAAACTGGAGTCCGGAGGGGTGGCGTTCTGTCTATTGTCGGACATTGTATAATCCGGGAATGCCACTTCACCGGGACTCCAGTCGAAACTAACAACCAGTGGTAACCCCAGAGTGGCAACGATTGGGTGGCCATGGCCTTGTGGCACATCCCTAATTTGTCTCACTTTGGGGGTACGCCCAGCACTCCCTGCACATGCAAATGGCAGCAATTCGGGGATACACGCTGTTTAGCAGAGAAGAACAGTCTTAATCAGAGGCTCCCCCCAACCTTTCTCCTAACCCGTGGGATTGTCCAGCTGGAATCGGGACAGTTGGGACTAGGGTGGCCAATTCAGAGGCATTTTTTTTCAATCCCGGGATTCAGGATTGCAAAATGCTCAATCCTGGGATTGAGTTTGTCCATGTGAAGCTGAAGTGTATGTAATACCCTCTCCCCCAAATCAGCCACCCCACAGCAGTGCAGCGGTAGAAGTGATGCGGCAGGCCGGAGCGATGCGGCGACAGGATGGAGCGATTCGGTGTCAGGCTGTGCAGCATGACCTCTGACATCATGCGGCGCTGCCCACAGCAATCCTTATGTTGTTTGCCGCAAATATTTAATAATAAATATACCCCCTGGAATTTGCAAAATAAATTTATGTTATTTACCCATGTGGTGTAGTCTCCAGACATAAGAGAGAGCGAGGGCTGCCTAGGCATGAGGGAATATAAGAGTCGGTGCAGTTTGAGATGGTATGACAAAGATAGAAATCAGAGTGTCACTTACCCATAGAAGTGCAGTGTAGATGGGGTAGCCAATCAGGTGTAGAAGGGGTGGTAGCTTAGGTGGAGGTATATAAGAGGTAGTCAGGTGATCCATCTTCCTCTTGAGTCTGGATTAGGGTGCAGAGTCAAGGTCGGAGCGCAGCTGCAAGAGACAGTATAACATAAGTTAAGTACTCACTAGCTTCTTGTTACCCCAGCAGCCATGCTCCCTCAGATCGGCCCCCCTTACTCCCCGCTCGCTGTCCCAGTCTGCCCGGCCACTGTCTGCAGCAGCAGCACGAGGTGGCGGCAGACGGGCACCACAGCCCCCCCCAGCGGTTACCGCCATAGGGAGGTTCTAGCACCCTGAGCGGTCATCTCCCCGGCCGGGCTCTCCTCTCTCCCTCTATCGCAGCGGCGAGCGCGTTGGGCGCATCACCGCCCCGCTCGCCACTGCATTCATTCGGGTCCTTCCTTCCGGGCGGCGCATGCGCCGAGCGGGGCGCGGGGGGTGCACACGGTTGCACAGTCCCCGTCCCCGCGCCTCCTCCCGGGCTGCCCGGCTACACTGGGGAACCTACCCACATTACTGCACCTCCTGCCTCCCTCCCCAGCCCCCCCCGCGGCGGTGAAAAAACGCGCCCAAGCGGCGGCTGGGGGGTCCCATTAGCCGCCCTGGAGCTCAACTCCGGCGGCAGGGCCACTGCCCTCCACATCAGGGGGGGTGGGGGTCCTATAGGCCAAGAGTGCGGGGGGGGGGCAGGTCGCCCAGGTATGAGGGCGGCCTGGATCCCCTCCAGGGCACGCTGGCTGCAGGTTATGAAGCCCTGGCTCCCCCTGCTGGCCGTTTTTCAGCACTGCTGTCCCAGTGCCCCATTAGCCGGCACATACGGGGTTGCCTTCCTGATCAGGGCAAACCCACCGCCTTCATTACCCTGTATCCGTCCGGGGTCAAGTGGGGGTTTCCTCCTTTGGGGGGTCTGGTACCCGGTCTGTTCGCCGCCAGTGCCATATGCCCATGGCCGGGGCTCCCATTAATTAACAATCCCCCCCAATTTACACCCCCTTAGGACAGGGGGCTCCATGTGCATCGCCACAAGGCTGCATGCCCGCACAGGTAACCCATCCGGGTATTACCCATGTTCCGGGCCCATTTCCTGCCCCGGACCTTCGGACCCCATACCCGTCCCTACGGCACTTCGGGTACATCTACCCACCCGTCCCTGTCAGGGGCTTTCCCTGCGGGGAATTCTTGGAGGGGCGGTTTCACGGCTCTTACGGCCGAGATTGGGCAGGCCCAGGGCAGCATGCATGGTGTTATGGTTAGCATTACTACCTCACAGCACTGAGGTTGGTGGTTCCATTCCCACCATGGCCCTAACTGTGTGGAGTTTGTATATTCTCCCCAGGCTTGAGCGGGATTCCCCGGGCATGCCGTTCAGCCACCCCGTCTCCCACCAGGCAGGCGGGTTTTCCCTGCTCATCCCCATTCAGCTCTCAGGCCCCTTCTAGTAGGGGTGGCTATGGTGCTACCTCCGCCCCCACACAAGTTCGGGGTGGGGTTTTGGTTTGCACTGGTCATGAGTGAGTCACTAACCACTTTGCATGCTTCTTTCGAGGTCTCATCAGTTCCCCAGCGGGCAGCCGCGGACGTGGACCATCATTCTGGATAGAACATTACGCAGGCAACTGGGACGCCGCATGAGGCCGGGTCTCTGGATGCTGTCGACCTGCCGGGTGATGGTGAGCATTATGATACCTCTGAATATTCTGCGGGCCATTCCCCCGCCGCTGCGAGGAGTCAGGAACCATTAGACGCCCCCGCAGGTTTGCCAACCTAGTAGCACGCACAGTTGCACGGCAAGAAGGGGTGGTGGGAAGTGGGCTAGCAAGACAAAACCCATCGCTGAGTCCCACTTTTCCTTTGACATGGTCAGTCGCAGCACCACTGTAGGGTCCGGGGGTCTTCATAAAGGCACAAAGGGAAAAATAGCCAAAGGGAGTTCGGGGATGTTTTCACGTTAACTTATTGCGGCAGGGCCAAGAAATCGGCCGGTGCCGGTGAAAACTTGTATCTGAGTTTTCACCTCTGGGTTAAGTGTTTCCATCTGGCTATTGTTGACCCTAGACCCAATAAGCGCAACAACGTTAGGCGGTGCATGTTCCTTGTACACAGGTTTTTTCTAGGTTACGGATCGGAGGGATTAGGACGAGAAATTTAGTCTGACCCACTCCGGCGCACAGGTTACGGCCGGGGGCATTAAGCAGGTCAGGATAGGGTGGCGGGCCCTGGGTAAGGGCCACGCTGCTTACAAGTCCCATCCCCAGAAGCCAGCTTCCCCCTGGCAAGAAGGGCACAAGCAGCCTGCTAAATGCAAATGCTTTGCCTACAACGATGCAGGGTGTGATAGAGGCGGCAAATCTTTTTCGCCACAAATGCGGTAATTGGAGGCCAGTCACCCAGCTAAGACCTGTAAAGCCACCCCGCTGGCGATGCCAGCACCAGCTATAAGTAAGGCCTCTTCATAGTCCTGTCGAGCTGGAACCCCGTATGCATGCCTACACCAACAGGGAAGAGGCCCTCTTGTTACAAGGGTTAGTCACGGTTTTAGTTTGACCATCCCTGGCGGCGTCAGGGAATTCCACGCTGGAATTTGAAATCAGTGGTGTATGCCCCCGAGGTGTGAGACGGGAGGTGCGAGCCGTGGCAGCGCTGGGCGGAATGGTTGGCCCGTGCACGGCTGACCCATGGCACAGCACGTTTTATTCGCCCTTTGGGAGTAGTACCCAAGAAGGCTTCGGGTAAATACCGGTTAAGCCAGCACCTGTCTTACACTCACGGGGCATCCACTAACGATGCTATTACTTATGAAGTTGCAAATGCGTTATCAGCTGTTGATGAAGACCCGGGTTGGCCCACAATTTTTGGCACTATGCACTCAAGGCCAAGTGGGACATGGGGTCTGTTCCTGCCTCCTCCCGTGACACCCTAACTTATGGGTATCAGTGGCCGACGCCAGGGCCAAGGGCCCACCGTGCATCATGTCTTGCCTAGGCTTAGAGATTGGCCATACAGCCGGCGGCTGTAGCCGAGCCGGCTGACAGAGTCTACGAGGAACGGGTCCTTATCCAGGGCGGCCGGGCCAAGAGGAAGGCCAAGCGAAGGCAGGTCCAGTCATTACTGGGGGTCCCTTAGCTTTGAGCGCTGGGCCGCCCCCAGTGGCGGGAGTTTCGCCACAAGCGGGAAGGGGCTACAGCGTGGACTAAGGTTCCCCATCCACGGTTAGGCTGTCCCGGGAGATACGCTACGACCTGGTCGTCTGGTCTCCATGTCTGGTGGACTTTAATGGGGTGCTCCTGGGACCGCAGAGCCTTCGCCTATGGCCAGGCTTCAGTATTTGCACAGGCCCCGGGGTCCACGGTTTCCGGGGCATTTTTTCAGGGCGAATGGCGTGCAGCCCCATGGCCTCAATCATGGATTGGGAGGGGTTTCACGGCCATTTCGCTGCTATTCGAGTTCTTTCCCATCGTTGTAGCGGTGGGATGGTGGGCTCATAGATTGGCAAGCCAGACGGTAGGTCATGGTGATATAACTTAGGAGGGGTGCACAACACTAACAACCAGGGCACCTTTTGTCACCCCTGACACTGCTCAGACATTTGGTATTGCCCTGCTTGCAGGGCATCATACATTTCATGGCGCAGCACGTTACAGGGGTCGACCATGGCTCACTTATCCATGTCCTGTAGGGCAGATCGTAGAGCAGACATGGGTGGATTATCTTGCCATCCCTGGCCCCCTCCACCAGTAGGGCTTATGCAGCCACGCTGCAGGACGTGGCGGCCTTTTTAGGAGTCCCCGGGGAACAGCGGAAGTCGGTCGATGATCGTTGCTGTTTTCGGGTATGGGCATTATGGCGCGGGACTGTCCATCTGCCATGGCTGTTGCATTAGCCGGGTTATATTCCGTGCTAAATTACGCAGAGAACGGGACCCCACCAAAGCCTTTGCGCTAACAAGGGCTTTGATTGGTGGGCGAGAGTAGAGACTATGACAGCGGATTCCCGCAAGTCCATCGAGCTGTAGACGCGGTGGAAGTTGTAGCCTGCGTTCAGAGCGTAGCGGAGGGCACAGAAGAGACGTCACTTTGTCGGGTGGCGTTCCCTTTTGCGTTCTTTAGGGACTTTAGGGTCGGCGGGCTATTTGCGGCCTCAAGAATGCCACTGATTTAGGTGCGGTTCGAAGACATGGTCTTCAAGGACGGTTCGTCCTTTGTGTGCTCCGCCGGTCTGAGACCGATCAGTTGGGCAGAGGTCGCTGGCATCCCTTAAGTCCCAGCGGGAAAGGGGATCTGCGCCGTGCGGCTGGCCACGGCATATCTGCCTTTGAGGCCTGCCGCTACGGCCCAGTTCCTCGCACATGCTGATACATGGCCGTGACGCGCTTTCAATTCACTGCTGTGTTTAAGCGCTGTGTGGCTGCGTTGGGTTGGAGGTCGCCGATTACGGGACGCATTCGTTCCGTATTGGTGCGGCCACCAACGCAGCAGCGGAGGGCCTTCCAGTGAATGCCATTCAGCAACTCGGCCGCTGGAGGTCCTCCGCTTATAAATCTTATATACGTCTAGATAAGGTTTAGCACGCGCCTTCGGCGCTGGATCCAAAAACTATGTTTACAATCGGTTTTGTAACGGCAGCGTTACGGAATCGACGGTGTGAAGGGAATTTTTTACTTTTTCCTCCGATAGTGGGCTGATTACAATTGGCTTCCCCCCCCCTCAAGTCCACCGGAGGTTTTTTAAGGTTTTCCCCTTCACTTGGATTCTAGTGTACTAATTCATGTTGTGCATTATATGTCTAACCCTACGTTGTGCATTTATACAGTTTAAGTTTGAATGCTAACCGGTTAGGGTTTTCTTTTTCAGCCCTTCCCCCCCCCCTTCAACGACTCATGCCACTGTCTGGTTCGTCGGGCATTCATACATTTTATGGGCATCCAATCATCAGTTAGCTGTCAGGGCCCGGGCAGAGCTAGGGGCGAAGGCAGTACATTGGTTCGGTGTCAGGGGTCTCCGGTGGAATGGTCTTTTACCATTATTGTCAGATAAAGAGCGTCGCTGGGGTCGCCTGGATGCTTTGGTGATACACCTAGTAGGTAATGACTTAGGCCGGGGAACCAGCATAGGCCTTATTTTTAGGATCGAGGCTGATCTTAAGACTCTGGTAGGCCTTTGGCCTGGATTGCGGATAGTTTGGTCCGACATAGTGCCTCGTTTCAACTGGAGGGGCTGCTGGAACCCCAAGTCATTAGAGAAGATCAGACGCAAGGTCAACTTTGCGGTCTCCAAAGCGGTCACGTCCATGGGAGGCACAGCGGTTAGACACCCCTCTTTAGCACTGGAGACCCCATCCTTCTACAGAAGTGATGGTGTACATTTGTCGGAACCAGGCATGGCCGTTCTACTTCAGGACTTGTTCAGTTGTTTCAGATAGGGGATTAGGTTTGGGTTACTCTGGTTGACTTAGTTATTGATTGGTTTGGCGGGCTTGGGTTCTACAGTAATTGTCTTTAAGTGGCAATTTTTGAACCCAGCTGTGGCGGGAGGGCGCTCTCGATCAGCAGTCCAGTTTGAAGTACAGGTGGTCACTGTGAGGTATTGCCACCCTCTGCCAGGAAGGCTGGTGAGTTCTGCCCCCGAGGGGGGACGCAGGACACTTTTAGAACTGTCCTCATTAGGCCCTAGGAGGGGCGGCAAGACAGTCACAGCGCAGGCTGGCTTTAAATTCAATGGGGGCGGTTCCTCGCCCTAGTTACAAGTTGGGGCGTTGTAGTCGCCGCCATTGCTAACGTTTATGACTGGCTGGTCGTCAAGCGCTCTCTAGGCCATCCCTTTCAATAGGGTCATACCACAATAAATACCCTTTACCTTTTTAAACTTATGCAGTGGTTGTCTGTGTCGTTATTTCAGGTCACGTGTCCGTGTGAGTTATTTCAGGTCATGTGTCCGTGCGATTTACTGCTAGGGGTAATCAAGGTTTAAGTTGAAAGAAAAAGTTCATCTCAATAATGCATTAGACGCCTTAGAGAGAGCGAGGGCTGCCTAGGCATGAGGGAATATAAGAGTCGGTGCAGTTTGAGATGGTATGACAAAGATAGAAATCAGAGTGTCACTTACCCATAGAAGTGCAGTGTAGATGGGGTAGCCAATCAGGTGTAGAAGGGGTGGTAGCTTAGGTGGAGGTATATAAGAGGTAGTCAGGTGATCCATCTTCCTCTTGAGTCTGGATTCCCACCCTCCCTCCCTTGTGCTAACCCACCACATGGCCTCTCGGCCGTCACCCAAATTTGGCTCTCATCAATTCTAATATTAATTGGCGGGAGGGCGCTCTCGATCAGCAGTCCAGTTTGAAGTACAGGTGGTCACTGTGAGGTATTGCCACCCTCTGCCAGGAAGGCTGGTGAGTTCTGCCCCCGAGGGGGGACGCAGGACACTTTTAGAACTGTCCTCATTAGGCCCTAGGAGGGGCGGCAAGACAGTCACAGCGCAGGCTGGCTTTAAATTCAATGGGGGCGGTTCCTCGCCCTAGTTACAAGTTGGGGCGTTGTAGTCGCCGCCATTGCTAACGTTTATGACTGGCTGGTCGTCAAGCGCTCTCTAGGCCATCCCTTTCAATAGGGTCATACCACAATAAATACCCTTTACCTTTTTAAACTTATGCAGTGGTTGTCTGTGTCGTTATTTCAGGTCACGTGTCCGTGTGAGTTATTTCAGGTCATGTGTCCGTGCGATTTACTGCTAGGGGTAATCAAGGTTTAAGTTGAAAGAAAAAGTTCATCTCAATAATGCATTAGACGCCTTACCATTTCTTGTTTTAAAAATCTCAAACTGTTATCCAATGGCGCCACCTAGTGCTTCTCTTTAAGAGCTGCATTAAGTGCAGTCAGGGATTACATTGTAATATACCGGACAATAATTTCCTCACAAAGTATAACATTTCAGAACAAATTGATTAGAATGAACTTTGTATTTCATTTTAGACACTCTCTAATAGTACAAGGCCCAGAGAAGAACAGATGGTAAAACTGTCATCCAACGTGCAGGAATAGATATGTGCAGGTAGTGAATCATACTGGCCTACTTTTTTGGAGATGCAGAGGCTGCACGTCGAGGGATGGGGGCGAAGGTTGATATCATCCCTTTTCCATCCAAATGCTTCAATTCGGTGGTCTAGAGGTGGGGCTAAAATGACGCAAAATTGAGCAATTTGTATAATTAAAGTCACATCCCTCCCCGAAGATCTATGTGGAGTTTCTATGTTATCCCCCTGTTTCCGTGGGTTTCGGGGCACAGTAAGAAGACATACTGGTTGATTGTACAGTACAATGACAGGAATGGACCACAGCAGGAAGGTGCGCGTAGTAGAACATGTTGGGTCAGGATGATGTGAATGATTACGGGTCAGATTCAGTAAAGCAAGTCCTATTAGTCTGGATGGGTGGTGGATTGTGCATGTGCAGGTCCACTGCGCGAACGGCCGCTGCGATTTACAATGTCACCGGGCCATTTGTACGGAGCGGTGTGTACACTTACCCCCCCCCCCCACCAGCGGAGAAGGAGTTCAGACCGGCACTCAGACGATGAAGAAAAAACGGTTTTCGGGCTAAACTCCTTCTCCGCTGGAGGGGGGGGGGGGGGGGTGTGTGTGTGTGTAAGTGTACACACCGCATATATATGCAGGAAAAAAACAGAAAAGCGCACGATGTGAGTATACAAATAAACAGCACTTTACTATGCAATAAAAGCTCACATACATGTAGATTTAAGATAGCCGGTATGCAGTAGTATATTAACCCGGACAGCGTTCATCAGACATCCGCACGCTTGTGCAAACTCCAAGTCAGCGGCTGAGGCTCACGGCCGGGAACAGACACGACGTCCACAGCGTCAGCGCCATCCAAGGACTGCCACTAACGCGTTTCGTCAACAAATGACTTCGTCATTTGATGGCGTTTTCTAGCAAATCAGCTCATCCACAGTGCGTCATGTGCTCTGAGGATATCACATGATGGGGTCACTGGATGAGTATTTATGCATAATAACCATGGCAACTTAATGCTGTCACGCCTGGGGTCTGAGTCAACGTGACAAAGGCCTCAGATGTAGGCTCGGACCGATGTACAAATCAGTGAGGCTTGAACAGACCTTTGTACATAAGCAACAGCGTAGTGCACCCAGAGGCAGAAAACAGGCAGAGGCCAGTTTTATTATGGAAGCTGGAAACAGAAGGTTGTACTTGCCAACTGATGATATGGTAAAGTAAGCAATTGGAAACAGATAACGACAACCATGGAAGCAAGATGACAGTTGAAGTCCATAAAGTCTAGGGGCGAAATGTAATGGGAGGCGTTTTTTTTTTTTTGCGATTTTTTTCACAAAATATGCCGTTTTCGGGCATTTCCCGAAAATCACATATTTTATAGGGTGCGATTTGCGGCAAAAATCGCATTTTTTAAAGGTGCGATTTTTAGTTAGACTAAAAATCGCATCCAGATGTTTTCCCATTAAAAAGGATAGAACTCGCATATTTAATGGGTTGCGATTTTTAGTAAAGGTTACTAAAAATCGCAAAAATAATAGACCAGGTTCTGCCTGGCGATTTTATCAGAACCATGCACAGATCATTGAGATCTGTGCATGGTTCTGTTGTAAAAAAATAGTTAAAAAAAAAAAAAAAGAAAAAAAAAAAAAAAAAAAACAGCGTGGGGTCCCCCCTCCTGAGCATAACCAGCCCGGACTCAAAAAGCCGGTGCTGGTATCATAAAATCAGAGGGACAAACAAATAGGGGTTCCCTTGATTTAATGATACCAGCACCAGGCTCAAGGTCCAGCGCCGGTTCCCAAAATACGGGGGACAAAATTACTAGGGGTCCCCCGTATTTTAAGAACCAGCACCAGACCCAACCAGCCAGCAGGGTAATGCCACAGCCGGGGGACACTTATTATATAAGGTCCCGCGGCCAAAGCATTATCCCCGTGGCTGGTCAGCATGGGCAGGGGTCCTGGGGAAGTGGGGACCCCCCCAATGAAGGGGTCCCCCCCCTCCAGGACTTACCAGCCCATGCTGAAAGTCTGGGGCTGTCCCCGATGCCCCTGGGCGGTGGGCATCGGGCTGATGAAAAGTGTAAAAAAAAGAATAAAAACTATTGTCTTCTACTGTAGAACTATGAGTCCCAGCAAGCCTACCCCGCATGCTGGGACTTGGAGAACCACAAGTCCCAGCATGCAGGGCATTAAAGGGCCCGCGGTTCCGGGGCCTTGGTCCTGGTTCCGGGGCTCCAGGGCTGAAGAGTCCGGTTCCGGGGCCTTGGTCCTGGTTCCGGGGCTGGTCCGGGGTCCTGTGCTCCAGGGCTGATGTCTCCGGGGTCCAGGATCCGAAGTAGTCCAAAAGGGGTTCCTAAGGAAGGAAATCCTACTCACCTGGTCCCCGGCGACGACCCCGGCATCCTCTCCGGCAGACGCGCTGCTCCCGGCTGGTACCCGCTCACGGACTGGAGAGGCGCAGAGATGTTTCATCTTCCGCGCCTCTCCTCAGACTGATTCTATTGGCCGCCTAGCGGCCAATCAGGAGCCGAGAAAGAATTTTGCAGCTTTGTGAGTTATTTTAATGCCACCCATATGGCCACCCTCCCCTGCCTCGCACGGCGCGTCCCCCCCGCATGTGGCCAATAGACATTTACCATGAACATCCATTCGCAGCTTGCATGCGGGGAGGAAGTCATTTTATGGTCGCCGATCATCGAATGATTTCTACAGCGTCGCAGATGTAAGACGCCTCTCTATTGTCACATCCATAAGTGCCCTGTGCGGGAATCAGGCTGGCAGCTGACATCAGCGTCATAGGAAAGCATTTGTAATGGTGGGCGTTCCCATGGGCGCAGCCCATCGCTGCCACCCCACGCCCTACTAGGGGCGAACAAGCAGTGTGCCGCGCCTGCTCACCCCAAGCGGCGGCACATAAAGTATATGTGTGTATACGCAGGGGAGCGTAAGAACCAGAATAAGGTCCCATGTACTGGGTACCACTGAGTACCAACATACAGAAAGCCCTGCACACGCTCAGTGACAGTGTAACGGTGCGGCTTGGCGCTCAGTGACAGTGTAACGGTGTGATCAATGCAAAAGCTGCATTACCTCATAATAGCACTGTAATAAAGTCTTTCTAAATTCAGTGGGACGCTTTTAGGATGTGTATCAGCCGCTGACTGCGGTCCCGTATGCAGAAATCACATTTCTGGCATCTCAGTTGCGGTCACCATAGACTTACATGAGGAGTCGATGTTTTGTGGAGTTGCATTGATGCTGTAAATGTGTACACAGGTGGGGGTAGCTGTCAGGGTTCCGGCAAGCAGCTCTATACCAATCCCAGCATTCTCTGATTCAATAATCCCATCTGCAGCAGCATTGTCATGCACCTATAAATCACGCCCATACGTCGAATCAGAAGAGGCCGCTATCATCATCTTCATCAGCATATTTTTATATAGTGATAGATTTCCTACAACCTGTCTGCCTACGGCCCGGTGAGACCTCATGAAACCTAGCCTGAAATCTATTCCCAGAGGACTCAGGCATGCCCTGGTTACCTGCAATAAAATAAATTATAGCTACAAAGTAAAGGCCCCCATACACTATGCGATTTTGTGCCGATTTCGGCACTTTGGGCCGATAAATCGAGTGAAATTGGAAAATCAGAAGTTTGTGACATCTGATCCAATCTGATGTGCGTTCCTGCACGCATCAGATCAGGGCGGTCCCTGCTCCCAGCCTGCTCCTGTCGCTTCCCCTGATTGGTCCCCGCCGGCGAAGGAGTCAGGCAGGGGGAGCCAGAGCAGGGAACTGTCAATGCTCTGGGCAGGTGGAGGGAGCAGGGGGACGCTAGTTGTACAGACAGAGTCAGCGGATGCTGCGGGGGACACAGAGGCGGCAGAGGGAGCCGGGAGCTGTCATGCCTGGAAAAAAAAAAAAAACATAAAACCCCCATACAATGAATGAGCAGCCTGTGATTGAATGAGCGCTCTCTCAGCCAGTCAGCAATTGGCTGAGAGAGCACTCAGCCAATCACAGGCTTCCCATTCATTGTATGGGCTTTTTTTTTTCAGCACTGACAGCTCCCGCCTCCCCCTGCCCGGCTCTCCATTACTGCCGCTTCTATGTCACATCCCTTGCACGCTGCCTCTGCCTTACTATCAGCACCCCCCACCAGCAGCAGACTCTGCTCTCCGGTCCCCGCCCCCTGTCACGGACCCAGACCCTCTCTTGCAGCCCTCCCCCGGACCCTGCTCTCCTGCTGCTCCCCGGGTTTCCATGTGATAAATCGAGCCGATTTATCACATGGAAAAAATGGCACATAAAGTGCCAAATCCTATCAAGCTCTCCCAGGGAGCTGCAGGGAGACCTCAGGGGAAGTCAGGGACGACTTCGGCCAAATGTATGGGGGCCGTAACTGGTTGTTATAAGCAACATCCCCACTTTTAACTTTTCAAAGCTTTAGTAATTTTATCCCATTGTCTTGGTTGTTACAATTAATGGTTAAATGGATTTTACCATAAAAAATAAATAAAAAATAAATATAAGTAGCTGGTAACTTGCACTCCTCGGCTGATGGTGAATTACGTGTCCACTTGAATACAATAAGCCATAGGCACTCGGAGACAGTTAATAATAGTCCAACAAAGTGAAAAATGTATTACAACTACAAGTCCCACTATGTATTGCCACAGTTTTGCTATTAGGGAATGCTAAAACTATCGCAAGGCATGCTGGGATGTGTAGTTACACAACAGCTGGCGGGCCAAGGTTGGCCATGCCTGCTCTAGGGCCTATGTCTAGGATCTAAGCCCAGGTCCAATGGTTCTCAGGCCTGTTCAGAGGTCACACCGAGCTTCCACGCTTTACGGAACTTCTGCTAGAAGTACAGGAGTAGTAATCACCAATGACCAATTTGGCTGTGCTCCTGAGAGGAGAGCCAGAAAACATGCACTGCTGGAGAGGTATAACATCAGGGTTGAGAACCAGTTGGAGTGTCTGTGTAGGGAACTGCTTTTGGGATATGGGTTACGTTAGACAATAACGTGACAAGCTTGTTAATTAATTAATAAACACAAATATCTCTGTCATGTCACTAATATGAAATCCTTACACTCACATTTCTAGTCCTTCTGTTACGCCCACTCACACTTGGCTCACCTGGCGGAATACGCCAACTCTCACTGTGCATTTCCGCCAGTCCTATCAGACGGATCACAGTACATACTCAGCCCGGACTAGCTTGCAGTCCCACGCGCACAGAACACTTGGTCTACGTGCGACTGCCCACTTACAACCACTGAGCTGTGTCACATCTCTAGAACTCTGAATTGTTGCCTAACGCTTCGTATGTCTGGTTCCGATGCATGTGCAACGTAAAAACTCTCATGATAAACAGACTTGCATGCAACTCTGAATCAGCCTCAATGTCTCCAGTGTGACTAATTATAAAGACAATGTAATGGTTGGAGCAGCACATAATAACAGCCTGGACATGGTGCGGAGATCCGGCCTCCTAACCCTACCTCTCCCGGACATTCAGGGAGACTACAAGGTGCACAGAACCTGATCAGATACAGGATATAAATGAGGAAGTAATTCCCGGTAACCAGCTGGTTCCAGAAAGGTAGTTACAGATTAGACCACGTGCACTTACTGCCCTTCTCCACAGCCTGGCACACTACGCGAGACATGGAGAATACGATGCAGGCCACCGCAGAGCTGTCCACCCCACCGCTCAGAGGAAGAAGGAACCCCCCTGAAACACAACATTAGCCCTATGTAAGTACTGGTGATATACAGATGGAGCCGGCTCCATCCATTGCCTGCGCCCACCAGATCCCCTTCTCTGGCGGGCGCCGGCACGTGTGTCCCAGTATCCTGGCAGTTGGGCTGCGTCTCCCTGCCCGTCTCTGCTTCAGGGAGATGCGGCCCAGTTCCGGGGGGGGGTCCGGCAAGGGGGACTGGTGGCGACAGCGGCAGGAACCCGTGACATCTGTAATGCAGACTGATGAGACTGTGTTACCTGCGCCATCCCTTATCATACACATAATGGCTCAGGTGCAGAGCATCACACAAGTCCTCTTAGCTATGTAGCTCATGCCAAGGCTGCAACTAGGGTTTTACAGCATGTACCACCGCACAGGGAAACGCAAGGCAGTCCTGTCAATGCCTGGCATCCCCCTGCCACCCCCATCTATACTCCTTCCATACAGGAAAACATGTGTAAATGAGTAAGGTGTCTGACTGCAATACGGAAGGTTACGAGATTGAATCCTGGGTATGACAAAAAATATATTTTTTTAAATAGAGGAGGATGTGACTGAAGGTGTATATACATCATGTGGGGAGGGGAATCATAGCAAGTACTTACACTACGGGCTTTATTCTAATTCACTCTTTCTGACAAATTCCTTCTTAGATGGACAAAACCATGTGCTCTGCAGGGGAGCAAATGTAAAATGTGCAGAGAGAGTTAGATTTGGGTGAGTTATTTTGTTTCTGTGCAGGGTAAATACTGGCTGCTTTATTTTTACACTGCAATATAGACCTCACTTTGAAGTAAAACCCCACCCAAATCTAATTCTCCCCGCACAAGTAACATCTGCCCTAACTGCAGTGCACATGGTTTTGTCCATCTAAAGGAGCCCATACACGGTCCGTCGTGGTCCGGCTCCGTTCTGTACTATGCGATGCGTGCTCCCGTGCATCACATAGTATGGTACAAAAAGTATGTGCTGCACATACTTTTTGTACTAGCTACACATCGTATCGGATCGCAGTGCATGCACAATGCAATCCGATACGATGTGTACTTTAAAAGTACATAACAGAACCGCAAAACGGAGTGTGTATGGGCTCCTTTAGAAGGATTTTGTCAGAAAGAGTGAACTAGAATAAGGCCCTTAGTGTCCAGGGATCCGGAAATTCGGACCCGACTCAATGGATCGAAATTGGCGCCTGATTTCTGCAGTTATAGATGATACATTAGGAGTAAGTATATGGAATCTGCTTGGAAATGTAAATTATACAAAGTACTAAGAAGACAATCCATCTATAGGGACATTATACTGTATACATTATAGTGTATATGGGAGAGCAGCAAGCTGGTCACATGACTTCCTGTATGTGGCAGTTGCTTCCAACTGTCATTTCTGCAGTGGACGGCGACAGGAGAGGAGCAGCCTATGACAGAGGAGCGAGAGACAGAGCAGAATACGGATACAATGTCAGGAAAGGAGAAGAGGAGGAGGAAGAAGGAGAGGACACCATGGCTGGCCAAGCCTACGGTGGAGGAAGAAAGGAAAACATCATGGACGGAAGTCAAGAGGATCAGAAAGGACAACAACAAGATGAGATGGAAGCCCAGAAAGGACAACGCATGCCCTGAGGATGGACAGCGGAAAAGGAGCATGAAGAGAAGACCCAGGAATGAGGATTCCCTGGAGGAGGACACCATGGCAGCAAAGAAGAGGAGAAGGAGGGAGACAACACCAGAGCTGCACGAGGCGAGATCGGATCCTAAAATGGATTACCATCGAAAAAGGATCGAGGAAGAGTGGCTGCCTCATTTTGGACTGACGCAGAAAGACCGCGATGACATAGTACAAGATGAAGGACTGCCGTACATCGTTGCTGATGCTGCTCTGAAAATCCTGCGCCAGCAGTTCAGCGTACAAGGGCTGCAAGACACCATGAAGGGCGCGTATGGTTCCTTCGACGCCGTCTCTGGTACCGCACTCCAACTCCACCCGGATACAGATCGCGGCCACTGCTTCGTGTCAAGTTATTGGAACGGACAGATAGAAGTTGCGGACACCGCTGAATGGCAGCTCACACCCTCTGCCAGCAAGCAACTGCGAGACCTCTACGGGACTGTCCTTCCAAAAGACACCATGAAGAACATCAAGCTGATGGATGTGGAGAAGCAGGAGCCAGGCACAGAAGACTGCGCAGTGTTTGCCATCGCCAATCTTGTGGAACTCATCTTCACTGGAGACGTGCCCGTCACCAAGTACGCCGGCCCAGTAATGAGGCTACATCTGATCCAGTGCCTCGAAGATGGAGAGTTCAGACCATTCCCAAAGTACCCGATAAGAAGATGACAACTATCAGTGGCGAGGAGAATTGCAGCCGGTATCTTACTTTCTGAACTTGCGGTCCAGCAAGCAGAAGTGAAGCCGGCTGCACATGACAACTATCAGATGCAGCTCAGCAGAAAGCTGGGGATTAGGGCTACTTGGCGATACCCCATTAACAAAAACGACACTGAGCAGCCACCTCATGGGTGTGTTGGAAGAGCTGCTAATTAGTATTACAATGCTGACTCTTACATCCAAGTCATTGATAACTTCAAGATTTAAGCCCAGGCCTCTCCAGGTACTTCAGCTTTTGCTTGGCTATATATATAAATATGTTGTAAGCATTCGTGTGGCAAATTAATATTTCTGGAATGGTCTTGTATATATAAATATGTAGCTATATCTATATGATACATGTTGAGTCTCCCATATCCAAAATCCTTGGGACCAGGAGCATTCTGGATATCAGATGTTTACATATTTTAGAAAATATGCAGAACATAACAAAATATCTTGGGGAGGGACCAAGTCAAAACACCAACTCCATTTATATGTCATATCAGTGCTGGATTTAAGTGTCAGACCGCCTCTGGGCACAGCATTTTTGAACCCCCCTTCTCCCAAGCTTTAAAAAAAATATTAATTATTAAGTTATAAGTCCTAATTTGGCAATTGCCAAATTGGTATTCGTAAAATGAGCCTGGGGGGGAGGGAGGGGGGGGGGGGGGGGGAGAGAGAGAGAAAGGGTGGGAGAGAAAGAGAGAAAGGGAGGGAGAAAGAAAGAAAGGGTGGGTGGGAGAGAAAGGTAAAGAAAGAGCCAGAAGGAGGGTGGAGAGAGAAAGGTACAAAGAGAGTGTGAGAAAGAATGAGAAAGAAAGGGAGTGGGAGAACAGGAGGGAGAAAAAGAGGGGCGCGGGAGAGAAAAGGAGGGAGAAAGAAACAGAAAGAGTGCCCCCCGTCCTGTGATTAACTCCCCTCCCATGAACCCCCTCTTAAATTAGCGTCCCCCCCTCTTTCTGTGAATCACAGGGGGGAGGAGGGGTGGGTGGGTGTCTTGCCGCTCCCAGCAGGTGCCAACCCAAGGCACGTGCCTCACAGGGCTAATGGGAGATCTGGCCCTGCCAGGTGGGCATAGCTAAAGGCAGCCTGTGTAACCAGCTGCTGCACCTCCTGCATTTACATTTAGAAGCCAATATAAATAACTATACGAAATTATACACTATGCAAATAGTCTGTGTTTATAATATTTTGCATTTTTCCATATAAACATTACTAATAAAGTACATCCACCCAAATAATGAGATGGTACATACAAGCAATGCAGAGTCTGGTAACAGGATGCAGGTCCTTTTATGGTGCCCTTTAAAGAGAAGGAGAATCAACATTAAAAAGTTGCACTCAACAAATGAATCTGAAGAAGAAGCAGTAATAAGGTAGGGTTTCGGGAAAAGACCGGTCTCATTCTCCGGTACCGAGGGAAATATCTATCAAAGCTTGGAAATAAAAGCACCAACCAATCCGCTCCTCTCATTTTGAAAGGTAGTATTTAAAAAATAACAGGAGCAGATTAGTTGGTCAGAGTTCCCCTGGGACGCGCTTCACCCTGATTGGACGAACGGTGCCGGAGATCAGCAGCAGCGACGTGCGCAGTGGTGTCACCTAGTAGCTGCATTACCTTCTCTGTACTAGCTTACAGCGCGCAGCACGGACTGTTCCCAGGGATGATGCTCACAATGCGTGCAGCATACACACTGCTAAATTATTGTATCAATTGTAAATGATACACAAATACATGTATTAATGGTTGTAAACCTGCAGCAGGACCCCTATGCTTCCCCCAGCCACCTGGACTGCACTTGTATTATCCTAACTAAGCTTCCCAGGGGGAGGCCAAATGCCCCCTTTCAGAGGCAATGCACCTTGAAAAAACAAACAAACATTGGTTATGCTGTGCCACCGATGAAGGGAAACCACCAGGCTCTCCCTCATCGATGGCAAAAGTATTCCACATCATCATTGGTTGATGGCCATCCCTAGTACATAGTTCCCACGGATGGTTTTTAAGGCAGGAACCACCATGGCTATAAAACATTCTATCACCGGCCAGGAGGTGCGCCCGGGCGGCCCGTAGTCATACAGGGGTACATTTATTAAGCTCAGTGAAGTGATAAAGTGTCTGGTTTTTATCACCGGCCAATCAGCTCCTACCTGTCATTTTTAAAACTAAGCCTGTAACTTCACAAGTAGGAGCTGATTGGCCGGTGATAAAAAACAGACAGTTTATCACTTCACCGAGCTCAATAAATCTGCCCCTCAGTACCGTCTAGCCCAGGCAGGATCAGCCGTCCTCAGTGGCTGCCGCTGCCCTGGAAGCCTGAAGCTTCCCAGCAACTTGTATCACATTATCCTGCAATACACTACAGCAGTGATTTTCAACCTTTTTCAGTTCGCGGCACATCGGATAAGACTTTAAAATTGCAGAGGCACACCAGCTCCCCCTTAGAAATTCCACACAGAAATGCCCCCCTCCCTTAGATATGAAAAGCACCAGCTCCCCCTTAGAAATTCCCCACACAAATGCCCCCCATAGATATTAAAAGCACCATCTCCCCCTTTGAAATTCCACACACAAATGCACCCCCTTAGATATTAAAAGCACCAGCTCCTCCTTAGAAATTCCACATACAAATCCCCCCCCCAGATATTAAAAGCACCAGCTCCCCTTTAGAAATTTCATACACAAATGCCCCTCATTAGTCATTCCACGCACCTGTCCCATAGACGGTGCCCACAGAACCCCACCGTCCGTGGGAGCCTTTTGTGCATGTGCCGGGACGGGTGTGGTATGGGACTCTGACAGTCGGGATCCCGACAGTCATTATCCACGACGTCGGGATCCCGACTGGCCAGAGTCAGACAGCATGGCGAGTGCAGAAAAGCCCCTTGCGGGCTCGCTGCGCTCGCCACGCTGCGGGCACGGTGGCTCGCTACGCGAGCCACCTATTCTATTCTCCCTCTATGGGGGTCGTGGACCCCCACGAGGGAAAATAGCGGGTGGCCGTGGGCACCCGGCTGTCAGCGTTTTGACAGTGGGGATCCCGACGTCGGGTAAATGATTGTCGGGATCCCGACTGTCGGGAACCCGTCCGGCACCCGCCGGGACACGCTTGCAGAACGCACAGGCGGATTGGACGTGCCTGGCGCCTGCTACGCACAGGCGCATCCCGGCATCGGCTCCGCACGCACACAAGACCGAGCGGCCCACCCCCTGCATGTCACTACTCACAGTGACAGCGCTGCCGGCGACTATTTGGTGAGTCGTCGTGACCCACGGCCTGGTGGCACACCTGTGAACTGCCCGCGGCACACCGGTTGAAAAAGACTGCACTACAGAGCAGTATGTACAAATGGGGAAGGGGTAGTGCTTCAGCAGGGCAGGGGCAGACATGAACCAAGGATGGAGGGAGTGGAACCGTGACTGGACACTGACGTTCAGAGGTGGGCGTGGTCCACCATACTGGGCGTGTAGTTTATGAACAGCCGAGCCCAGGGACGCTGCGCACGTGCCTGGCCATTTTTCATAGCTGCTGCTGCCCAGTGCTGCACCGCTGGCTACCAACTGAGACCCAGACCAGCGCGAGACACTGCCAGGAGTCAGACTGTCTGACTGGAAGGGGGGGGGGGAATCACCATCAGATGCTGTCCATCGATGGCATAAAACTATTTGACCCTCACCTATCGATGCCCCAAACATCAGCCACTAGGTCTCAACCATCGATGTTTTGGGAACATCGATAGTCGATGGCAATTCCTATCCTTGCATTCTCATTACTGACAGCACACATACACACAGACCCCCCCCCCCCACAGTCCCTGTGCAGAGATCTCCCCCCCCCCCCCCCCACACACACACCTGTACAAGTAGGGTTACCACCTTTGTGTTGAGCGATTCCCGGACAGTGACCCGCCCCTTGACACACCCCCAGCCCACCCATTGACCCGCCCCCAGCCCCGCCCCTTGACCCGCCTTATTATTATTATTTTTTACATTTGCTTCAAATCTATTCTTGATTTCGCACACAGTAATACCACATACACGTTACGTCACACACACTGTAATGCCCATTACATGTTATGCCACACACTGATGCCCATTATATATTATGGCACACACTGTGGCATTACACGCCATAACTGTAATGCCCATTACATGTTATGCCACACACTGATGCCCATTATATATTATGGCACACACTGTGGCATTACACGCCATGAGTGGACAATTTTTGAAAAAATAGGGAGAAGATGGACAAAAATTTGCCCCATAATGCCTATTACACGTCACACATCCATATTATACCACATGCCATAGTGCCTATTACACATTATGCCAGGGCTCAACAATTTTTCCATAAAAGAAGGACAACAGTGACCGTGCGCACCAGAGGCCATGATGACCATTACAAGTTATGCCAGGGCTCAACAATTTTTTAAACCTATGGATAACACCGTAATGCTTGTTACAAGTCCCACACCCATTACATATTATACCACATGCCATGATACCCATTACATGTTATGCGACACACCGCAATGCCCAATTCATATTATGCAACATGCTATAATGCCCATTACACGTTATACCAAACACTGTAATTCCCATTCCACATTATGCCACACACTGTAATGCCCATTACATATAATACCACATGCCGTAATGCCTATTACATATTATGCCACATAAGTGCCGCTTACCTACATGCTTGCTGCTACGGGTTTCATGCTCTATGCCAGGGGTTGCATGCTCTATCAGTCAGGTCAGCAGGAGCAGAAGAGAGGGTCCCTGTTGAGGGCAAGAGGGGACCCTAGGGCCTGCTAAGGCAGGGGGGCAGCCTCAGCCACAGGCAGCCCACACAGGGCTGGAGACAGCACTGGCCTGCAATACACAGTGGTGGGGCTGGGGTGGGCAGTGGAGGGTGCCTCAGTAGTCTGTCAGACAGACACTGACTGGGACTTGGGTCTCTGGGACAGCTGGTATGGTGTCAGTGTCACTCAGTCTGGACAACAGGCCAAGCATTAAAGCAGCAGGGGGCAACTTAGGGCT
The DNA here is from genome assembly GCF_055691185.1 of Crinia signifera. Taxonomy (NCBI): domain Eukaryota; kingdom Metazoa; phylum Chordata; class Amphibia; order Anura; family Myobatrachidae; genus Crinia; species Crinia signifera. The sequence goes on from NC_139227.1 coordinate 114,424,067, forward strand.
CCTCAGATAGCCAGTGCCAGTGTGCCACACAGCAGCAGCCATGGGGGGGGTGTCACTTTTACTGTTACTGATGGTAGGCAGTGGAAGCACACTAGAATGGCTGGACATGCAGCATCCAGCCTGATGTCAGCCAACCTTATAATTAAAATGTCGTCGGAATCCTTGACACTGACCGTGACAACTCTCTGGCACAGCTCACTGACAATGCTCCCTGACACATCTCTCTAACATTGACACTGCTCCCTGACGCTGACTGACACTGCTCCCTGACGCTAACTGACACTGCTCCCTGACGCTGACTGACACTGCTCCCTGACACATCTCTCTAACATTGACAATGCTCCCTGACGCTGACTGACACTGCTCCCTGACGCTGACTGACACTGCTCCCTGACGCTGACTGACACTGCTCCCTGACGCTGACTGACACTGCACCCTGACGCTGACTGACACTGCACCCTGACTGACACTGCTCCCTGACGCTGACTGACACTGCTCCCTGACGCTGACTGACACTGCTCCCTGATGCTGACTGACACTGCTCCCTGACACAGCTTTCTGACACTGACACTGACTGATTTAAAAAAAAACAAAAAACAGAAAACTGCTTGTAAGGTAGCGGAGGCTCGAGGTCACAGGGATGAGGTGCTGCCCCGTCAGGAGCACTGACATGGCGCTTCTTACGCAGCAGCAGCAGTTACACTTACTGTCTAGGTCTCATGATGTAACTAGCAGCGCGTCTGCTCCCACAGGTACCACACATGTCCCGCCTGCCAGTGCAGTGCCTGCTACAACGCCACCCCCGCCCGGCTATTTCAAATCTCACGGTCTAGCAGCCAATCAGGATCCACCACTCCTGATTGGCTGAAGAACCGCGAGATTTAAAATAGCCGACGAGCAGACTGTCAGACAGGTCTGCACAGCGGCGATCTCTCCCCGTGTCAACTCCCGGCGCATCTCCTCACCTCGGCTCGCGCGTCGCGCTCTAGTAAGTCACTAGGGCCCTTATTCTGATCTAAGCGGTAACGGCCGCTTGCGGCCGTTCCGCCGATGTTTTCGCTCTGCGCATGTGCAGAGGGCACTCTGCGCATGTGCAGGCGAAATCGCCGCACATTTTTTTTTACCGCCGCAAAGGGGGTGGATAGGGGCGTGAGGGGCTACTTAGCCTCATTTCCCTATGCATACGCCCCGCGTTTCATGGGCGTTCCCATGCAATCGCGGGGCGTACGCATGGTAATGAGGCTGTGACGCATGTGTTGGGGGCGGGCATCTGACATCGCCGGATGTCAGCTGCCCGCCCCCATACATGCTTTCACACGGACAAGTGTCCGTGAGGTCTATGGGTGCGGGAGCTGGTGGAGCGTGCGGCCCTGCCTTCGATGGTCGGCGACCATCGAATGCAGGGGGCTGCTCCAAGATGGTGGAGGCGTATCCCCCGCCATTTTCATGCGGACCGCCACATGTCCGCGTACGGACGGCCGTGGCGATCCGTATGGAAGGCGGGGATTCGCCTGTACGGTCGGAGCCGCATATGCGGCTCCGGCCGCACCAAGCAGAATAAGGGCCTAGTAGTGGTAGTGGCAGCTCGGTTCCCGGACATTGTATAGTCCGGGAACGCCACCCATCCGGACTCCGGACATCTGGCTTAATTACCGGACTGTCCGGAGTAATCCCGGACGGGTGGTAACCCTATGTACAAGCACCCTCCTGCAGTCTAGCCTAGCAGCCGGCATGAGACTACACAAGTCACGGGCTTACCATAAGATGTCTGTAAGCAGACTCAGCTCACAGCAGCACAGAGGAATAGCAGCAGCCGGGTCTCCTCTCCTCAGGGGATAAGTCGGGGAGGTGACCGCGTGCTACGATGCCTCACCCCCTCCCGCTCTCAGGGTGCCACTGACTGCCCTGCTCCGGGGAGGCGCTGCTGAGCCTGTAGGCCGCGGCGCTAAGCCAGGAACGCGCCGCGCCTCTGCTGGACGCTCGGCGCTCCTCCCCCTCCCGCGGTGACGGTGCCCGGCGGCGGGGATGCGTCACTGTAGTAGGCCGATCAGCGCTCCTCCCCCTCCCGCTCCATGGGTGTCCTGCGCCGGGGAATGGGGATGCGCTTCTGCTGGGGCTCAGCGCTCCGCCCCTCCTGCTCCCAGGGTGCCCTGCGGTGGGGATGCGTCACTGTAGTAGGACGATCAGCGCTCCGCCCCCTCCCGCTCCCAGGGTGCACTGCGGGGTGGGGGCATCTGGAGCACAGAGGGGAGGCGGAGCTGCAATGATGTTACTGGTCACATGATGTAGGTGTAACTATGGTGGTGAGGGTGGGGTGACTGGGGACACGCCCCCACGCCCTTGCCCCACGTGCCCACCACTGTCTGTGTTACCAACTTGCCAAATCCAACACCATATGGCGTAGTCATTGTCCTCTGTTTCCGAAGGCAGCCATGTTATGTTATGCTACACACAGGGGGCTGCTCACACCCCAACCACACACTGCCCTTACTCTGTGGTCGCCCACATAATGCCCCATCTTTCTGCCCCAAATGCCCCACTTGTCAGCGGAGTCCCACCTTGTCCATGTGACATGGGGTGTGACTAGGGTTACCACCCGTCCGGGATTACTCCGGACAGTCCGGTAATTAAGACCGGCGTCCGGAGTCCGGGCGGGTGGCTTTCCCGGACTATACATAGTCCGGGAATAACCCGCCCGCTGCCGCCCCCTCGTCTCCCCGCTCCCCCGCTGCCCTGCTCCCGTCCCCTCACGTCTCCCCCGCTGTGTATGCGGGAGAGACGTGCTGCTGCGGTGCTGCATATGCTGCTGGACCGCTAGCCAATGGCCGCTCGCGGTCCAGCAGCCACCAGTTGATTGGCTGCTGGACCGCGAACGGCCATTGGCTAGCGGTCCAGCAGCGGGAGTTAGAAATGTTAAAATCATACAGCACAGCAGCACGTCTCTCCCGCGAATACAGCGGGGGAGACGTGAGGGGACGGGCAGGCAGGCACAGGCACACTGACAAGCCTGTCTGCCTCCCGCAGGCGGGGGAGGGGGTTTCTATCCCCCTTGGCAACGAGCACACTGGCACAGATCAATCCCCCTCGGCAACGAGCACACTGGCACAGATCAATCCCCCTCGGCAACGAGCACACTGGCACAGATCAATCCCCCTCGGCAACGAGCACAGAGGCACAGATCAATCCCCCTCGGCAACGAGCACACTGGCACAGATCAATCCCCCTCGGCAACGAGCACACTGGCACAGATCAATCCCCCTCGGCAACGAGCACACTGGCACAGATCAATCCCCCTCGGCAACGAGCACAGAGGCACAGATCTATCCCCCTCGGCAACGAGCACAGAGGCACAGATCAATCCCCCTCGGCAACGAGCACAGAGGCACAGATCAATCCCCCTCGGCAACGAGCACACTGGCACAGATCAATCCCCCTCGGCAACGAGCACGCTGGCACAGATCTATCCCCCTCGGCAACGAGCAGAGGCACAGATCTATCCCCCTCGGCAACGAGCACAGAGGCACAGATCTATCCCCCTCGGCAACGAGCAAATTCAGTCCACCTTGGCATCGGCATGAAGCCCCTGGCATTGAGCATATAGGTAAGTGGCACTTATGTGTCAAATGTGTATGGTGTGTTATACAGTATGTCATGGGCATTGCTTAGTGTTATATAGTATGACATGGGCATTGCTTAGTGTTATATAGTATGACATGGGCATTGCGGTGTTATATAGTATGACATGGGCATTGCGGTGCTATATAGTATGTCAAGGGCATTGCGTAGTGTTATATAGTATGTAATGGGCATTGCAGTGTTATATAGTATGTAATGGGCATTGCGGTGTTATATAGTATGTCATGGGCATTGCGGTGCTATATAGTATGTCAAGGGCATTGCGTAGTGTTATATAGTATGTAATGGGCATTGCAGTGTTATATAGTATGTAATGGGCATTGCGGTGTTATATAGTATATCATGGGCATTACGGTGTGTTATATAGTATGTAATGGGCATTGCAGTGTTATATAGTATGTAATGGGCATTACGGTGTGTTATATAGTATGTAATGGGCATTACGGTGTGTTATATAGTATGTCATGGGCATCATGTGTGGGCTTATGAGTAATCGGAATTACAAAGTTCATTAAAACGTGCAATGGGCATTACGGTGTGTGGCATAAAATGTAATGGCCATTATGGCATGTGGTATACTATATAATGGGTGTGCGGTGTGTCAGCATTATGACAAAAATTTTGCTGCGCGCCTTCGGCGCGCACTGTCCATGTTTTCCATCCTGTGCAAAAATTTGGTTGAGTCCTGGCATAATGTGTAATGGCCATTGCAGTACATGGCATAACACGTAATTGGCATCACGATGTGTGGCATAACTTGTAATGGCCATTATGGCATGTGGTATACTATATAATGGGTTTGCGGTGTGTCGGGATTATGTCAAAAATTTGACGCTCGCCTTCGGCGCGCACTGTCCATGTTGTCCATCCTGTGCAAAAATTTGGTTGAGTCCTGGCATAATGTGTAATGGCCATTGCAGTACATGGCATAACACGTAATTGGCATCACGATGTGTGGCATAACTTGTAATGGCCATTATGGCATGTGGTATACTATATAATGGGTTTGCGGTGTGTCGGGATTATGTCAAAAATTTGACGCGCGCCTTCGGCGCGCACTGTCCATGTTGTCCATCCTGTGCAAAAATTCTGTTGAGTCCTGGCATAATGTGTAATGGCCATTGCGGTATATGGCATAACACGGAATTAGCATCACGATGTGTGGCATAACTTGTAATGGCCATTAATGTATGTGATATAACATGTAACTGGAATTATGGTATGCAAAATCAAGAATGAAATGGAAGCAAAGGTTTAAAAAAAAATCAACATAAGGCGGGTCTGGGGGCGGGTCTGGGGGTGGGGATGGGATGGGTCAGTGGGTGTGTCAAGGGGCGGGCCAATGTCCGGGAATCTCTCAACAAAAAGGTGGTAACCCTAGGTGTGACAGTGTCAGCTTACACATTACCATACCTCCCAACATGACCCTCTCCAGGAGGGACACAGTGCTTTGTTTCTGGACTTCCCGCTGAATGAATAACTGCCATCACCTGTGTTGAAAAACACTTTTCTTATCAATTACCCTGTTTGGCACAGGTGATGGCAATCGTACATTCAGAGGAAAGTCCAGAAACAGAGCATTGTGTCCCTCCTGGAGAGGGTCATGTTGGGAGCTATGCATTACCCTGGGCTGTGGGACAGAAGGGGGCAAACACCGCTCAATAGGGATGGCCATTGACCATCGATGATTCAAAATCATCAGTGGTTTAAATCATTATACTTTTGCCATTGATGGTTTAGATCCAGATGGTCTCCCTCCATCGATGGCACAGATAAACTGATTTTTTTTGTTTTGTCCCCCCCCCCCCACATGTGATGCCCCGCCCCTGTCTTTTGATTGGCCCACAGTCAAAATGGAATGACCATCGATAGGTAAAAATATCGATGGTCACCCATTTGCATATTTTAACACTATCGATGGCCATCCCTACCCTCACTGGGGCAGCTCCAAAAATAATGGAAGGGGAGGGTTTAATGTACATGTGTTCCTAGAAAAGTGGGACATGCAGTGGGTGACGGGGAGGGAGAGGGTGACATAGAAAAACAGGACTCAGAGACTAATAGGGCCTACACACATCCCGATTTTGGCCAGAGATATAGCATGCCAGATTTAGCATAGCAGATTTCCTTTGAGCACAAAATCATCTATATAGCTTAGAATGTGCAAAATGTGTCAACGATTTGCCTCAGCGATTCTGCTTAGCGATTTAAGCATGCCAGATTCTTCTGAAGCATGGGAAAATGTAAAAAAAACTCATTTAAATAAAAATGGGCAGTTCAAAGGGCTGGGGGAGTTCTTGGGGAGTTTTAAGGGGAGAGAAGTCAGGAGAAGTGTTGCAAAGAGTACCTGGACATAATAGCACCTTACCAGAGTGTTTTCAATACTTTTTCTTCACTCCTCACCCCTTGAAAAAGATTATTTATCAAGGGGAGAGAAGTCAGGAGAAGTGTTGCAAAGAGGAACCATACCTGTACATAATTGAACTTAAAATTAACAATAAATAACATTTTGAAATGAAATTACACCATACCATGTTTTTTATAATTTATTCAAAATATTATAAAAGTATAAAATTGAACACCACTGGGTTCATCAACAATATCAGGCCGAGAAATGCCTCTGGCCCAAACACTTTTCAAACAAACAAGGGATCAGGCCAACAAACTCCCAACAGTATACTAGAGCCAACAGAAGTGATGACTCACAAAATGTGCAAAGAGAAGAGATAGCAAACTTTAAGGACAGTCTTCAGTGAAGGACACACAACAGTGACTGATAACGCATCATTCTGGAGTCAGGGCCAAATGACGTATACAAGCAGACATTATAGTCTACACGGAATCGAAAACGCATGGAAGAGCAATTTTTTCAACTTTTAAAATTTGGAATGTTTTTGGTTTTGAAAATTATAATGGATAATACACAGCATCGTCCTGTCCTTGTGTACTCGAGAACGCTGAGTACATTCCACTGGACAGACTGCTGGTGGTGGCTGATGTGGGCGGGTTGGGTGAAGGGGCTCCCGTCGTGTTAGCTGGGGCAAGCTGCGGAGGATTTGCCGCCGGATTAATATAGGGTTGGTGGTAGGGATAGTGTGGTGAGGGTCCGCCAGATGCGTAATGCATCGGGTCACGCATTAATTTGAGGTCATCAGGAATGTTTTTATCCTGAGCCCGAATTATTGCGTCGTACACGATGCATTTGAATTTCCGACGGGTGTCGTCATCCATAGAACGCATCTCCGCATCTACAGTGTTTGAAAATTGCCTAATTGAATCAATTGGCTTATTAAGCCTTGCCTCCGCAAATTGAAAAAATTGCTCTGAGCTGCCGGCTACAGATCTTTTGGCTGTCTTCTTCCTCTGCCTGGGTGGTGGCGTTGGCAGGGGGGTAGAGGTCGAGGGTTCCACTTCCTGACACTCTAGATCTGTAGCCGCTGTACTCTCGGACGTCTCCGCAAACAGCTCCGGAGTAGCATCCTGTAAAATAAAATACTTTAGGACCATGAATAATGATGACATGTAGCATATCTATATGTGTTCACACTTACCAGATCCTGGCTCTCCTCCTCTTGCCCAATTGGAGGCACAGGATCCATGCTATTCTGTCCATGCGTCTTCGATTCTTTCTCCAGCAGGAAGTGCATCTGGTCGTAGTACCATAACGTTGGCTTGTATACGTCATCGGCACCGGCTCCAGAACTCTGCGACTCAGTCACTTTTGCGTGCTCCTTCACAAAGACGGTCCTCAAATTCGCTATCTTCTTCTTCACACATTCCATGGTGGCATCACTTCTGTTGGCTTTAGCATAGGCCAGCAAAGCATTGTAGGCCTGATCCCTTTTCTGTTTGTTTGAAAAGTCTTTGCTTGTAATTTGCCACAGGCATTCATGGGCCCGATATATGTCGATGAACCCAGTGGTGAATTTCTTGGAACTATTCTGTTTTGCCATTTCTGTGTGAATAATATGGTATAAAATGTAAATACATAATTAACAAATATGCATCCACCATTATGTACATAAACAGTCCAAACTAGGTATTGTCCCTACCACATGTACATGCGCACACATTCACTGTTTTTTTAGGGGATATGTTAAGACAATTTACCCCATCATAGACATGCAAGTAAACAACACATGACTAGCTTTTGCAATGTACCATCACCCCAGAGCATGCAAGCAAACACCACATGGCTAGCTTTTACAATGTGCCATCACCCCAGAGCATGCAAGCAAACACCACATGGCTAGCTTTTACAATGTGCCATCACCCCAGAGCATGCAAGCAAACACCACATGACTAGCTTTTACAATGTGCCATCACCCCAGAGCATGCAAGCAAACACCACATGGCTAGCTTTTACAATGTGCCATCACCCCAGAGCATGCAAGCAAACACCACATGGCTAGCTTTTACAATGTGCCATCACCCCAGAGCATGCAAGCAAACACCACATGACTAGCTTTTACAATGTGCCGACACCCCAGACCATGCAAGCAAAAACCACATGGCTAGCTTAGCAATGTGCCATCACCCCTCTCCAAACTTGCGCTGGGGGCAGCGGGCATCACATGACACCCTCACCCTCACCCATGCTTTATTTTATAACATTGGTGGCACAGTGGGCGCCTCTCATCCCCCCAAACATCATTGTGCCCATGTTCTTGCGCTGGGGGGCAGCGCGCAGCGGGTGCAGCGCGCATCACGTGACACCCTCACCCATGCTTTAATTTATAACATTGGTGGCACAGTGGGCGCCTCTCATCCCCCCAAACATCATTGTGCCCATGTTCTTGCGCTGGGGGGCAGCGCGCAGCGGGTGCAGCGCGCATCACGTGACACCCTCACCCATGCTTTAATTTATAACATTGGTGGCACAGTGGGCGCCTCTCATCCCCCCAAACATCATTGTGCCCATGTTCTTGCGCTGGGGGGCAGCGCGCAGCGGGTGCAGCGCGCATCACGTGACACCCTCACCCATGCTTTAATTTATAACATTGGTGGCACAGTGGGCGCCTCTCATCCCCCCAAACATCATTGTGCCCATGTTCTTGCGCTGGGGGGCATCGCGCAGCGGGTGCAGCGCGCATCACGTGACACCCTCACCCATGAAGTTTACATTGGTGGCACAGTGGACCCCTCTCATTACCACCCCACCCCACCTGTGATCAGTGCGTTTGTGGTGCATAGTGGAGTGCAAAGTACTTACCAGCTCCAGAGGGTTCACAGCGCGTGGTGTCTGACAGCAGCAGCATGTGCAGAATGGAGAGGAGGGCTTCAGGGAGTGTCCAGATGAGCAAAATCGGTGGTCACTTGAGCACAAAAAAAAGACACCACACAAAAGGCGCCCGATATGCAGGGCTTGCTAAACGATTTTGCTAGATTGATGGGACATGCTCATTCTTCATCTTAATGCGATTTAGACGCGCGGGGCCGCGCATCTATATCGGTTTAGCCCCCACACACACACCGATGTATGCTTAGTTTCTAAGCGATCTTGCTAAATCGCTTAGAAAATGGCACAAAATCGGCATGTGTGTAGGCCCCATAACTGTGAAATACACTTTATTCACCAATTTGGGACGTGCTCCCCTTCGTCACAATATATGCGGGTTTACCTTCTGCCTCCTCACCGTTTGCGGACGCCAGGAGACCCACAGAGCCACACCTGGTGTAATTCCCCCAGATGTGCTTATGACACCTCAGTCTCCATTCACTGTGGTTCCAACCGATACTCTGGCTGACCCTCTCTCTGCTTTATGACCCCAGACACCTCTCATTCCTGCAGGGACCTTTTCAAAACGTCGCTCTCAGCCCCCACATACAGTAGATGTAGTTACGCACCTGGATAATCTCCCCAGATCCTACTCCCAGTGTAGCACAACAGAGATACCGGCTTTTGTGCAGTCTCCATTGTGCTCAGAGTTACGTGATTGTGGCATTCTGCATCTGTATGTCATGGTATGCAGTGCCAGTGTCTAAGTATAATGAATTTTTCACACCATTAGGGACTAATCAATGCAACTTCACATGGAATACAGATTTTGAGAGACAACTCTATCTGCTGAATTTAATTTAGAGTGCTTGAATTAGAAAAAAAAAATCAATGCAATTATGACCGCCAATACAATGCATGAATGAAAATATGCCATTAACCAAATTACGCGCCCATAAAAAGAACCTAAGTGAATTTTGATTGCTGAAATAAATGTGATGTATTTTTTCACCATTGCAGAGAGACTTTTAGTTGAAAGGCCCCATCCACTTGTACGATTTGGGCCCTTTTAAACCGATATTGAGGCATCGGACAGACAAATGTGATGAAAAGGACCCAAATAGCAAATAGACCCAAATAGCGGGTTGGAATCATTTGGTCTATTGCATTATGGTAGAAAGTCATTAGGTCGAATCCATTAGGTCGACATGCTAAAAGGTCGACATGACTCTAGGTCGACACAGGAGAAGGTCGACATGATTCTAGGTCGAAAGGTCATTAGTTCGACAGGTCATTAGTTCGACAAGGTCATTAGTTCGACATTGTCTATGTCGACATTCACAAGGTCGACATGGGGTTTTTCACTGTTTTTTTACCTGAATGTCAACACAGTCGACATGGACACAGTTTAAAGTGCACTGCATCCCCTCGCATCGCTCGCTGCGCTCGCAATGCCTCGGGCACGGTGCCTCGCTACGCTCGGCACACTATTTTATTCTCCCACCACGCCCTAGTGGATGGTAGGGCATGAAATACCGCCTGTCGGCACATGTTGGCTCAAAAAACAGTGAAAAACTCCATGTCGACCTTGTGAATGTCGACATAGACAATGTCGAACTAATGACCTTGTCGAACTAATGACCTGTCGAACTAATGACCTTTCGAACTAGAATCATGTCGACCTTTTCCCATGTCGACCTAGAGTCATGTCGACCTTTTAGCATGTCGACCTAATGGATTCGACCTAATGACTGTCGACCATAATGCAGTAGACCAAATGACCGCATCCCCAAATAGCATGTGTTTAAACTCCGATGTGCGATCCTGTGCACATCGGACAGGAGATACAGTAGTCACTACACACTCAGGAGAATGGATAGGTCAAACAAGAGCGCCAGGCGGCCTCCGGTGGGTGCACTCAACAGTGGTGACCCCACACCACAAACAACAATACTCGAAAACAACAGATGTGGGTGCGGCCTCCAGTGGCGCCTTCAAGGAATAAAAGAGGTACAACCCTAATAATGAAAGGGCGATCCTCTTCTCCGTATCTCATCAACTTTGAAATAGAAAGTACACAGGAAAATACCGCACGTTCCTCACTAAGAGTAACGTCAGTTACGGTGATCGGGGCGAGAGCTCCATTCACCCACCCTGCAGCACTAATTGGACCTTCTGAGTGGGGAGTGGAATATGAAAATTTTGCCGTGGAGATTGGCCTGTTTTTGTGGGCGTATCTATGTATATTATGTATGTGTTTTGATTGGCATATCATATGTCAATCAATCAGAGGATCTTCTAGGATTGGTTCAATTTGGTTTATAAACCCTATAGAGTGTAATTATGGGCACTCTCCTTGAGAAAGACCATAGGGATGGTTGAAAATGCATTTGGAGCTCTTTTAAACACTCTTGGTTGGGACGTATTGTGGATTCTGGACCAGTTGCCTGCTTTGCCTAACTTGGAGGTTTTATCCCGGGTACCACCTCCACTTCTAGCGCTTATGAGAGCTGTTTCATTTCAGTTCTCCACCATCGGGGTAATTGTCCCTTTTTTCCACTTATGTCCCATGTTTTATGTATGTATGTGTGTGTGTATAATAAAATGATGTTGCACCATATACTTCTCTTTTAATATTTTGGGTATACATCTGAACTACCTCTGTGGGGAGCCTGTTGGATAAATTCTTCCCTGTGAACCAAGGCCACCTGTATATGCTTAATTGCCTATCGGAGAAGAGGAGACACCACCTCTTAGGGAGGAACGTGCGGTATTTTCCTGTGTACTTTCTATTTCAAAGTTGATGAGATACGGAGAAGAGGATCGCCCTTTCATTATTAGGGTTGTACCTCTTTTAGTCCTTGAAGGCGCCACTGGAGGGAGCATCCACATCTGTTGTTTTTCGAGGAGATAGTCACTGCTGCGCCAAGAAACCATTAGATCCTGTAGCAGGGAATGAGATCGCGTGCAATATATTGCATGCAATATATTGCACACAATCCTGCCGTACAGAACCTTCCCAGGAGGGTCCGGGGGGATCAGCTGCGACTACTCCCCTCAGAGAAGTCGCAGAAGTGGATGGGGGGCTTATGTTCTACAAAGCAATTGCAGCCATCACATGTGTATGAACAGCAGTGATGACTGCTCATATGCAAAACGGACTGCTTCTATGGAATACATCCGCTGTAGCCGTAGAAGCCGGATCGGACTGCCCCAAAGGCAGTAGCTTCCCGCAGGAACTCACTCTCTGGTAATTGCAGCCTGTAGTAAAAGTCAAACGGGTGACTGGCAGGTAGGACGTCCAATGGAAGTCACTGCCAGTCACTGTAGGCATACTGTCATGGACTGCACTGGTTCACTGAGGTCAAAGAATTTACTAAGGGGTCATTAGGGGGCCTCCACACAGTGCAATTTGTATCAGAGCATCCACCTCCTGCAGCTCCGCTGTTCAATAACAGCATCCCCAAGGAGCTCCACCATGTAGTCAGTCTCACCTGATAGTGACATCCCAGGAGATTATGGCTATGAGCCGCCAGCTTCTACATTGCCCCATGGTCCCCACCACCCTTAATCCAGCCCTGGTGATATTGACGCTGACATTAAGGTAAGTAGGCTATAGTGTAGTGCTGTGTTGTATGAGGAGTGACAATAGTGGGTGTGTGGCTGATTTCTCTGGCAGGTCCAGTTCCCAATACATTGTGCCTGCCCTCTGATCATCTCCAAGACCCAGCAAGGTACCATCTACAGTTACCATTGTTCTATTGTATATTCTCTATGTGATGTCATTAGTTTGTAGCGAAAAGATAGCATGCATGAATGTTGGTTCTGCCCATGGAATGACTGCCTGTAGTCCAGGTAGGGACTGGCTGTACTATAAAGAAATGATCTTCCTACCATCGTTGACTAAGGGCCTGATTCAGCAAGGCTCGTTAAGCCCTGAAACACTGCCCTCCCCCCTGCTGAATGTCCCCCCCCCCCCTGGTCCAGCCCCGTTTCTGCGCCCCCCCCCCCCCCCCTGCAAAGAACCGCCCGGTAAATGTGTGTCCTTCCATAAAGGGTGGGGCCAAATTCGGATCGCTAGAAGTGATCCTGAATCGGCCCCTAAATGTGTACTATGTCCAGTGGCAATATTTAATAGCCTGCAAGCTTCGGAGTTTGCCTGTGTTTTTAAAGTGGCAATCATTTACAAGGCAAATCCGACCTGGGTCTGCCGGGTAAATGATTGCCACTTTAAAAATATGGGACGACTCGCAGAAATCCCTAAACAGCCCGCACCTCGCAGACTATTGCCCCGTACACACACACGGTTCACTGTGGTCTACTTTTCTATTCCATTTTGCTTACATAAGCAAAATCAAATAAAAAATGAATTAAAATCGGAGGTATTGCGATTCGATCCCGATGCGCGGCCCTATTCGAAATTGAATATAAAAATAAATAGTAGAGATCTGTAAAATCAGGGTTGCCTACTTTATGGCTGCCCTGGGAGTGGGCAGCCAGTTCAGTGAGGTGGGGGGCCACTGATGGGATGGGAAAGGGGTGGGATGGGGGTGGGGTGGATCATCCGGAGTGGGGCGTGGTCAGCACGATTGCATCCTTGTGGCCACGCCCCCACCGTGCATTGCCGGTATTTCAGGCATTGCACAGTGCTGCTATTGCAGGGCTACAAACAATAGCGGAACTCCCGGTGGCAATGGCTTAAAGGGGCACTGGCTCCATTGCCTCTGATGTTCCGCCTAGTGCTGCTGCTGCACTCTTATTCAGCAGCGGGTGGCTATATCATATATCATATCATTGTGTGCAGTGGTGCTGGCTGGTGGCCCCCCTCCCCCGTAGCCTTGTGTGCAGCGGCCGCTCTCACCTATCACCTGGCTGCTGGCTGGGGCGGAAGTCGGCCTGAGCAAGCCAGCCAGTGATGAAGAGCCGGGAGTCGGGTGGCGGACAGTCCACTCCACACAGCCAGTGTGCATAGGCGAATCTAGAATTATGGTAATGGGTGGTCCCAGATCCAGACATAATAGAAGGCGGACCTTTGCGCGGCGCAGCCGCGCGGCAAAAAGGGGGCGTGGCCTCATGGGAAGGAGGCGTGGTATCACAAAAAGGGGTGTGGTATTACACGTTAGACCATACACAGTAATGCCCATTACACATTTTAGCAAACTCCGTAATACCCATTACACATAAAGCCACACGTCGTAATGCCAATTACACATAAGGCCACACACCATAATGCCCATTACACATTGTGCCACACATCATGATGCCCATTACATACTATATAACAAACCGTAATGCCCATTACATATTTGCCACATAAGTGTTGCTTACCTACGTGCTCATTGCTAGGGGGTGCTTGCTTGATGGCACCATAGTATCCATTACACATGATGCCGCACACCATAGTACCCATTACACATGATGCCGCACACCATAGTACCCATTACACATGATGCCGCGCACCATAGTACCCATTACACATGATGCTGCACACATAATGTCCCTTACACATGATGCTGCACACATAATGCCGCTTACACATGATGCTGCACACCATAATGCCCCTTACACATTAAGCCACACATTATGCGTAATGCCCCCACATACCGCCACTTGTAGCGTCCCTTAACCAATGCCCCCAAATGTGCCACTTACTGTAAATTTTTATATGAGCCTTCGCTGCTGCTGCAGGGAGAGATGGAGAGCGGTGCCGCTGCTTCTATGGGGAGAGGAGCAGAGCGCAGTGCAGAGCACGCTGCCACTCCCCTCCTGGTGCCCCCTCTAGCCGAGTGGACATTTGAAATATTGTGCGCGCTGTTGTTGTGCATGACGTCGGGGGAGCACGCCGGGCGCCGGCACCACATGATTAAGGGGGGGGGGGGGGGCGGGCTGTGGTGAAAGCGGGGAGAAGAATTGGAGCGGAAGCTGCAGGGGTGACAGTCATTGACAGCTGGGCAAAGAGCAGGGGGCTGCCCGGCTGTATTCAGAGCACTGCAGGTCACGGCTGTTTGAAATAATACCCCTTTCACAGAAAATGCAGGGATTTACCCGGGAATATGGTCCCAGGATCATGCAGGGACATTCCCAGGCTGACCCCTTATACACCAGCCTAGTCCCTGCATTTTCTGGTGTGAGGAGGAGAGACAACCACTCCCCTCTCCCTACCCCCCTTTAACCAACCAGCTATATCTTCGGAACCAACTGACCCATTTACATGAGACCAGTATCATATTGAAGAACTTTTGAGTTGGCTTCGAATGCTTTTGGTCCCGTGAAACTGGGCTGTTTAGTTCCAGAGAAATCTGCCCTCAAAAAACATAAACAGTCATGAAATTACATTTAAGAAATGAAAAAAACGGTTTAACCTCAATATCCCTGGAACACATTAACCTATATGGATCCAGCCTGGTATCAGATTGAAGGCCCATCGATTTGGGTTTGACTGAGATCAACCTCCAGCTTCAGTGATGCCGAAGGGGGAAATGGCATCCGTTGAACTGGGTGGGGGTCAGAATTAGCGGGTCCCATGTTATCCTATAGGGAAAACGTTTCAGCTTTGCCTGGCCGTATCTCCGGTTCCCAGGGGGCTAGAGACATGGGGCTGGGCTCGTTGGAAAGCCCTGGTCCTCAGCTACAAAATGGGCTAATGGGTGGTCCTGTGCACCCCTGGACCACCCCCTAGATTCGCCTATGCCAGTGTGTGGGTGTGACTGTCCCTGAAGCAGGCATGAGGCAGCTCTTAACTAAAAGACGGGAGCTGCGCCCACTCTATCTCTCAGTCTCCCCCTCTTGCTATCTCTCTATTGGGGGTGGGGGGGACACCCACTTTTATCTTGCCTCCGGGGTGACATGGACAAACTTAAGCCACTGGCTACAAAGACTCGATTCGCGTCTTTTGCTTCCACGGACCCCCCCTGCCGAGGAGGGGAGGGTTTGAGAGAGACTGGCCACATTCTGGGAGGCTTGCCCTCCTTTTCATGGGGCCGGGAGGGGGACCCGATTTCAGGGACCCTCTCAACCATTCCAGGAGGGTAGGCAACCCTGGGCTAAATTGAATGCATTTGCCTTGCTGAGCAATTTGATCCCGATTCAAACCCGATCTAATTATGGGATCGAATAACAAGGCAATCGTACAGTGTGTATTACATATTGCCCCAGATTCTTTGCAGTTCCTTTTATAAAACAAAACAAACTTTAGATCCAGATATAAGTACAGTAAAGTGTGGCTTGCTGTGTGCAATCCAGACCACAAGGGGGCTTAGTTGTACTACAAGTCCTTCAGCCTTGTAACTTTCAGGGAGGCCATATGAATATAAACTCTGCAACTCTGCCTTGTCCGTTGATAAAATAGACTGGCATTCAGCAATTCAGCATTATATAATAACAATACAGCCAATGTGGACCTCTCCGTCAGGTGGCTACCACCATAGTCCAGAAGACAGGTTTATTTAAGGCTGAATATATCTCAGTCACCAGAAGTGCTGCCAGATAGCCTCTTTGATAAGAGTCACATATAAATTGCACAGGCTATGGAGCTGAATATAACCAGTAGAAATGCACGTGCCACACAGTACAAGCCTCCTATGCCATTGGTGATCAGTGGGTGCCGGGGCACTCTTTCAGCACATGTTACATCTGCCCCACCTGCACTGCACATGGTTTTGCCCATTTTCCAAACAAATTTGTACTGCAGTCAGATCTGAATAAAGGCCACTGTGTGATCATTGGCTTACTCAGTATGTCCAATATCCGCCATTGGGCATCTTAGTATATTTCCAGGTGACTACTAGAGCATGGTAAGTGGGACCAGGGGATGTGTATTATCCATCTAGATCAGGCCCAGCTGTTGTGAAACTACAAGTCCCATCATGCTTTGCCACAGTTTTGCTATTAGGGAATGCTAAAACTATGGGAAGGCATGCTGGGATGTGTAGTTTCACAACAGCTGGAGAGCCGCAGTTTGGACATGCCTGTTCTAGATCATTTCCAGCTATATAAATATCCAGGCTCCTTCCCTTTTCTTGTTATTGTTATGTTGATCCTATACTACAGCTGCTGTATCTGGTACGGATGCCACCTGTTTTACATTTTGCTTTTTATTATACATTTTTTCAACTTGGCAAACTACAATATGAGAGGTTTTCTCTCTTATTCATGTGAGCTTCCTGTGAAGTGGATCATCCATATGGATCAAAGAAACCTTGATATGATTGTACCTGCTGGCTTCAGGTACAAATGTGTTCACATACATCTAGCATCCCAGCACATTAAACAAACCTGTATTCAGGTTGCGAGGTCGACATGGGTATTTTCACTGTTTTTTGAGCCAACGTGGTGGGAGAATAAAATAGTGCGCCGAGCGCAGCGAGGCACCGTGCCCGAAACATGCAAGGGGCTGTGGTTGACTACAAACAGTGTCCATGTGGACTGTGTCGACATTCGGGTAAAAAAACAGTGAAAAAACTCATGTCAACATCGTAACCTGTCGACATAACCCATGTCGACCTAAATCCATGTCGACCTAGTCCCCTGTCGACCTAGACACATATCGACCTTCATCCATGTAGACCTTGCACCATGTCGACCTTCCTGCATGTAGACCCAACAGTGTCGACCTAATGACTGTCGCCTAACTGTGCTCGATAATACAATCCACACCCATTCAGGGCCATTTTTAGACCATTTGATTCCCGGAATAGTAGTTAGAAGTGTCACCTTAAGCCGGTTAATTCTGAAGTGGATCAATAGCAACACATGAGCGCACACGAGAGGCCAGATCAGTATCATTCAACCTCCTTTCCCCAGGACTCGCTGATTTAGTAATTATACAACTAGTCAATGAACCTTAATCAAAATAAAGTACAATAAATAATCTTGGTCTCTGTTTCCCCAAGAGCAAATCCTGCAATAACGCACATGTGTAAAGCATTAGGAGAAAATGACTTAGATCCTATATGCAATATATATTATGAACCCTCTTAAAATACATTTTAGGCATGGAGACCTTGGGGCTTCTATGAAGCATGACGATGAAGCCCTTGGGCCCTTCATTATCACAATCAGTTTTAATACAGACGTGCTTAAATTGTTTTGGCCTACATTCGCAATGTGGAAATGTTCATGCAAATGTAGTCATGGCCAGAGATAGAGTGTAGAGAGGGGACATGACCTGGTTTAGACCATATAGAGAGGCATTACATGAGTACGCGTATATTGAGGGCATCTCATGAGTTAATGTATATATTTATGTGAACCTCTGCTGCCCGAAGTTATAAGACCAGGCGGCATCCTAAGTTACAATGTGTTCCAGCTGCTCCAATCTTGGCTTAAGCTCCCTCCTGTTGGTGCCAGACTGCCTGTTCAGCTGCAGGATAGGATGATGGGAGGAGGAGGGGGCTTATGGGAGATGTAGTTACTGCTACTGATGGGTTGGATACACATTCCACGGGTCACAAACACAACAGGTAGTCACACACTGATGGGCTAAAGTTACACACACACACACACACACACATAATCTTACGTACATACTGCAAAAGAAGACCAGCATGTCAGGGAAGTGGAGGGGGGGGGGAGTGCTTCTTCCTGACAAACAAACATTTGGGCTTGCTCTTTGGTGCTCAAAAAAATAAAATAAAAACATTAAGTGGATCCAATCTCCAAATGAATTCCACAACTCAGGAAAAAATCCAGCAGATGCAAGATATTTAGTAAATTAATTGAATACGCCCCTAGAGTCTGTGCCCTGTGTGCCAAAGACTGGCAGCACCCATGCTCATTATTCTGTATTAGGGTGCATCATTTTGTGAAATATAATAATAAATATATATTTTTCCATTTTTGTAATGATTTATCTTCTCTAAAAGGAGATCATATATATGTCTGAGTCACAACATGTTTCTGAAATCTGGACAGGAAGAAAATATAAATCTCACTGGGTGCGAATTAATGTATCTCATATTTCATAAGTAGAAACTGTAGCCAAAATGCAGATGATGGATTAGTCAATTTACATACCCAGGTAAAATACAATAACAATAAAAGAGATATTATACAAAAGAAATATGAGCTAGAAATCACTGGCACAGCGCAATCATTCACCTTGGAAACTGATAAAACATTTGCTGAAGCTGTCGATGCAATTATTATAGCTATATAAATCACATCTGCCCATCCTGTAGATGCTAGATAAAAGGATTATACACCACTAACTGTTATGATTAATCTTTGTATCTCTCTTACAAAAGGGGCTCGGGATTGGATGGCAGTAGAACATATAGTACTAGCATGAATGCACATCGTTATAATCAATGGTAATACACAGTAGTTATTTCCTAGTTTTGAGGTGTTGCGCTTAAGCAAACCACCTCCTGGGCAATGCCTACACACCCATTCACAGGGACCAATTACTAAAGTCATAACTTACCCCTCCTACAGTCCTGTGCTGTATATCCACATGCTTCCATACAGTAAGTGGCTGGCAGCATTTTAATTGGTGGATAGCTACAGACATCTACCAATAAGCATGCTGCCAGCCATTCACTACAAAATGGGGATCAGGAAGAGAATGCTCTATTCTGATTGGTGGATATATTTGGCCACATTTTACGCTTATAACTGCTTATGGACTGGGGGTAGAAAGGGAGAGACACATAGGCCAAATTAATTTAGGTCATGATCAAATAAATGTGACAGTTAGGCTTGGACACAGATGCCTATGTGCTTGTAAGAAGGACAATCTATTATCAAAAACGCACCCGTGATGATGATGTTGTTGATGATGATTGGCTGATCAATCTGTTTGTATCTAGATTCCTCCCAATTCTAGTATATGCAGCAACATTGGGACTGCTGTTTTATATGAAGTTGCTTCTTTGATGGACAAAACCATGCTGCACTGCAGGTGGGGCAGATGTAACATGTGCAGAGAGAGTTAGATTTGGGTGAGTTATTTTGTTTTTGTGCAGAGTAAATACTGGCTGCTTTATTTTTACACCGCAATATAGATATCACTTTGAAGTACAAGCCCCACCCAAATTTAACTCTCTCGCACATGTTACACCTGCCCCACCTGCAGTGCACATGGTTTTGTCCATTGTCCAAAAAAGGAGTTTGCTTTTGCAAACCAACAAGAATCACTCCCTTAGCCCCTGATGTTTGGATCTAGTTGAGTACTTTTATTTTGCGTATGTTTGGGGAAAAGGAAGGGGGAAAGAGCCCGAGCACAAGCTGTACTTGAATTTGTAATGAAAGGGTACATAGATTGTGTAGCCGAAAGATTCAATATGTTGTCCACAATAAAAGGTCAGGCTATATTAGGTAATTCTGTTTGGGTGGCGGTGCTCCCCTGAGAGTATGTTAGCAATTGGCAAAGAAGAAGAAGAAAGTACTCTCTTCTTGTTGGGGCACTCTTTATATGTATGAGAAAAAGGTTTCACTTTATATCTAAAATATAACTTTTATTCTATAGTATTAAAAAATGAAAATGGACACAAACTACAAATAACAAAAAAAAGTCTATGTACAGGTGATACGGTCGTATTAATTGATGTATCGCTGCTATTACAGCATAAAAATTATGGTGACAATTTATCCTGTACAATTAGATGCAATAAATATGCAAGAAATATAGATAAGCAAATTATTCAATGATGATCAGGGAATTCACAGTGATAGACTAGTGAAGATATACAATTTAAACTTTAAATGGTATGTATCACAATTTTTCTGGGTATCAGATCCCTGTCACCATTTTGGGCACATGTAATTGCACAATTATACCCCTTTTACACCACCTCAAAACCCCGGGTCTTCAGCGGGTCAGACCCGAGGGCGGTGTAAATGGGTACGCAGGGTCAGATGACCCGGCTCCCATTTACATCAATGGGGACGTACAACCTACAGACTGCAGTGCCCGCAGGTTGGACGGGGGGGGGGGGGGGTTGTGGGGGTGGGGCACAGACAGCCTGCGGCGGCAGCGAAGGAGGTGAATGGATGCCTGTGTGCGGCATCCATTCACCTCCCGGACGACGGCTGGGGGGTGCATGGGGGCTGGGGGTAGCCCAGCAGCTTACCTTGGTGCACGCCTATCGTGGGGATCACAGCGGCCCCGGCACTTGGAGATGATGTCATCTCCAAGCGCCGCCTCCATCTACACTGCGGGTGGGCAACGCAGTGTAAATGGAGTAAATCCCGGGTCCGATCCGGCTTGGATCCTTCTTCCAAATGCCGGATCTGGGATTTTTGGTTTAAAAGGGGTATTACATGTGCCCAAAACGGTGACCGGGATCTGATACTCAGAAAAATTGTGACCGCATTAAACAGGCATTCCGGCAGACTGGACCCGACTTTAAAAGCTGTTGGGCCCATTCGGCCAAGAACTGCCATGGATTGTGGAGCTCACGGCTGTATCTCGACGATCCATGGCTGTTTCTCGCAAACACTCCCCCTTTTTGGTGCTTGCCAGGCGGTACATTGAATCCCGCCTGCCGAATCTCAGTCGAGCGGGCCGAGAATGGGCCAGGGTCACAACTGTATGGTTTTATACTGGGGTATTTATTGCCTATATAGTATATACTGCTGTTGCACAGCAGAATGAATCTTTTTTTTTTTTTGCCCACATTTTAAACCTGGATATTTTTCTGTAAAATGTGTCCAGCTACAGGGATTTGAAACTATAAAGTTACTGATTTGTTTGTCAAGAGCTTAGTTTATTGATGACCTTGGTCTCTAACTACTTATCTCACCCAATATACAGTCCAGATGTACTCCAAACATATTTTGATGTAAGCTTGTTTAATATTACATAACTTTAAGGTTCATGTCAGAAGAAAACAGGTGCCTCGTAACAGAAAACAGGTGCCTCGTAACAGAAAACAGGTGCCTTGTGACAGAAAACAGGTGCCTCGTGACAGAAAACAGGTGCCTCGTGACAGAAAACAGGTGTCTCGTGACAGAAAACAGGTGTCTCATGACAGAGAACATCAAAAATTCTTGCAAACACATTTACTTTAAAGTTTTCCATCTTCAGATAATGTTTAATCATTTAATTTATACAGCCATGTCCATGATTTTATAATATCAGACAGAACTTAGGGAGTAAGCAGTAGAAAGAAAGAAGTAATAATGCCACTGTATAGGTCATTGGTACGACCTCATCTAGGAGTATTGTGTTCAGTTCTGGAGGCCATATTTCCAGAAGGATATAAATACATTAGAGACTGTACAAAGAAGGGCAACTAAAATGGTGCATGGCCTACATCACAAAACGTACCAGGAAAGACTAAAAGATCTTAATATGTATAGTTTAGAGCAGAGAAGGGAAAGGGGGACATGTGGGAGACATTCTTCACAGGAAGAGGAGCAGCAGAACACGAAGACATGCACTGACACTAGAGGGAGGAAGATTCAGGGGAGATATGAGGAAGAATTACTTCACAGAAAGAGTAGTAGATAAGTGGAATAGCCTCCCATCAGAGGTGGTAGAGGCAAATACAGTAGAACAATTTAAACATGCTTGGATTAGGAATATTGATAACATTACAAAGAAATAAGGATCAAATATGGTTTCAGGTAACATGTTTAAACTCTCCATATATGTTTAAAAACAGGGCAGACTAGATGGGCCAAGTGGTTCTTATCTGCCGTCACATTCTATGTTTCTGTGTGTCACCAGAGCCATGGAAATGGAACAAATATATTATTGGGATATGAAACCAAGATGGACAACTCCATGAATGTAGAAATCATGTTTTCATGAGGTCATTTGCTGAGTACATCTTAAATGTAAAATCAATGCCTCAAAACAGTTTCTCGCGACTACGTATATTGGGCCTGATTCACATCTGTAGCAAGACTACAATTTTTGCAGATGGACAAAACCAGGCTGCACTGCGGGAGGTGGGCAATTCTCCTGCAGCCTCCGCACCCCTTTTCTCCGCTGCACCAAATACCGTGTCCACAGAGAGGAGGCGGGGCTAAGATGATGTGGATCATGTAATTTTGAATAATTTTAGCCCCTCCCCCAATCTGTGGACCCGCAAATTGCTGCGTTTGCCTGCCAAGGGGGCGTGGTTTGGTGACATCAGCCTCGTCCCGCTTCCCCTGACACATACAATCTGGCTTCTCCCGGAGAGGAGAAAAAAATGTAGGCAAGTATAGTTTCTGATGGTACAACAAGTAAAACTGATACAAATGTAAGTTGTTATGAGCTATGACTCATGCAGAGGTAACGACTCATAGGTCTCCATGGTGACTGTGGCAGAGGCGTAACTAAAGCACCGCAGCCCCCGCAGCCGCGGGGGGGGCGCTGTGCATGTGTGGGCGCCGGAGGGCTGTGGTGCTATAGTTAGCCCCCTCCCGTCCGCTCATCTGCCGCCCATCTGCCGCCCGCCAATCCGCCGCCCGCAGCCTTACCTGTCTTGCTGGTCTCGTCCCGGCTCCCTTGCTGGCTTCATTCTTCTGCTAGTGAGATGGACCACAATAAAATGTCCGCCCCATATAGCAGACAGTTCTCTGAAACTGTCTGCTGTATGGGGGCGGACATTTTGTGTTGAAGCCGGGACGGGACCAGCAAGACAGGTAAGGCTGCGGGAGGGGGGTGCGGCGGGGGGCGCCCCCCATTAACGGCGGGGGGGGGGGCGCCCAATTCATAGTTATGCCACTGGACTGTGGTATTGCGGTCCCACGATAGGTATACCGACGGTCGGTATCCTGACATTGGATTAGTGGGGGCCATTTTGTGGGCTGGGCCTATCAATTAATTAGGAACTGCTGACATGAGTGTTGTCTCAGTCCATAAAATGTCTTCCACCACCAAGGGTAGGCAACTAGTACACTGTATAAGACAAGTTCATCTTGAAGATAAAATATGTTAAGCAGTAATTCCCAATGCTACCTCAATCGTTTGCCCTGAGGTGGGTTCTCGAACAATTATTGCGCACCACAAAGGAAAACCGGTATTTATGTAGTATCTGGGCGCCCGATTTAGAAATCGGGTCGGATCGGGCACATCGCATCGCATCGCATGCGACCAAATCGGATGCGATGCGATGCGATGGACCCGATTTTTCCATAGGATTCAATGTTAAAATGGACTGAGTCCATTTTAACATGGAATTCAATGGGAAAAGGGGTCCTTTTCATACCCCTACTATCCAAGTGGGCATGGAGTTGGATACAAACCTGTGGCGAGCGTAGCGAGCCACCGAGCCCGAAGCGTGGCGGGCGTAGCGAGCCCCGCGAGGGGACACAGAATACCGTCCCCTCGCGGGGCTCGCTTCGCTCGCCACGCTTCGGGCTCGGTAGCTCGATACGCTCGCCACAGGTTTATATCCAACTCCATGCCCACTTGGATAGTATGGGTATGAAAAGGAACCCTTTTTTCCCATTGAATTCCATGTTAAAATGAACTCAGTCCATTTTAACATTGAATCCTATGGAAAAATCGGGTCATCGCATCGCATGCGATGCGATGCGATGCGATATCAAATCGCATCGCATCTGATTGTATGCCTTAAGTTAAGGCATACAATCAAAAAATCGGGCGCCCAGATAATACATAAGTACCGGAAAACCATATCGAGTTGGTAGCAGCTCATCACACCTGTCTAATGCCCCCATTATAGGGTCACCACCTCATCCCTTTAATTCCGGACACATATTAATTACACAGGTTCTGTGGCAGTTTAAAACCAGGTGAAATAGAGCCTTGAAGTCAGCCAGCCACAGAACCTGTGTAATTAATATGTGTCCGGAAGTAAAGGGATGAGGTGGTAACCCTACCCCATTATAATGCCACCTCAAGCCCCAATGCCTGGCCCCTGCACGGATACGATTGGTGCTTGAACAATGTTGACCTACAGCAATGAAACCATGGTGGCAGCAGGCAATGCTAATTTGACAAAAACTGCTGTGGCATACTACAAATTGGTAGTTTCTATGTTTGTGGAAACTTTATAACTTTAGGGATCCCAACAATAGAGTATGAGGTACCAGAAGAGTGATATCACTGTTAAGGTAAAGTAAGGAAAGTTAATTTGGGGTTAACCATTTCATAAAAATGCATCCTATCAATGACATCCTTGAGGCTGAGGCTGAATCCTCACAAATGATTGTGTAGCAATCGCCATCTTTTTATGGTGAACTGAACTGTGATCTTTTAAAATAAAGTTTTTTTTTTAATTATTATTTGGTGTAAAAAAAATCTGTTTTTTTTTTACTGTGAAGGGGCATGCTACTTTTTTTTCATGTACTTACTGCACATGAATATATATATTTAATTTTAATTTTTTTTTTACACATAACAGCCAGCAGGGGGCCGAGAGCTGCTCATTAGATATTCATATATTCACTGCTCCTGCTCATTACATATGCAGAGCAGCTCCCTACCCCAGTCCCCTGCCAGCTCACCCAGGGGGGCAGCTGCTGCTTGTGTCCCCGGGAGACCTCCTCCCCCAAAGTGTCCAGCTCAGGCAGGGAGGCTTCCATCTCCCTGCCTGCCGCCGTCCCTCGGCTCCCTGCGCGGGTTAAAATTTGCCGTCAGGGGCAGCGAGCCCCTGCGGCATTGAATACAGTGACAGGGAGGGCTGGCAGCGAATGCTCCAGCCCTCCGGAACACGGCGACTGTGCAACGAATCCTAAACAGGATTCGCTGCACATCGCCATTATTCACATTGAATACTGCCCAATGAGGTGAAGTACTGCCACTGACCACTAGAGGCCACTTGACTCCCTTCAAAGTAATTTGGACCGTCTAGTGGCCTCTAGTGGTCAGTGGCGATACTTCACCTCATAAAGGTGAGGAGTAGCTAGCCTTTTATATGTATAGATGAAACATAATATTATTAAAAATCAAGGGTGCTGTATTTATGTATTTTAAATTATTTTAGGTGGCTTTAAAATAAATTATAGATAACAATGAGTTTAACCAACCCATTTAACTGTCAATCAATTAAGTTAGCAACATCGGATTTAATCCCCCTCCCCCTCCCACTCAGATAATAATAATATTAAAAATAGACTATTACCCATGCTGAATAAGGGTCTGGGTATAAATGAGGAGAATTTAGCAAAAGTAACATGTGAGCCAGACTCTGACAGGTCTTGTCAATCAGCGTAAATAATTGAAGCTTTATCTAGAAAATGTAGTTACTATGTTACTATACATATTCATTGTTTCCATAACAACGACTTTGGTCAATTATATCTCTTCTGGTAGCAGACACTGTCAACTGTGGGATAAAAGGTTTTGTGAGCTCCCTTTATGCTGCATTTCTATTGGCTTGTCCTTCGGCATTGACGTGTAATTGGCATGAGAATTGTTACAGGACCCACAAGGATATCAATGGTAAACATGGGAGACTAAACTCTCTATAGGAATTTCTTTTTTGTCTTTTGACTGGAACGTTGAACCCCGCGGCTAAAGATACAGAAAGCGACAATAGTCGAAGACTCATTATTCACCACTCACTACCCAAACATTGTGTTTACACACGCTATGGGATGCATGCTTTATTCAATAAAGTCTGCCCAAGTCTTACAGGCAGCTTCTATATAAAAAGGAAATGTTTGTCCGCTAGAAATGTTGGGTGAATTTCCAAATCGTGGTCCTACAAATCAGCAGTGTGCCGTGCGCGTTACACCAGCAGACGATGGATTGTTCTGTTTTACACAGGAAGCTCAGAAATACTTTATTATTGTACAGACAAGTTGAGTATATGTTTGGAATAATAAAATGAAGTCGGCTTCATTGAAGGAACAGTGCGCATGTAATCATTTCTAGAGTCTGGACTATCTATTTGGCCTTCCTGGGTGCTGGTGGGGGTATGCCGATCACCTGTATGTATTCCATAACAGTGGCAAACGCAGGATTTTTAGAGGGGGGTTTCCAAATGTAATCCACAATCTCCCAATCTGCAGCGCACTGGAGTAAGTACGGGAGTCTGGAGAGGGTAACAGCCTTGAAACCTTTTATATAATGGATACTGTATGGAATACAGTATTCATATTTAACAGTACAGATGGTCTAAAGCAGGCATGTCCAACCTGCGGCCCTCCAGATGTTGTGAAACTACACATCCCATGATGCCCTGCCATAGTTTTAGCATTCCCTACTAGCAAAACTATGGCAAGGCATGTTGGGATGTGTAGTTTCACAACAGCTGGAGGGCTGCACGTTGGACATGCCTGGTCTAAAGTGTCCTGTAGGCTGTTTCAAACATTTAAATAAGATAAGTGGTCAGGAAAAGGTTAAACATATAATAAGTAAATAAACATCATAGAACTAGTGCTGCACTTTCTATGTTCACAATCTCCCACTACACGGTAAGGCTCCTGTCTCTTCCTCCTGGCAGCTGCTCTCTGGTCCAGTGCGATGTTTGAGGGCTCAGATTCGCACATAAAGTAAATGTAGTGGAATAAGCTGGTACACTGGGCGTGTGCAGCAGCTCTGCATGATGTGGTGGCAGCTGTATTGATCAAATTACATACCCCCCCCCCCCCGCATTTGCCTATGTATAAGTAATATACACCTGGGTCGTATACAGTATGTAGCACTTACTGTATTACAGAGCCCAAGAACATATATGCTCATTAGGCAGTTAAGGTGCCCATCCATACACAGTGCACGCAAATTGCGAGCGATGTGATCTAGATTCTAGACCAAAACGCATGCAATTATTGCACCGTGTATGGGCACCTTCAGTAGTAAACTCAGACACACATGCTGGTGACGGGATGCGGTCATCTATTAGAATGAACTTAGGTCTACAGTCATTAGGTCGACCCCACTAGGTCGACTGGCAGGAAGGTCGACCTGACTTAAGGTCGACATGGGCCAAGGTCGACATGACTTAAGGTCGAATTTGCATAAAGGTCGACATGAGGAAGGTCGACTGGTCATAAGGTCAACATGGGTTTTTCACTGTTTTTTGAGCCGACATGTGCCGACAGGCGGTATTTCATGCCCTACCATCCACTAGGGCGTGGTGGGAGAATAAAATAGTGTGCCGAGCGCAGCGAGGCACCGTGCCCGAAGCATTGCGAGCGAAGCGAGCGATGCAAGGGTCCGATTCTCATTGCCAACTGTGTCGACATTCGGATAAAAAAAACAGTGAAAAACCCATGTCGACCTTATGACCAGTCGACCTTTATGCAAATTCGACCTTAAGTCATGTCGACCTTGGCCCATGTCGACCTTAAGTCAGGTCGACCTTCCTGCCAGTCGACCTAGTGGGGTCGACCTAATGACTGTAGACCTAAATGCAGTCTGACGAATGATCCCATTCCCTGGTGACGCAGTAGCATCCGTACATCTCTGTATATATATGCAAAGCTGTTTCTGTGCATTTCACTGCCCGCTCTTGCATGTGTCTTTCTTGATTACACCGCTGAAGAAAGAAAAGATACTTTCACTGCACTTCTATAAAACTTTACTTTCCAAAGTTTGAAACTTTGATACAATCAAACAACACCCCAGTGAAAACTAGAAAGGAAGAAGCATTTCAAAGAAAGGAACAGCCAAAATTAAATTCTCTTTAGGGGACATGTCAAAATGTAACAAGGAAAACGGAAGCGTTTTAATCTTTTTTGAATGAATCGGGCCAAGAAGATGCCTGGTTTAAGTTTGGTAAATATTTCATGCTGTCGGATGTCTCCTTAACAAGTTCTTTATAATCCTGTCCTTGTTCGCCGCACGTCGGTCTCATGTTTTCCTCCGAGTTTGCGCTTCTCAGCAAAACTTGAAATGTCAGAGAATTCGGAGATCCCTTTGCCTTCCTTTTAGAGTTCCTAAACGTATATATTCCCCGAACGCTTCAGACTGTATTAGAAGCAGATGGTGCAGCTTGTAAAGCCATTTCTGATAATGTTTGATAGCAACTTTGTTAAATAAGTCTGGACAAAAAGTCTCTGGGTGATAACTGCTCACTGAGGGGAATTTCACACACAATTTCTTTTCTGATTGGCCGAAACCTGGAGAGAGTAAAAGCAGCAGAACCCTGATTTTAATCAGTATATCTATAATGTGCTATAAAAAAGGTCGACATACCTAAGGTCGACTTGGTCAGAAGGTCGACCCGTGCAATAGGTCAACATGAAAAATGACGACACATGTTTAAAAATACTTTCATGTCGACCTATGGCCTGTCAATCAATAGTGTGCCCGATACATGGCGGGAGGACACGGTACACTTATATGGTGTCCATCTCACCGTATGTCAACATAGACATAAAAATGTGAAAAACTCATGTCAACTTATTGCTTGTGACCCTGTCGACCTAAGCCAGGTCGACCTCTTTCATGTGTTGACATATGGCTTATGGACCAATAGTAATCAACTGTTGACAATTGACTGTTGAACTGTCTATTCACTACCCCATTCACACCAGCCAGGTCCCCGGGTTGAACCCGGGAACAACCCTGCTACCTAGCAGGGTTGGATTGCCGGCAAATTAGCCCGGTAATTTGTCCCGGGAACCTTTCACACCAGCGCTGGTACTGGGTTGTTCCCGGACTCAACCCGGGAATTTAGGCTGGTGTGAAAGGGGTATTAGAGAATCACCCCCTTTGTTTGAGGGTGGACTATAGCTCGGCCCTTACCTTCATGATCTGGCGACAATAGCTATAAAATGAAACATTTTGATACCCCCTCCAGTAATCCTGCATGATCACATGCAGTGGGAGTGGGGGAGTATGTAGTACTCCTGGTTTCTCACTGGCTCCCATTGCATTGGCAGAATCTGTGCAGGCCAGCAGAGGAGAAACCCCAGCACTGGGGAAGGTTGGGTGGAACAGGGCTGGGGTGGCCTATAATGTTTTTATGGATACAGATGTGCGCGCCATTGATAGGCTACAACCAGTATAGACCGGCCCCTATAGACCACCCATGGTGAACAATCTGTACAACACAGACCCATAGGCGACACTAATTATTTAACTTGTGATTCTGTTGGGTGGAATAATTAGCTCCAGCCTTTTAAATTGTGTCTGTGAGTAATGAATTCACATGTGCACCTGCCAGGTGACCTGGGTAATGTGTCAGTGGGTAATGAGTACACCTGTGCACCTGCCAGGTGACCTGGGTAATGTGTCAGTGAGTAATGAATACACATGTGCACCTGCTAGGTGACCTGGGAAATGTGTCAGTGAGTAATGAGTACACCTGTGCACCTGCCAGGTGACTTGGGTAATGTGTCAGTGAGTAATGAGTACACCTGTGCACCTGCCAGGTGACCTGGGTAATGTGTCAGTGAGTAATGAGTACACCTGTGCACCTGCCAGGTGACCTGGGTAATGTGTCAGTGAGTAATGAGTACACCTGTGCACCTGCCAGGTGACCTGGGTAATGTGTCACTGAGTAATGAGTACACCTGTGCACCTGCCAGGTGACCTGGGTAATGTGTCAGTGAGTAATGAATACACCTGTGCACCTGCTAGGTGACCTGGGAATACACCTGTGCACCTGCCAGGTGACCAGGGTAATGTGTCAGTGAGTAATGTGTACACCTGTGCACCTGCCAGGTGACCTGGGAAATGTGTCAGTGAGTAATGAATACACCTGTGCACCTGCCAGGTGACCTGGGAAATGTGCCAGTGAGTAATGAATACACCTGTGCACCTGCCAGGTGACCTGGGTAATGTGTCAGTGAGTAATGAATACACCTGTGCACCTGCCAGGTGACCTGGGTAATGTGTCAGTGAGTAATGAATACACCTGTGCACCTGCCAGGTGACCTGGGTAATGTGTCAGTGGGTAATGAGTACACCTGTGCACCTGCCAGGTGACCTGGGTAATGTGTCAGTGAGTAATGAATACACCTGTGCACCTGCTAGGTGACCTGGGAATACACCTGTGCACCTGCCAGGTGACCAGGGTAATGTGTCAGTGAGTAATGTGTACACCTGTGCACCTGCCAGGTGACCTGGGAAATGTGTCAGTGAGTAATGAATACACCTGTGCACCTGCCAGGTGACCTGGGAAATGTGCCAGTGAGTAATGAATACACCTGTGCACCTGCCAGGTGACCTGGGTAATGTGTCAGTGAGTAATGAATACACCTGTGCACCTGCCAGGTGACCTGGGTAATGTGTCAGTGAGTAATGAATACACCTGTGCACCTGCCAGGTGACCTGGGTAATGTGTCAGTGGGTAATGAGTACACCTGTGCACCTGCCAGGTGACCTGGGAAATTTGTCAGTGAGTAATGAATACACCTGTGCACCTGCCAGGTGACCTGGGTAATGTGTCACTGAGTAATGAATACACCTGTGCATCTGCTAGGTTACCTGGGAAATGTTTCAGTGAGTAATGAATACACCTGTGCACCTGCCAGGTGACCTGGGTAATGTGTCAGTGAGTAATGAGTACACCTGTGCACCTGCCAGGTGACCTGGGTAATGTGTCAGTGAGTAATGAATACACCTGTGCACCTGCCAGGTGACCTGGGTAATGTGTCAGTGGGTAATGAATACACCTGTGCACCTGCCAGGTGACCTGGGAAATGTGTCAGTGAGTAATGAATACACCTGTGCACCTGCTAGGTGACCTGGGAAATGTGTCAGTGAGTAATAAATACACGTGCGCACCTGCTAGTTGACCTGGGAAATGTGTCAGTGAGTAATGAATACACCTGTGCACCTGCCAGGTGACCTGGGTAATGTGTCAGTGGGTAATGAGTACACCTGTGCACCTGCCAGGTGACCTGGGAAATTTGTCAGTGAGTAATGAATACACCTGTGCACCTGCCAGGTGACCTGGGTAATGTGTCACTGAGTAATGAATACACCTGTGCACCTGCTAGGTTACCTGGGAAATGTTTCAGTGAGTAATGAATACACCTGTGCACCTGCCAGGTGACCTGGGTAATGTGTCAGTGAGTAATGAGTACACCTGTGCACCTGCCAGGTGACCTGGGTAATGTGTCAGTGAGTAATGAATACACCTGTGCACCTGCCAGGTGACCTGGGTAATGTGTCAGTAGGTAATGAATACACCTGTGCACCTGCCAGGTGACCTGGGAAATGTGTCAGTGAGTAATGAATACACCTGTGCACCTGCTAGGTGACCTGGGAAATGTGTCAGTGAGTAATAAATACACGTGCGCACCTGCTAGGTGACATGGGTAATGTCTCAGTGAGTAATGAATACACCTGTGCATCTACTAAGGACCGAGTTTGAGAATCACAGGTCTATGAAAATCAAAAGAACCAAATTCATTTTAAAACGACTTATACCCTCTTTGATAGTCTAATATCTCTCTGTAGTTAGAAATGCGTATAATGGACACAGAGTTTATAAAACCTGGAATTACCATTACCATGAACATGATTGATGTGCTCACTAAACAGATAATAGTCATGCTAACAAGCCCGTGGAGTATACGACTAGGCAGAGGGATATTGTAATAAACGAAACAAATAACTGTATAACATTATGGAAACACTTCATTATTTTTAATTAATCTTATTTTTGCCAAATTAAATATATAAAGGACTTTTCGCAATTGTTTTACAGCCTAATTATTATTATTTTAGGGTGCAGATTGCCCAAACCTCTTCTGCGCTTTTTTGTTGTTTTTTTGCCGTACTGCTACCGATACAATGCAGATTTATTTCTGCTGTCTGATGTAAATGACTAGCAGAAGGGATGGGTGACTGATTTCCTACCGTCAACAACAGCCGAATGCCCTCTACATAATGATGGATACAGGACTGCGGAGCACGCAGAAGCCGCCAGTGCTTACTGCTAAGATCAGGACGTTCTGTCTTATGCCACAATACAGCTGCAAATGCTTCATATTATAAAGAAATATATGAGAAAATGTTCATCGTCCAGGACAGTCATAAATACAGATACTCTTCGCTGTGCCATAGACACAGTTTGCGTAACTCCTATCTAATTCAGGTCGGCTAGGTAAGCTGCGAACATCGCAGCTTAACGAGTGCCCGAGACGCCGACCGCCTCCTGGCCATATACCAGACCTCCCCCTCTGCCCACCAAATACCCTCGGTACCATGCAAAGGGCTGCGCAGGAGAACACACCCCCTCACATGCCGCTGCCTGCAGGGGAAATCAATCGATGGTCGCCAACCATCGAATGATGACTCCTGCCATCGCAAATGAAGCTACATACATCTGGCCCCTAGACCACAACCAAAAATGTTCTGTGGCAGCGACAGTATAGTTCCACATGAGCATCCAGGAGTCCCGCCGGCCAGACGACAATTGTTGGATGCTGACTATTATCTTCTAGCAGGCGCTAAATAAATAAGAAGTATATTCCGATTGGTCAACGATATGCGCAACATCCCATCTTCAACTCCCTGGGGCCTCATTATAAGAACACGCATACATGTTTTCTGAGCGATATATTAAAAGAAAGATGATTAAAAGTAGACCTTTATTCTACAGCATATTCATTAATATACCGCTCCATTCTCGTAGCCCCGGTGCCTCTCCGCGCAGGTTCTCTCATTTCTTGTAGGTCGTTAATGGAGCAGTTTTACTAGAACACAAAAGCTTTAAAAATTGGATTTTATGCATTATCCTTTCAAAATAGATCTGATTAGCATATATGCCTTGAACTTTATGTTCCAAAGAAACTTAATGATGTGTCAAAACTTTATATACCAAGATAGTTTTATACTAATAGAGTTATCTATCAAACCTATCAGAGGGCAATGCTAACTGCCATCAAAGATAAGATAATTTATGTGAGTAGCTTCATGTAAGCCGAGTAAGCATCTTCAGTGCTATCTATCTATCTATCTATCTATCTATCTATCTATCTATCTATCTATCTATCTATCTATCTGTTATCCAATCAAAGTGAGGTATTGAATACCCTCCAACATCTGAAGGGCAGAAATCGGTACACATTCGGGAAGGGGGTGTGGCCATGTGTGAAGTAGGTGTGCCCACAGTTAAAGTTGGCGTGGTCACACCCCCTTTCCAAATGTGAACTGTGCATTTTTTTCTTCACTCCATGCTGCTTGCCTAGCTGCCCCATCCCCATATCCCCTGCTCAACGTGACTTTATCCTCTCACTATGCCGCCCTAACCCCAGGGAGGACTCACTTGCCTATTTCCCGGTCCTCAGACCAACCTGCGCTCCACTCACCCAGACCCGGACACCGCACAGCAGGTGCCTGGCGGCCATCACACCCCACCAGCAGGCCGCTAGCATGCCTAGGTACCAGAAGAAGATGGCACAGGGCACGGACATTTTGGCCAGCGGAGCTGCAGCCATGTCCTGTAACCGCCTGCACAGACAGCGACACCTGGAAGAGCGGGCGCACAGTCACCGTGTGCAAGAGGCTCCTGTCACCCAGTCTCCGCGCCCACATAGCCTACAACGTGCCGCCTCATTGGCCGCAGCACACGTCACTCTTCCCAGCACAGCCTTCTCGGCATCTCATTGGTGAAGGCAATCACATCTTCATTGTTTTACTGTAGCATCAATCAGCTCCGCTTGAAACTTGCGGCAACTTCACTCTGATTGGATGACCATTTCCAAAACTACAACCTCTCGAAGACAGTAGACAGGATCTGATTGGTTGCCCATAGCAACATCACATGTGAAGTAGAATACACATCTTAGTAAATTTCCCCCATTTTGTCCAATCCATGGTCATTTTTTGTAAAAAATGCAACATTTTTTGCCGATCCCCAGACTTTCTGACATTCGACAGTTGAATACTGACTGTCGAGATCATGTCGATAGCCGGCGAAATTGCCCGTCATTCTGACTGTCTTGACTTTCTGACAGTTGAAATCCCAGTTTGAATACCCCCCCATAGAGGAAACAGCGTTCCATTCTTGGTGTCATCCATTTGGACAATCACAGTTAAGGTACCCATACACTAGTAAGATTTATCTTCAGATCTGGCTGGTTGGAACAAAAACATGGTTATGGATGAGTGACAGTTTGTCAGTTTCCCAGCATTTCCAAGCAAATGGTCAACTGTCATTTGCTCTCATCCATAACCATGTTTTTGTTCCAACCAGCCAGATCTGAAGATAAATCTGCGTGTGTATGGCCACCTTAACTTTTCACCAATTAGCAATGGCGGCCTACCATGGTTCTAAGGGTCTGCATGCCCACTCTTCACATCTCTTCAGCAATCACCGCAACCCTCGGGAGGGACAGCCTCCGATTAGCAGGACTGTCCCGCTGTAATCAGGACAGTTGGGAGGTATATTCAGCGCAATAATTTTTCGGAATGACGATTCATGTTAATACCAGAATCATCTATATATATGTCTAGTATCCGTGCAGCTCCAAAACACTGCCATCTGTTGGCAGCAAGTGATACTACATCTACTAGCGCTCGAAACATTTGCTTCAAGCGGGCTTACTAGTATAAAATAACAAATTACGGCAAGTTTTATAAATACCATGCAAAATCCAATGGAAAGAAACACATTATAATTATTGGCACACTGCTTCTGCAATAGGTAATATACACATTTCACTAGGGATCTCCAGTACACACATCAATCATTTTGCATCCTATTGTGGCACTAACTAAAACATAATTACTTCCCTCAGTTTCCCCGAAGGGACGTATCCTGCCTACCTCCAGTTACAGGAGAAGAAGTGCCTTGTAATTGCTGTGTACACCGTGCCTATAGCCCTGTTCCACATGGCAATCATAGCTGCTTCACACTTAATGAAGACTTGAGAGACTAGGTGGAATAATTAAGGCAGGTGTTTACAATGACTACTATCTAATTACTCTCTAAAATGATCCTGCTATGAGAAGGCTTCGGAAACACGAGTTTTCCAACTGTCCAAACAGAAGGAAACACAATATCTGTAAAGAATAAGAAAAAAAATGTTTTCTACTGTGTTTATATGAAAGACAGGTGCATTTTATTACGCTCCGGTGCCAAAGTTTCTATAAATCATTAAAAAAAAAACATTAAAAAAAGCCAGCGAATAATGAAGCTTTGTGGAGAGGGGGGTGCAGGCAGAATGGTTCTGATTCACTGTTGTTGTGTTTTCGGAGATAAATATGAGGCTCAAAGAGATTTACGCCAGCTACGGCGGGAAATGAAAGGATTTTTTGTTTAGATTCAGGAAATGGAAGATTACACGTTTGAGTCTGGAAAATGATAAATTTAATGGAACGAGCCCTACATTTATACGTGTTACAGCAGAGTAGATTTTTTTTTATCCATATGCAAATTTTAAATGTCACCCCTCCCCCTCCCACTTCCCGCTAGCTATCTAATAATAGACATACAAGATGTGTTCTAGGAAAACCTACTATACTTGTTTCAGATGTTGATAGCTAGGCTTACAATGCTATTGCTTTAAACTGGGACGTTCATGAATTACACAGGTTCGGTGGCTAATTAAAAAACGGGTGAAATGCAGACTTGAAGTTAGCCAGCCACAGAACCTGTGTAATGATGAACATACACTAGCACCATTTGGCCTCTCTTTTATCCGATTCCAATGGATCGGGCTGAGAAATCGGATGAAAACATGGCCAAATCTCAGGTGTTTGACATCTGTTCAGATCCGATGCGTGTTCCCATGCGCATCGGATCCAGAGATTGAACCTGCTGCCCCAAGCGATGCATTGCATCTGATATCCCTTGAACTCCCCCCGGTAGCTCCCCAGAAGTCCTTTACATGCGATAAATCACATGTGATGCAAAAAATGGTACATCAAGCTCCAAATCGTAAAAAAAGCCCTCCCAGGGAGCTGCTGGGGGAGTTCAAGGGAAATCGTGTCCGACTTGGCCATCCTATAAGTCGGTGTATGATGCCTTAATTTATGAGTGTCCCGTTTAAAGGGATAGTATTTCCATTTGAGCAAATACATCAAGAAAGGTCCTACTCCAGCGGTAGCCAACTCCAGTCAAGTAAGTTTTTGAATTAGTTGAGGGCAGGCGTAGTCAACTCCAGTTCTTCGAGAACTGTCAACAGTTTTCCAGTTCTCCTCACAGGAGAAATAATTAGCTCCACCTGTGGATCTTTCAAAATGTGTCAGTGAATAATGAATTCACCTGTGCACCAGAAGGGCGTTCTGGAAAACACAAACTTTTGGTAGCTCTTGAGGACTGGAGTTGGCTACCCTTGCCCTATACTATTTCAATCACTTTAAATGTGTCAATCTTTCAGACTGATATCCCATTAAGCCCCAGATGTTGGATACACAAGAGAACCCCACCAATCAGTGAAATCTGTGATTCCTGCACAGAAGACTTCATTTCAATATTTGACTTTTATTCCGTTTGCATGCGCTAATGGCATTTTATAACGAACCAGGCGAAGTCTATAAGGTTTATTTACTGAACTGGCAGAAATGTAGTCTTACATTAGATCAACTCAACTTAGGGCCATGTGTCTGTTTTAACTTTTCTAAAGTAATTTTGGTACTTGTTTCCTAGCAGGGCGCCCACGATTTTGATCGTAGGCATCGCAAGGAAAAAAATCGCGTCGGTCGCGTCGCATGCTGACAAAAAATCGCATGCGATGCGACCGACGCGATTACCGCGATTTTACATAGGGAACAATGTTAAATGGCCCACAGACCCCAAATACCCACTCTGAAGTGTGAAATGCCCCCCCCCCCCAATTGTTAACGCCACCCCACGATCAACGTCAACCTGAAGCGTGCCCACGAGGGGCAGCGATACGCGTCCTCCGACCTTTTCATACCCCTACTATCCACTAGGGCGTGGAGTGAGAATAGAATAGTGTGGCGAGCGCAGCGAGCCACCGAGCCCGAAGCGTGGCGAGCGCAGCGAGCCCCGCGAGGGGACGCGGACACCTGTGAAGCCCGCAAGGGGATGTGGATACCTGTGAAGGTATCCGCGTGCGCTCGCCACGCTTCGGGCTCGGTGGCTCGCTGCGCTCGCCACACTATTCTATTCTCACTCCACACCCTAGTGGATAGTAGGGGTATGAAAAGGTCGGAGGACGCGTACCGCCGCCCCTCGCGGGCTCGCTGCGCTCGCCACGCTTTGGGTTGACGTTGATCGTGGAGTGGCGTTAACAATTGGGGGGGGGGCATTTAACATTGTTCCCTATGTGAAATCGGGTCAATTGGGACATTTAACATTGTTCCCTATGTAAAATCGCGGTAATCGCGTCGGTCGCATCGCATGTCATTATAATGGCATGCGATGTACATGCGATGCCCGCGATGGGCGCCCTGCTAGGAAACAAGTACCGTAATTTTGGAGAGTGCAGGAACATCACACTGGCCCCCACAGGAAAAATACCAAACCTATTGGCCCCCATATAAAAAACACACTGGTCCCCACAGGTAAAAAAAAATACATTGGTCCTTTACATGAAAAGAAGAGACCCGTAAATAACAGTTGAACTGGTGGTGGCTGTAAACTGGTTTGGGCATCTCTAGATCTGGGGGGAACACTTGAGAACAGCTCAAGGCACACTAGTTGAAAATTGGCCAAAGTAATTTTTTAAAAATTAGGTCAATGTCAAGTCTTTTTCTATTGGCAGAAGTACTGTACCTGCTTCCTCCACCAGTTCTAGTGTGGTGGAGGTCATCTCATCCTATGTCTTTCATTGGATCTGCCAGCAGGATCGGATGATATGTAGATGATATGTAGACAGTTGATAGGTCAACACCTTATGTGAACATGCTCTAGGTCCCCACATACAAAATGTTGACACAAGCAAAATATTGACATAGCAATGGTTGACACATGTAAAGGTCAAAATATTTTTTATAAATTGTATGGTACTTTTTCATAATTTACCCTCTACATGGACTATGATTGGAAATGTTGAGGTGTCCCGAAGCATGGCGAGGGAATGCAGTTCATTAATTGAGGGTTCAGGGCAGTGTTCCCTCTAAGCTGTGCGCGTGTGTGCGCGCACACAACTCGACGAGCGTGCGCACAGACATTACAACAGAGCGCACAAAGCAGCAGTGGTCCCTTTTTGCAGTTGTGGACTCAATTAATGTGTGTTTCACCCAATAATTAAATTGTGTGCTGTGTTTTGAATGTTTAAATGTTTAATATCATTTTGAAGTAAAGTTAACACAAATGCAGAACGTCATTTTCCAGTGACGCACAAACATTTAAATTTCCTTCCAAAGTTGCACAGCCAAAATCTTTTGCCGCACACAGCCTTCATAAAATTAGAGGGAACATTGGTTCAGGGGCTCAGACGTCACAAAAAAAGTTGACAAACGTCACCTTTTCAGCTTCCATCGCTCAATTGTGGAAGTCCCATGATATCCCTAATATTCATATGATTATAAACAAGATTCAAATGTAATAGGGTGAGAGTTATAGAAAGTGGGAGAGTTTTCCCCCTTTTTTTAAAGCAGCAATCATTTACATGGCAGAATCCACCTGGTTTTGCAGTGTAAGTGATTGCCGCTTTAAAAAAAAAAGGGGAAAACTCTCCCAAAATCTGAAACTCTCACCCTATTACATTTGGCCCCTGATGTTGTTTAATTTATTCCACAAAGACATCATTTATTCTTATTAAATGGTTTAGATGGAGTGAATACAGGGATCCATGTACGCGTAACACCTCTACGGACCTATCTGTACTAGAATCACCTGGCCACATTTCAATTATCAATATCAATTTGACTAGAGTTTATTTTTGTGCCTGGTCTATTACCTATCATCAGGGCTGGCGCCACCACTAGGCAGCTTTAGGCATTTGCCTAGGGCGCTGGCCACTGGAGGCCAAAAGTTAAGAGCAGGTCCCCCCCTGGATGGGATGGAGGTCAACTGCAATGCGACTTTGCATCGCCCACCCCCATATATATATATATATATATATATATATATATATTTGTTTTTTTATGTTCCCTGTTTGTATTCCCTGTCTAAAACTCAAAACCCAATAAAAATGTAATATAAAAAAAAGGAAAATGTGACCTTTTCTTGTGTTGTCCAGTGGCGTAACTATAGTCCCGCAGCCCCCACGGGGCTGGGAGGCGCTAGGCAGGTGTGGGCGCCTGGGGGGTTTGCGGGACTATAGTTACCACCTGGTTCCGGCTCCCGACTCCTGCCCTCCCCCTCCTTACCCCATTGCCGCCGGCGCCGCTGCCTCTAACCCGACACGCAGATCTGTGTCGGGTGACGGGCGGTCCCCGGCTCCGGCTGCAGTGCTAATATAATAAGAGACACTCGGAAAATGGCTGCCCCCATAATGCTGTATGGGGGCAGCCATTTTCCGAGTGTCTGTTATTATATTAGCACTGCAGCCGGAGCCGGGGACCGCCCGTCACCCGACACAGATCTGCGTGTCAGGTTAGAGGCAGAAGCGCCGGCGGCAATGGGGGCGGGTAAGGAGGGGGTTAATATTTCGGGGGGGGGGGGGGGGGCGCCCGAAATGTCCGGCGGGGGGGGGGGTTTGGGGCGCAAAAAAAGTAGTTACGCCTCTGGTGTTGACCTTATCCGTGCCAACATTTTCCTTTGTCAACTTTCTTCCAGTGTCGAACCTTGGGCATGTTGACCTTTACAGGTCGACATGCCCAAAGTTTGACACTGGAAAAAGATTTTGAAAAAGGAAAATGCAACGGTAGTTTAAATGCACGTGCCCCGGTGCTTGCATGCATGCGCAAGTTTTTAAAAAAATCTGTTGCTGCTATTGTACGCATTAACTTTACCTAAACCAGTAAGGTCCAGGAAAGAGAAAGCGTGACCTCTAAATGGGGATAATACACGAACGATGACAAAATATGTAGAAATTCCAGTAAA
This sequence comes from Crinia signifera, assembly GCF_055691185.1. NCBI lineage: Eukaryota > Metazoa > Chordata > Amphibia > Anura > Myobatrachidae > Crinia > Crinia signifera. The sequence continues at coordinate 114,464,630 of NC_139227.1, forward strand.
TAACATGTGCAGAGACACTTCGAAGTCACCTTGGATGGATGTGACCCATATGAAAGCGCTTGAACTACAGCCTTGTGCTTTTATACAGCCCAAATGACTCATCATGAAATTCCAGATAATGTACAGTAGGGAACGTATTAATCTGTGCGCATTACGCCAAAATGACACGAGCTGTTCAGTTTTAATACAGAATTAAAAAATTCATCCTTTCTTAAATTCAACTGTAGCAGGCAAAGATTTTGTCAGTATTTATTATTCATTACCTACAGATTAACCCCTTTTTAAGAAGCAGAAATGCATTCGATAAATATACAGATATGGGGGGTTATTCTGGTTCACTCTTTCTGGCAAATTCCTTCTTAGATGGACAAAACCATGTGCACTGCAGGGGGCAGATGTAAAATGTGCAGAGATAATTAGATTTGGGTGAGTTATTTTGTTTCTGTGCAGGGTAAATACTGGCTGCTTTATTTTTACACTGCAATATAGATCTCACTTTGAAGTAAAACCCCACCCAAATCTAGTTCTCTCTGCACATGTTACATCTGCCCCACCTGCAGTGCACATGGTTTTGTCCATTTGAGAAGGAATTTGCCAGAAGGAGTGAACCAGAATAACCGCCATGGTGAGTGGGGTTATTCAGACCCGATCGCCTCTCTGCTAAATTTAAAGCCCTGGTATCCGGTATACGCTGCACAGCCACAGTGAAATCCCGCTCCCTGTACATGCCCGAGAAATTAATTGGATCGTCAATTAGCAGAAAATCCTATCGCAAGCCGATCAAATGATTTTTCCAGCATGTGCGTAGTCCAGAACTAATTCTGCGGCTGCAATAGAAACAGGATGATCAGGGGCGGAGCTGATGTCACACCCGCCCCTCAAACGCCTGGGCACACCTGTGTTTTTCTTGACACTCCCAGGAAACTGGCTTCCTGTCAATCACATAAAAATCGCAGGACGGCCTTGCGCATGTGTGGTACGATGTGGTAAGATCGCTCCGCATGCGCTTTCTATAATCACCTGGCCTGCGATGTCCGTAAACCTAGTGACTGTTGACCTACGGACGTGAAATCCTTTGATGTCAGTCTGGACCTGGCCGAATTAGGGGCGGGCACTGACGTCATGTGACATCAGCCGTCCATCCAGAGCAGGCTTCTACACGCCTACCTTCACACGGGGACACCCAGTGTTTTTCTGGGCGCACCCACCATTTTTGTGGGCACGCCCAGAAATACACCGGGCATTCTCATGCAACATCCCACTATCCGCATACGCAGTCCCCGGACGGAATTCTGGAAATAGCGAGCCAACCTGAATCAGGCCCACTGTACTGTGCTAACTGACACGTATAAAGGCGGCAGTCTGATAACAGTTACTACTGTGCAGTTGCCCCTGGCAACTAATTAGGGACAAATAACAGGAAATAACCGATTGATTGCTATTGGTTATCGTACATTTGCTCTTAGTAAAACACCCATGTGTATTTGTCTCAATATTTGGTTAATTTAGGACCTTATTCAGGTCCGTTCGCTCGGACCCATTCGTTTGCAAGGGGTCCGATGGTGCGCGTCTGAACATGCGCAGACGCATTTCTGCGCATGTGCAGACGCAGGGTGCATGCGTCCACGGTGAACAGATTATTCGCCATGTGCATGCACCAAACATTGCGGGCGAGGGGCAGCAGACAGGGGTAATCTCCCATGGGAACGTCCATTCGCATACCCTGTGAACCCGTGGTGTGAAGGGGGCGGTCCTGCTTTCGAAGGGCGGGCTCTGGTGGATTTACAAGGCTGCGAATTTTCATAATTTACCATCTACATGGACTATGATTGGAAATGTTGAGGTGTCCCGAAGCATGGCGAGGGAATGCAGTTCATTAATTGGGGGTTCAGGGGCTCAGACGTCACAAAAAAGTTGACAGACGTCACAAAAAAGTTGACAAACGTCACCTTTTCAGCTTCCATCGCTCAATTGTGGAAGTCCCATGATAACCCTAATATTCATATGATTATAAACAAGATTCAAATGTAATAGGGTGAGAGTTATAGAAAGTGGGAGAGTTTTCCCCTTTTTTTAAAGCAGCAATCATTTACATGGCAGAATCCACCTGGTTTTGCAGTGTAAGTGATTGCCGCTTTAAAAAAAAAAAGGGGAAAACTCTCCCAAAATCTGAAACTCTCACTCTATTTCATTTGGCCCCTGATGTTGTTTAATTTATTCCACAAAGGCATCATTTATTCTTATTAAATGGTTTAGATGGAGTGAATACAGGGATCCATGTACACGTAACACCTCTACGGACCTATCTGTACTAGAATCACCTGGCCACATTTCAATTATCAATATCATTTTGACTAGAGTTTATTTTTGTGCCTGGTCTATTACCTATCATCAGGGCTGGCGCCACCACTAGGCAGCTTTAGGCATTTGCCTAGGGCGCTGGCCACTGGAGGGCGGAAGTTAAGAGCAGGTCCCCCCTGGATGGGATGGAGGTCAACTGCAATGTCCCCCCCCCCCCCCCCCCATGGAGCGACTTTGCATCGCCCACCCCCATATATATATATATATATATATATATATATATATATATATATATTTATATATATATATATATAATTGTTTTTTTAACATCCTAGCATCTGATGTGTGTGACCTCTAGCATGTATATACATCACATTTCAAAACTTACAAACTAAACCTGAAATAAAGACTCGGAGACTTAGGTTTGGCAGAAATTGTTAGCTGATTTATTTTAGCACTTTTAAGCTAGATTAATTTATTAATAATTAATTAATTAATGGTGGCCCAGAAAGAACGGCTAATTAACTAAGCTCCACCCACACAATCTGCATACGTAATCAAGCCTACCCTAACAAGCGGTATCCGCTCGACCTACTGCATTGACTACCCACCCATCTGATGGGTTCGCTGCCCCCCGAGCGGGAGATCGAGCGAAAGGCCTAAGCCAATGAGAGGCGAGCGCACCGAAAAGCAAACATATACGTAGCATCATCATTTGAATAAGAACTAATTCTATTCACCTGCCGTTCTTTCCCGCCTATCAGCCAACGCGATTAACACCCACCCAACCATAATAACACAAGGGAGGGAGGGCGGGAAAACTTTCAGGAAAGAGAGAAATACTCCTCCCTTTCCTGCCCTGATATCCCAGCTAACACTGCCCTTCCCTAAGTCCTTATTGGACCCCCGAGTCACATGCTTCCCTAGGTCACACAACAGTCTTGGATGTTTAACCCACTTCATGCCTATTGCAGACATTACGTTATTCTTATGTTCCCTGTTTGTATTCCCTGTCTAAAATTCAAAACCCAATAAAAATGTAAAATAAAAAAAAAAGGAAAATGTGACCTTTTCTTGTGTTGACCTTATCCGTGCCAACATTTTCCTTTGTCAACTTTCTTCCAGTGTCGAACCTTGGGCATGTTGACCTTTACAGGTCGACATGCCCAAAGTTTGACACTGGAAGAAGATTTTGACAAAGGAAAATGCGACCGTAGTTAAATGCACGTGCCCCGGTGCTTGCATGCATGCGCAAGGTTTATAAAAATCTGTTGCTGCTATTGTGCGCATTAACTTTACCTAAACCAGAAAGGTCCAGGAAAGAGAAAGCGTGATCTCTAAATGGGGATAATACAAGAACGATGACAAAATATGTAGAAATTCCAGTAAATAACATGTGCAGAGACACTTCGAAGTCACCTTGTATGGATGTGACCTATATGAAAGCGCTTGAACTACAGCCTTGTGCTTTTATACAGCCCAAATAACTCATCATGAAATTCCAGATAATGTACAGTAGGGAACGTATTAATCTGTGCGCATTACGCCAAAATGACACGAGCTGTTCAGTTTTAATACAGAATTAAAAAATTCATCCTTTGTTAAATTCAACTGTAACAGGCAAAGATTTTGTCAGTATTTATTATTCATTACCTACAGATTAACCCCTTTTTTAAGAAGCAGAAATGCATTTGATAAATATCCAGATATGGTGAGTGGGGTTATTCAGACCTGATCGCCTCTCTGCTAAATTCAAAGCCCTGGTATCCGGTATATGCTGCACAGCCACAGTGAAATCCCGCTCCCTGTACATGCCCGAGAAATTAATTGGATCGTCAATTGGTAGAAAATCCATTCGCAAGCCAATCGAATGATTTTTCCAGCATGTGCGTAGTCCAGAACTTACTCTGCGGCTGCAATAGAAACAGGATGATCGGGGGCGGAGCTGATGTCACACCCGCCCCTCAAACGCCTGGGCACACATGTGTTTTTCTTGACACTCCCAGGAAAATGGCTTCCTGTCATTCACTTTGCAAATAAAAATCGCAGGACGGCCTCGCGCATGTGTGGTACGATGTGGTACGATCCCTCCGCATGCGCTTTCTATAATCACCTGGCCTGCGATGTCCGTAAACCTAGTGAATGTTGACCTACGGATGTGAAATCCTTTGATGGTCAGTCTGGACCTGGCCGAATTAGGGGCGGGCACTGACGTCATGTGACATCAGCCGTCCGTCCCGAGCAGGCTTCTACACACCTACCTTCACATGCGGACACCCAGGGTGAAATGTAATAGGATGAGAGATTCAGAAAGTGAGAGATTTGGTAAGAAATCTCCAGGTTTTTTAAAGCGGCAATCATTTACACTGCAAAACCAGTTTGATTTTGCAGTGTAAATGATTGCTGCTTTAAAAAAAACCTGGAGATTTCTTACCAAATCTCTCACTTTCTGAATCTCTCATCCTATTACATTTCACCCCCAGTGTTTTTCTGGGCGCACCCACCATTTTTGTGGGCACGCCCAGAAATACGCCGGGCATTCTCATGCAGCAACATCCCACTATCCGCATACGCAGTCCCCGGACGGAATTCTGGAAATATCGAGCCAACCTGAATCAGGCCCACTGTACTGTGCATACTGACACGTATAAAAGCGTCAGTCTGATAACAGTTACTACTGCGCAGTAACCCCTGGCAACTAATTAGGGACAAATAACAGGAAATAACCGATTGATTGCTATTGGTTATCGTACATTTGCTCTTAGTAAAACACCCATGTGTATTTGTCTCACAATTTGGTTGATTTAGGACCTTATTCAGGTCCGTTCGCTCAGACCCATTCGTTTGCAAGGGGTCCGATGGTGCGCGTCTGAACATGCGCAGATGCATTTCTGCGCATGTGCAGACGCAGGGTGCATGCGTCCACGGTGAACAGATTATTCACCATGTGCATGCACCAAACATTGCGGGCGAGGGGCAGCAGACGAACCCGCGGTGCGAAGGGGGCGGTCCTGCTTTCGAAGGGCGGGCTCTGGTGGATTTACAAGGCTGCGAATTCGCAGCCTTGTGAATCAACGAGAATAACCCCCCTAGTCTGTTAGAATAACCTCCCCTAGTCTGTTAGCTGAAGGCAAGCAGACATGTCTGATGTCTGGATGGTGATGAGTGAGCTCTGGACAGGGCGAGGGTACAGAGGGTTAATGAGTTAAACTTTGAGACAGATGCAATTGTCACACATGATTTATCTCTGTTCTGAAAAGACAGCCAAAGTCATCAATGGGCTGTCAGATAATGGTGCTGCTGCTGCTGCTTCTCATCCTACAGGAGTTATCTCAACACTAAGCAGAGGCTGTCTGCTGTGCCCTGTCTGCTGATGGTTATTCACCTATTAAGTCCTACATTTTGCACCCTGAGAGCTGCCTATTTGATAAAAAAGAGAGAACAAACAACAGCGGCATATTTTGTGGTGCATGTACAGTACTATTGGACGATGCTATCTCTTTGATTCCGAGGAAGTGGACAGGAAACGTGTTATTATTAAATGGTATTTTGCAGAGCTGGAAATTGCTGGATTAAGTGGTTGGGTAGCGCTGGTCCCAGGAGACAGTGGGGAAAACTAGGGATGAAATTGGCTGAAACCTTTTAGATTGTGCAAAAGGCAAAGCATTAAGCTGCAAGAGTTGAGATATCCCTACAATATGTTTGATTCAACTGGGTTGGTTTCCAATCATTCTGCTTATACAGTATAATGTAATATTGTATTTACCTCTATATATAGTCAGTGATGGTGGAAGACTTTGTGGCGCACTAGACAAAACTTAAACCTACTCCACCCCCCCCAACCTGTATTTTCAAACTGTCCCGAGTTTCGTGAGACAATCCTGGGTTTTTGGGACCACCCCACTGACGGTGCTGGGCACAGCATCTATTAATGTGAGATAGAGGGTCTGGTGGCATCCCATTGGCTCACAGAGTGCCGGGCGTGCCCCCACAGTGACGGTAAATGGGAGGTGTGGCTCGTGGGGATGTCATCTCACAAAGTCATGCTCTCTTTTGCCAAGGCCAGAACCCCCTTTGGGGAACATGCAAAGGAATCCTGATTGGGACAAAGATAAGGTTTGTACTTATATCCTCCCAATACTGCCATCGCTGCCACCAATACTCACTGTCCAGCCCCTCAAGTGAAAGTGTGGAGGTGGCATCTTTGAAGCTTCATGGCCGTTAGCTGCATTAAGGACCTTATTCTGATTGACTCGGACAGGTACACATTCGTTCGGATTGCGTATTCCAGCTCATTGCGCATGCGTAAACTACGCATTGCGCATGTGCAACGGTGGCATTCCGCATTCGGACGGATCGCTACACAAAAAAAAAGGCCACCGAACACTAACGGACAGAATGGGCGTAATGTGGGTGTATCTATGGGTGCGGTTTTACAGTGGGCAAAACTGGACGTAAATCGGGGAGTAAACATGGGTGTGGACGAAAAGTGCAAGGCGTTCCCTCGGACCGCTCACCGAGCGGCTGCCACCTAACACTCGCAAAAACTTCAAATAAAACAAGTAGCGTTTAGGTCTCGGAGGGCAGTAATTCATGTGCACCGCGTTCGGTGGACCAATTAGTACGCAGCGCACCGAAACTACTTTCACCTGAACACCATACTAACCCACTCCTCTGGTCAATTTACTTTAAGTATCCCATTCCTCTACTAAGAGAAATGCATGAACCCATTCAGTCATTGCAGGCCGCACATGGAGGCCAAACATTTATTTGAAAAGTAACATCAAATAAACTATTATATATGATTCATCCCATGTGCGTTAGTTTGCACCATTTCTACATGTACACCCTTATAACATAACTGTGTTTATCCTGTTAACACAGTACTGGTCACATTTAACAGTAGTCGACATGTGTCAACTCTCATACCTGTAGGTTAAAATAACCAATATAACATTATGCATCTATACCATCATGTACTGTAACCTCACTGATGTGTTATCAAACATGATTGAAGGTAGTTGTTTAATGGGTTTGAAGCATGGGTTCCGTGTGGATTTGTGCTTTGCTGTGAAAGAAACCAACAGAGGGCGTTCGGACGGCTGTGCGGCCGGTTGGACAGTGAAAGACCGTGCAAACTTGTTGAGTTCCGTCCATACACGGTAGTGTGGATGCAGACCGACGCCACTCCCTCATGTGGTAGTCCATCTGACCGAATGCGGTGCATTTGCAGACGTGTCTTCGCTCACCGTATGATGTGCACTGCGTTCAGTCCGATCCGAACGAACGCACATCCGAACGAGTGAACTAGAATAAGGGCCTAAGTTCCGACAGGGGCTCCACAAGCCATCCCTCTCCCACTAACCCCCTAAACCTCCCTTGTAGCCTAAACCTAATCCTTCCTGGCTTTTAGGGACCAAGACCTAATGTTCAACACCCTGCCAGGGCCTTATGCATTTTATGTCAGAGGGCTATTGGTAATCAGATACTCCATTGGAACCTTACTTTCTTTGCTGACATCAGTGGGCTTCTGTACATCCGAAAGTTCCTGTACAGGTGGTACATGCTCTGCCCCAACTTCAAATGCCGTAGTCTATTTCCATGGCTTCCTGTTTGATCTTTCACCATGGACCCATACTGGCCTTTTCTTCTGCCAACCGGCATCTTACAGTATATTTATCTTTGCCATCCTCTTTTCTTTGGAGGTCTTCTCTCCTTCATCTGCTCCAATCAACTGTTTTACAGTCACAACATCTAATAGGGCTCTCTGGTTGGCTGACCTGCCGTGCTGCTGTGTGATAACCACAGGTGTACATTAGTTGGGCTCTCTTACCGGTGTTGCCACTTGGAGGCTGCTGCTGCTTCTTCTTGGGGAAGAATTGGGAAAGAATTGAAGGATATTGCTCAAAAGGGTTAACACTTTGTTTCCACCATGCTAAACACAGGGCCGGCGCCACCACTAGGCAGTGTTAGGCATTTGCCTAGGGCGCCGGCCACTGGGGGGCGGTAGTTGGGAGCAGGGCCGGAGGGAGAGCTGGAGGTCTGGCTTAGCGGGCAGGAGGGAGGGCTCGCAGTTCAGTCCTGGTGCATGTTAACTGACATTTTCTTCCACCCGCACCGCGTACAGCCGCTCAGCCGGGCAGCGTCTGAGGGTGAGCCAAGTGCTCAGCGCTGCCCGGCTGAGAGGCTGTACACAGTGCGGGTGGAGGAAGTCAGGAAGATGTCAGTCACACTGCGCCGGGACTGAACTGCGAAGCCTCCCTCCCGATCGCTGAGCTAGACCCGAGCTCCTCATCTCCTGAAGGGTGAGTAATATATACACCGGAACCCCCCCCCGGGGGCAGCACGGCGGCCTTATTCCTCCCCACCCCCTCCCCTTGCACCGGCACTGGCTAAACAACCAATTGTTTAAATATCAGTAATTAATACACAATGACAGTTGAATAATGTACCACATCCGCTATCTAACTACGATCACAGGGATCTCTACGTCCCCTTCTTCCAAAACACGGGTTAAACAAATAATCAATGCCGTTCACTTCTTGCTACTGGTAACTGCACCACTGTCAAGGAGGTACTCTCAATTGACTATAACCTTGGGCATCATATTCACATAAATCAAGACAACACAGATAATTATTATTGCATAGACAAAGATAACCAGAGAAATGTCATTGCATGCATAAGAATAAACAGAGAATTATCATTGTGCAATAATACATATTTTATAGTGCACTGGTTGTACCTGGATGATATCACTGTCAGTCCTTCTAGAATCCTTGGAGAGGAAAGTTCAATCACCCCTTAAAAGTCTAGAGTCTATCACAGAGATCCCAAAGGGTCAGTTCCTACTTTGGACTATAAACTTGTACTGAATATTTGTAATCCACTGGGGTTTGGACATAATTAGTGAGATAATAAATGTCTTTCCTGCAGCAGTCTTCTGTTCAAGAGGATCCAACCTTAAGAGATTAAATACAAACCAATGCAGTAGGATATTGGTTAACTCAGCTGCCTCTTCTATAAGCTGTAACCACATGGGCCAATGATACTTCCATCCCCTGCCACTGAGCAATTCTGGAGTTATTCAATACAGTCTATCAACATGACAGTCTTTCTTGGTGTGGCTGGTTAGATTTGGGAGAGGGTCACTTGAAGATGAATTCTGATTGCCTAGTTTCTTAAAGTGTCCATTTACACAAACGTACATGAGATCCCAGTATAACCTGCTGTTCCAATTGCTCCCCACTGTTCTCTGCTCTCCTCATGCTCAGCAACTTCCTGGTTTCTTTCTCTGTCCTACAACTTTATTTAACAAAATGCAAAAAGCACAGTTTGGCTGGCATAGTCCATTCCCTCCATCCTGGAGGGGTATTTACCTTTTAACAGAGTCCAGTCTCATTCAAATAGGCATTTTAATGTATGCATACATATATCACAGCTGTATTGCTCACCAGCAATGCCAAACTTGAAATACTGCAAGCTGATTGGCTGATATTGAATCTTTACAGGTTCAAAATGCCAAAGCTGAAGTCCAACAGATACCAGACTAAATCTATGAGAAGATACAGCTTCTTCAAGAGCAACTAAGGTGCAGATTTATGAAACCTTGGAGATAGATTATATGGATAGAGACTGTGAGGGAGATTCTCTAAGCTAAAAATGCGGTAAATACTCCATTATCGGGTTTTTACCGCATTTTGGGATGCTGTAAGCATCCCCCACTGGGACCGCGGCGGGGGGCATCGCCAGAAAAATCTGGCGATGCCCCATAGAAGCCTATGGGCTTCTACCGCATCCCACCGCCACCCCGCAATGACCCCCCGACGCCCCGCACGGACCCCCGCCGCCCCGCATCGCCCCCTCACCTGTGTCCGGGCAGCGTAGAGCTGTGCTGCCTGGACCTGTGACCTCCTCCCTGCACTGATCCTCTTCCAGGTGCAGGGAGGAGGAGAGCCTGGCGCAGCAGCAGCAGCAGCGCCGGGTGTGGGAGGGAGGGGGGAGCCGCCGGGACCTGCTGGGACCCGGCGACTCTCACCGCAAAGGACAGCTCTTAACGCAAGAGCTGTCCTTTGCTATAATTATCGCATATGTTAGAACATATGCGATCATCATTATAATTGCGATGGGCGGCGAAGGGGGGCAGAGATTTTTAGAGAATCTCCCCCTGTATCTTTCTACACGTTATCTCTCTCCAAACTTTGGTAAATCTCTTCCAGTTTCTTCTTGGCTCTTGTGACCCACAAGAGCCACTGTTTTGGAAACATTTCTATACAAGACTTGAAGAACTCCATCCTCTAATTTGCAATTCTCCAACTGCCTCTGTGTCACACACACCTGAGGTAGTAGCACTGTGTCCCACACACCTGAGGTAGTAGCACTGTGTCCCACACACCTGAGGTAGTAGTACTGTGTTAGCACAAAGCTATAAAGGTTTATTAGCATGTTTTTACGGCAGCAGAAACAGCTTCAGTTGAGTCATATATAGATATAACGGCGCAGATTGTCAATCTGTCAAAGGGAAACTATCAGTAAAATAATAAGTGATATGTATCTGAAAACAGACTCAGCCTTCTGTTTCACTGTTGTGTTTGCTAAAAAAATATTCATAGGAAAATGAATTTTCTTCTTTGTGGCCAAATATATGACCTATTTATTATACCATCGTCCCAAATTATAATCACCAACAGTGAGATTGGAAGCAATTCCAGATGTAAACTGCATCCCAGAAAAATATTTATTCTGTAGAGCTGCGGGTATCATAGTACGATACAGTGGCGTAACAATAGCCCTGCACTGCAGACCCCGCAGTGGCGGGGAGGCGGTGATTAAGTGTGGGCGTCGGCGGTTGGCAGGGCCTAACGCTGCACTCCCAGGACCTGCCTCCACCTCTGCTTGCCGCCTGTCTGCCTCCCAGCGTTCTTCCTGGCTCCTGCTGCTAATGAATAAATAGCCCTCACAAAATGTCCGCCCCCTTACAGCAGACAGTTTTTGAGGATGATAGAGGAGGTGACGGCCTCCTCTAGAATCCTTAAAAACGGTCTGCTGTTGGGGGCAGCCATTTTGTGAGGGCTATTTATTCATTAGCAGCAGGAGCCATAAAAAGAGCTGGGACACAGACAAGTAGATCTGTGGGTCCCGGCCACAGACATGGCGGCGGTGGCGGCAAGCGGTGAGCAGAGGGTTAAGGCAAGGTGGAGTGTATTTTTACTTTTCTGGGGGTCAAGGGCCGAAATTTTCTGGCAGGGGGGTGCAGATTTTGTAGTTACGCCACTGGTACTGTATGCAGATACACTACAAGGGGATGCGGTAAAAATCCCGGTGGTCGGAATCCCGACGGTCTAAATACCGAAGCCGGAATCCCGACCGCTGCAATGCTGGCACTTTGTCCACGACACCCATCGAGGGAGAATAAAATAGTGGCAAGCGCAGTGAGCCCACATGGGAGGGCGATCCACGGCCCCCCCTTGAAGGCATTGCGGTTGGAATTCCGGCGACAGTATTTCGACAGCCGGGATTCCAACTCCCGGATTTCATTCTGATCCCACTACAAGCATATGGACCACATTCCAAATCAAGTAGTTGTATGACAATGGGGACTTGTCATGATCTGGCCTTTGAAAGTGGGACATGCCTGTGTTATATATAGAAATGAAACGCCATTTATGCTGCAATGTTCTTCTCACCGGCCTCGCTCAATCCCAACTGGCTCCTCTCCAATCTGTCCTCAATGCTGCAGCCAGGCTTATCTTCCTCTCCCGCCACTCTAATTCTGCCACTCCCCTTCAACAAAATCTGCACTGGCTCCCATTCCCCTACAGAATCCTCTTCAAACACCTCACACTCACATACAGGGCCATCTCTAATTCCATTGCTCCATATATCTCTAACCTCATCTCCATTCATACACCCTCCCGCCCTCTACGGTCGGCTGACGACTGTCGTCTCTCCACCACCCTGATGACTGCTTCCCATGCTAGAGTACAGGACTTTGCCCGTGCTGCACCCCTTCAGTGGAACGCACTCCCTCGCTCCATTAGACTCTCCCCGACCTTGCAAAGCTTCAAACGGGCACTGAAAACTCACCTATTCATCAAAGCATACCCTTCCACTGCATAAACCAGATGGTTCTCCGACCCCTTGTCTGTTTACATCCTGCTATCTAACCACCACCCACTTGCTTGCACCACTTGTAATGTCTGTCTCCCCTTCCTACTAGATTGTAAGCTCCTCCGAGCAGGGCCCTCTTCCCTCCTGTTGTCAAAGCCCTCTTCTCTTCACATGTCACTCACAGCTCTCCTATACTCCAACACTCAGTGACCATCTTTGTCCGCATACTCATCTCCATCATTGGCATCTAGCCTCTAGTTGTATGTTGATTGAGTCCTCACTACTTATATCCAAGCTGTAATTTGTATTGAACTGTGGAGGTCTTTATTTGTACTGTATTTTTGTTATTTATTCAATGTTATGCCAAGCTTTGTCTCCCTGTATTATTCCTTTGTACGGCGCTGCGAAACACTTGTGGCGACTTATAAATAAAATTATAATAATAATAATAATTTATCATTTCTTAGCGTGTTTGCCTTGGGATGTTGAAGATATAAACACAGATTTTAGTTTTTCTTTTTTCAACTATTAGTTCAAAGGTTATGTTACCATGGAAACTCCTAAGTATGGACAACTATTGGTACTCTGTAGCCACTGCCAAGAATGTCTGGACTGATCATCTAGTACCGTGTTATACTAAATGCTGCAGACTAAGAGGTAATTGTGTTTAACTTCAACAACTTTAGTTTGTGTGTTCTGTGTGCCAACTTCATTTTCAAACAAATGAAACTATGTGGTCAACTAGAAAGACATTCTGTGGCCTTGCGGTGGGAGGGGGTAATGGGGTGTTGCGTATTTTTCTGTCATTTATTGACAGCAGGACAGATACGATGCGCAGTCCCATGCACATCGCATTTAGAGCAGAGAAGGGAAAGGGGGGACATGATAGACACTTTTAAATATATCAAGGGCTTTAACAAGGTACAGGTGGGAGACATTCTTCACAGGAAGAGGAGCAGCAGAACACGAGGACATGCACTGAAACTAGAGGGAGGAAGGTACAGGGGAAATGTGAGGAAGAATTACTTCACAGAAAGTAGTAGATAAGTGGAATAGCCTCCCATCAGAGGTGGTAGACGCAAATACAGTAGTACAATCTAAACATGCTTGGAATAGGCATATTGATATCCTTACAAAAGAAATAAGGATCAAATATGGTTTGAGGTAACATGTTTAAAAACGGGGCAGACTATGTTATCTGCCGTCACATTCTATGTTTCTTATGTGGACAATATGCATAGTACAAAATAGTATTTTTTCCCATTGATATAAACTGATTTAAGGGTTGTTGTTTGTTTCTCACCGCAGTAAAAGCTGGACATTTTTATTGTGATGGTATATTGTGTAATACATATTGTTTTACAATTCCCACTGGTGTCGCTGAAAGTATATATTATTGTTTTTTATAGGTATAACTTGTCATGCTATCATAAAAATATTAGATTCCAATACGCCGACCTCTCCCACCCATTTATCATGCTGGTTTTTCACCCAGATGTACCCATTTCCTTTTACTGTAGATCCGATTTGACGATTTCTTAAAATAAGGCAGCGTACCCTCTCTTGTATAAAAGTAGGGAGCAAATGTGGCCCTAAATAGCAATTACCTATAAGTGGTAACAAATGAAGAGTTGTGATGTTGCCCATAGCAACCAGTCAGATTCTGTCTATCATTTTCTAAGATGCAATAGAGAAAGGATAGACAGGGTCTGTCACAAACTTGGGGTGCACTACCACTCGGGGATTGGCTAGACCTGACACAGGGGCGCGGAGTCTAACCGTGCCGGGGGTTTTCTGCCAGTGACCCCTCCAAGCGGGATATGGGCTTCTGCGGCACCCGACACGTCGGTCGCGGCCCCCTGGTCAGGTTCCCCGTATGAGTGGCGGTAGCTTGTGAAATATGGAAACGTGGTCGTCTAGCCGAGTTGGTATCAGTGCGGGCAAGTAGGAACACAAGGGAAAGGCAAAGGAGTATCCAAGGACAGGCCGGGTCATACACTGGAAGCACAGTTATTGGTACACTGGGATAAGGCTGAAGAATAGTCAAACGGCAAGCTGGGTCATACACAGAGTCACTGGACACGGTACCAAAGGATCAGGCAGGAGAATAGTCAGGAAACAAGCCGGGGTCAAATATGGTAATCAGGAAACTGGTAATATACTAAGCACAAGGACGCTGGAGCTGGTGTGAACCTATACTCTGGCCCCTTCTGTCTGCCAGAGGCTGTCTTTTATAGGAAGCACTGGATCACCTGTGCCTCAATCAATGAGAGCTGAGCATGTCTCTCTCAGCTGTTCAATCACTAGCAATGGTAAGGCCACAGAGCTGTCTGGCAGCAAGGACTCCTCCAGGTGCTGTAATTAGCAAAGCTCAGGCCACACAGAACTTCCTTGCAGCATGGAGCAGGCTGAACAGACAGGAGAAGCCACAAACCAGGTAAGAAACAAACAATAACTGAATGTTGTGACATTACCCTCCCCTCTAGGGGTGGGCTCCGAACACCCCACATGGATACTTTCAAGGTCGTCTGCGGTGCTTCGTCTTTTTGGAAGATCGTTTGGATTTGGTTGATTGAGATGTGGCCTTTGGCTCTACAAAACAGGCAGTAGAGAATATTGGACGTCCCAACAAAGCAGTGACATCATGATCTGAGCCACACTCTGAACTTGAATCCTTGTCCATGATCAGTGTAGGGAGTTCTTGAGGATCCACCACCAACTTGGAAGAACCTACACATATAACTCCACTTCTTAAATCCAAGGAATCGGGTCTCAAAAAAAATTTTGGAGATGCTCTGGGAATTTTAGAATGTAGTCTAGCTGACTCACCACTCTGACTGACCTCAGGTGCGGAAAGGATAGATCTCTCACCAGGAGTCTTTGGGCCAAATCTTTCAACCACAGCCCTGGAAAAAGAAATTAGGTCTTTTAGCCTGGGATCATGAGTCTCACTAAGTATTTGACAATGTTTGCCAAATTAACCCCAGAGAATGGATCAGAGTTCATAGCATCTAAATAATAGTCTGCTAGGGCTTGGAAATGGGTGAGATCTCCATCAAATTGGACAAAACCGAGGCTCTTTAGATGGATCTAATTGAACTGGATTCCCCTGAAGAATGGACTGGAAGGACAGTTTGGGTAGGGTAGGGACTTCCAGCACGGCAGGTAAATCTTCCTGAATGGCAGGCATTGGAACCTTAGAGACCCTGATGGTACTGGAGACAGGTCCGGAGGCTGCGGAGGAAGACCCGGAGACCTTGGAGGCAGGCCCGTAGGCCATGGAGACTGGCCCGGAGGCCGCGGAGACTGGCCCGGAGGCCGCGGAGACTGGCCCGGAGGCCGCGGAGACTGGCCCGGAGGCCGCGGAGACAGGCCCGGAGGCCGCGGAGACTGGCCCGGAGGCCGCGGAGACAGGCCCGGAGGCCGGGGAGACAGGCACGGAGGCCACGGAGACAGGCCAGGAGGCCACAGAGACAGGCCCGGAGGCCACGGAGACAGGCCCGGAGGCCGTGGCACACAGGTCCTCATGCCCGGAGGCAAGGGCAGATGGGTCCTCATGCCCGAAGGCAAGGGCAGATGGGTCCTCATGCCCGAAGGCAAGGGCAGATGGATCTCTACTGGGAGTGACACACTCGGAACTCCCGTCTGAAGTGAAGGACTCGGAACCCCCATCTGGGGTGATTGGCTCGGAATCCCCTTCTGAGGTGATTAACTCGGAACCCCCATCTGGGGTGATTAACTGGGGGCACCCTTCTTGGGTGCTTAACTCGGAACCCCCTCCTAGGGTGACGGACTCGGAACCCCCACCTAGGGTGACGGACTCGGAACCCCCACCTGGGGTGACGGACTCGGAACCCCCACCTGGGGTGACGGACTCGGAACCCCCACCTGGGGTGACGGACTCGGAACCCCCACCTGGGGTGACGGACTCGGAACCCCCCCTTGGGGTGACGGACTCGGAACCCCCCCTTGGGGTGACGGACTCGGAACCCCCACTTGGGGTGACGGACTCGGAACCCCCACTTGGGGTGACAGACTCGGAACCCCCACTTGGGGTGACAGACTCGGAACCCCCACTTGGAGTGATAGACTCGGAACCCCCACTTGGGGTGACATACAGAGCCCCTTCTTGAGGCAAAGTGCTCGGTGGCCCCACTTGGGAAGCCACACTCAGAGACTCCTCCTTGGGTGTGACGACCAGAGGGTCCTTTTAGGGTGCAACACTCGGAGAGTCCTCTTTGGGTAATGAATTCAGAAGCCCTTTTCGGGGTACCACCTTCAGAGACACCTCTTGGGGTGCAGTGCTCAGGAAACCCACCTGGGGCGCAATGCTCAGAGACCCTGTTTGGGGTGTGGTACTCTGAGACCCTGCTTGGAGCCTGACAGTCTGAGACCCCTCCTGGTGCACGACACTCTGAACCCCTTCCTGTGGCTTGAAGCTTTGGAATACCCCCATTGGGGTTGGAGACTTTGGACCTCTGGATGTGTATAGACCCCCACTTGGGTCTGGGACCGACAGGATCTCCTCTTGGGGTTGGACGACTGGACTCTCCTCTTGTGGCTTGCCCAAAATTTTACTGTCTTTATGTAAAACAATCTTAGTTCTGGGGCCCCAGCGATAACCACGGAACTTTTCCGGAGTTAGCATAGAAGCAGTACTCCTAATCCTGGCCTCATGGAGGGAACAATCCCCAATCAAATGGTTCTGGGCTCCACAATAGAAACATAAGTTCAAGGACCTGCGCCGCTGGCGTTCCTCATCTGTCAGCTGAGGACGAGGCCGACTCAGGAACCTGTCCTTACAAGACACAGATGCATCTGCCGATGGGGTTCCTGGACTGGAACCTAAGGGTCTAGCAGGTACCAAACCCATAGCGGAATCGCCAAGCAATTTAGTGGGTCTTATTGGTTGCTACGGGCAACATCACTTCTTTACATTTTTAGAAGCTTAGTAAATGTACCCCTAAGTGTGGCAATGATGCACAGTACTGCTACATTAGAAGACCACCCAATCGGCTTACGACCAGGCCCTCATACATCTGGCACTGTAAGGCCTCGATCCCTGGATTTACGCTCTTTCTGGATCCACCGATTGGCGACCAGCGATAATTGACAATTAATTGGGAGAGCAGGGAAATTAATTGTGTTAAAAGTGCCTTTTGGGGGGGGGGGGGATTTTTAAACATTTCATATTCCCGCTCCCCGTCCCAGCTGATGGCTGATTGGGTCATTGATGCATGGGGGCCATATCATTTAAAAATTTGATTCAGCTTAATTTTTGCTATTTACTGTAAATACAATTTCGAAAGACAAATGCCCCATATATATACGGGATACGGCTGCTAGGTCGAGACTATGACCGTTGACATACATTAGGTCCAACACTATAGGTCAACACAGCAGGTCAACAGGGTTAGAAGGTCAACACAAGATATAGGTCGATAATGGGAAGGTCAACGGTCAAAAGGTCAACATGTGGTTTTCAGTTTTTTTTTTTCCAAAAACAGGCGGCATTTCATACCCTACCACCCACTAGGGCGCGGAGGAAGAATATATGAGTGCGCGAGTGTAGCATGGCGAGGGGACGCGGCACACTGATTCAGTGACCATGTCCCACTTATGTCGACATTCGGTACAAAAAAAATCGGACCACTCATATGAGTGGACCTTTTGACTTGTGTCGACCTGTAAAATCTGCAGCTTTGCGCCTGCGAGAACTCCACCCCCTCGCACGCCGAGTTCCTATACACGCCTGCCAATTAATGTTTACATACCCTCCAACATGACCCATTCCATTAGGTACAAAATTCTCTGGTCCTGGACTTCCCTGCCAGTGGCAGTTACAGAGGTGGGGCTGCAGCACAGTCCAATATTCAAAGAGGGGGGGTTCCATCAACTGCCAGTGAGTTCAGGACAGTGATGCTTGGAGTGGCAGTAGGTGTGGCTCCCCTTTTTTAATATTGGACTGTGCTGCAGCCCCACCTCTGTAACTGCCACTGGCAGGGAAGTCCAGGAACAGAGCATTTTGTACCTAATGGAATGGGTCATGTTGGAGGGTATGTGTTTAGCGTAAACATCCGTTCACAGCTTGCGCGCAGGGATTAGATAATTTGATGGTCACTGACCATGGAATGATTTCTAAGGTGCACGTAAATCTATGACGCTCTCTGGTGTCTTAGATTTGCGGCTACCTTGTATGGGAAGGGGGCGGGCAGCTGACACCCGGTGACATCGGCATTCGTGTCATCGCCAAATTACCATGGGGAATGCCCAGCGTTTTCATGGGGAAGCTCATGAAACACAGGGGGTTCCAATGGGCTCAGCCCCTCACCGCTGACCCACGCCCTCCGCAGACACTGCTAGGATGACGACTAAGCAGTTCCCCGTGCCCACTCGCACCAAGCGTCTGCACATGCACAGAAGCTTAATATCGCTCCCCCAATACGAACGCATGGGGGAGCAATCAAATTAGAATGACCTCCATAGAACGATCAGTACCTTCTATTCACAACTAGGCTCTGAAATCAATATATGTTTCCCAGTCTGATGTCTATGGGCGAAATAAAAAAATCAAAACGCAGCCTGCAGACAACAAAATGATGAAGCTTGGGACTGATTTTATTGGCTGGTTTTTCAGATTCCACCGACCTATTGATGCGGCACAGACAATGCCCTAAAGAACCCCCACAGCCTGCTGTCTTTGGGGTACATTTATTAAGTTGGGATATTCTACATTTAATTCATTGAGCGCCTTCTAGAAGATAATAGAAGATAATAGATAGAACCATATTGGTTGCTATGGGTAACATATAACTCTTATATTAGTAAATGTACCCCATTTGGGCCTGGCTTGCTTCTATGTTGCTGAGGACCCAGTGGGTACAGCTCTGCTAGTTTGCATATGGCTTATTAAGGAAGATGATTAAAAGTTTGCTCACACGGCAGGGATTACATCGTTAGCGCTGACAATGTGACAGAGGCAGAAGAAGTTCATGTCCTTTTCAGCTGTGAGTGACAAGTGGTTGCTGTCAATCAAACAAAGTGGATGACATCAGAATGCTTAATCATGGCCCACAAGTGTGCTTGTTTCTATTGAGATAATTAAGCTGAAATAACAGTGATAAATATACTATATTTATTTATGTCTTATTTTACCACATTTCATATAAAAATAAAATGATAAATGAGGCCTCGAGCACACCAACATTTTTTTAAAATCCTAAACAAGAAATTATACGTACAGTATAGTCAGTATCAGGGGCGGATTGGCATTTAAATCCGGGCCAGGAAATTTAAGCAGCCCAGGGGGGGGGGGGGGGGGGGGTATGGGGCGGACCCCAGTGGGCCCCACAGCCTCCCCCCCCCTTCCGCTAGGGATCAAGTTCTAGACTGTGCACTTGAAGTACACGTCTCTCTGTATATATAAGAAGTCTAACTACCCCTCACCTCTATGAGGCGCAGTATCGTCACTGACCACTAGGGGCCACTTGATGGACCAAATAACATCCTAAAAGATGTCATAACAGAAAGTGAAATACATTTTTGCAGGGACACTGATCTGTTTAAAACTTGCTGGATATGGTTTGAGGGAGCTGGGAAGACAGAGATCGGAGGTAGGAGCAGATAGGGACTGATGGGCGGGGCGGAAAGTTTGTGGGCTAAAAAACTGTCACAGCTCAAAGTGAAAATACATTGCAGGAACTGTCAATATGATGGACGTTTAACCAGCTATATACATATGTTACCTTATACTGCACATTGCATCGCTGTTATTAATCTAGTGCATTATAGTGCATGCACTAGCAGTATATATTTACCATTCTATTTACTCTCTAATAGTTAGCCACACCTCTGTGGCAAATGGCCACACCCCTATGAAGACTGGCCACACCCCAAAACATTATTACTACTCATACTTCCTCAAATACTGTGACTGTCACATATTTACCATATTACTATATCAGTAAAGTATTTGTCAACATTTGCCAATTATTTCACCGCAATTACCAGGGATGTAGTGAGGACAGAGCCCCTGGATCTTGCAGTTGCCTACATAACATTAGCCTTGCATGGCAATTGGGGCAACTGGACCTTATCCATCATGCTGTCCCTGATAAGTCAGTCTTTTGTTGGGGGGTAGGGTAATTTATGTGGGAGTCAATTGTTTTATTTTTTGCCTGTGGGGGGCCTTTGTATATATATATATATATATATTTTTCCTGTGGGACCAATATGTTTTATTTGTTCCTGTGGGTGCCAATGTTTTTTTTCTGTGGGAGCCAGGGTGTTTGATTGTTTTTTGTATGTGGGGATCAATATATTTTTTTTATTTTCTGTGGGGACATTGTGTCTTCATATTAGGTCCAATATATTTTGAATATGGGGCAAATGTGTTTAATGTTTTTCTTACAGTATGTGGCTAATATGTTTTTTTTTTTTTTTCCTGTGGGGACAAATATGTTTGTTCTTTATAATTGGAATTACTTCAGTGAGTTGAAATATAACTAGCACTCTATGCAAGTTTTATAAATTACCCCTTTGCCTTTACTTTGCTCCCGCATTCTGTATATGCTCAAACTGGCTTATATAATTAATGTTTTGCCTAAATGAGTATGGTAATTTTATTGGCCATAGTAAAGTCTAATTATACCACATTGAACTTAATGCATTATGTACAGAAATCATAATGAAGTGGCTGAGCTACCTATCCTCTGAACTAGTGGACACAAATAGGTGTTTCATACTATAAATATACCTGTCAGGCTATTATTTTTCTTCTATCGTTCCCAGCCTTTCATGAATAAGGTCCGTAGGAAAAAAAGTACCCTAGTTAGAAAGAGATGCTGCCATTGCAGTCCTGTCGGGTGGGAAAGCAATGACTCAGATCTGGGTGATGTGACAGATAGAATTAACTGCAAAAATGCTACCCAGTGCGCCCATCCCCTGTTCCCAACATCCTGTGTCAGCCACCTTGCTGAACTAAGTCAGCAGTTCGAACACTTTTGTAAACTCACACCTGCAATTTCAGCAACATACTTCTATATATGAGGTAAATAAGAACTCTGATGAAAACATGAGATTTAAAGTGAACGTACCACTTAAATAACATTATTTAGAAATGTGAAATCTAAATTGTTTTATATTAAATGTATTGGAATTTATTTTAACAGAAAATTGCTTTAAGTGATAAAATTTTGAATGCTTAACACCATCCTAGAGAATTTAGGGTGGTTGCGGATAGACTGGCCCACAAGGGTGAAGGCTAAATCTCTGGTGGGCCCCACTGCCTAAGGCCCCCACCCTTTCATCTATCAGTCAGTACCTTGGTGGAGCACCAAGATTAGCCCACCTGACACTCAAAGTGGTTGGTCCTGACATAGCCCTGTCCCCTCCTTTTTAAAGGGCCCCATTCTTTGCCTATCCTCTGTAATGATTGTCCAAGTCCTTCTGTAGTGAGTGACAGCCAGTGGTGCCTAGAGAGGGTGGGGGTATTAATTACCCAGGCCCAGTTCTGATGGAGGTGCCTAGTGGGGCCCTTATTAACTGGCAGAAGCTCTTCTTAACTCTGCACTTGCTGCTGTGTGTTGGGCTGCAGTGTTGCCACACATCCCATGATTAGGCCACACACCCTCAAAGGTACCTGTGCCCAGCCAGACTCTCTACTGACCTGGTGACAGCCATAACCCTTCTTGTGACTGGCCACACCTTTTAAATTTGAATATGCTGGAACTGTACTAGAGCACAATATCTCCAGGAATTGCTCTACTGTGCATCGGCCCCATTTTTCAGAGATACGGATGCAAGTAAGTAAACTGAATTTTGAACCAAGGGAAGATCCAAACCGGGGATTGGTTTGGTTCAGATTTTAGATTTCAAAAGGCATAACTGTTATTTGAATTCAATCAAACTGTTTGATGGTTTTTTTTTTCATAGAAAATAAAAGTATAATCATAAAAGAAGCAAAAATAAAAAAGTAAGGAAATATGGAAAGACTTTTCCCAGCTGGCAGGTCTGTCTCATAGTCTCAAAAGCAGTAACTAGAACGATAAATCAATATTGTCTTTCTCTATTTGCTTATTACAGGTAAAACTACAATTTTTGCCATCTAGACAGGCCCAAAATACTTTT
Organism: Crinia signifera; assembly: GCF_055691185.1. Classification (NCBI taxonomy): domain Eukaryota; kingdom Metazoa; phylum Chordata; class Amphibia; order Anura; family Myobatrachidae; genus Crinia; species Crinia signifera. The sequence goes on from NC_139227.1 coordinate 114,487,169, forward strand.
AACATTATAATGCTGGTCTCTCCAGCTTTCTGAAGACATTTTGATTTGGTCCCAAATATCTAATACAGAAAGTAATTTAAGAAAGATCCTAATTCCTATAATTCTCTATTAGATGCTAAAGGAAAAGCATCTGGAACGGATATTTATTATGTATACATTAATTTAGAGCCGAGAGCTATATTTGTTGTTTTATCTAATTATGTTTTAACTTAAATGCCTACAGTATTCAACCTTGCAAAAAGTATTGATTGTAATAATCTAATACGTTAATGTATTGGTTAATTAGAGCAAATGTAAAATTTTCCGTGGGAAAGACTTTGTTTATCAAATCATGTTGAAAGAGAAATATAATTAATTCCTTTCAATTCCCAATCAGTAAAAGTGTTTGATAGACAGCTTGAGCAACCTAAGTGTTGACTTGAAAGTTAATTATTTTTGACATACAATATTAAAGACAAATCCTTAAAGCAGCCTATGATTACATTCAATCAGTGGCGGTTTTTACCTATGGGCTGCAGGGCTGCAGCCCCCCCCAGGTAAAATCCGCCACTATAGTGAAGCCAGGTGCAGTCTGTGAGACTGCACTGGCTTCACTGTGACTGGCAGTGACTTCCTATTGGAAGTCCCACCTGCCAGTCACAACCTGCCATTGGGAGGTGTTACCTCCCTCCGGGACGCCTTGCTATGGGCTGCCATGCAAAAACGGCAAATGCGCATACCTATATGGGTACTGCGCACGCGCTGGTCCCGGTGCCTGTAACTTATATTGTGCCGGGACCATGATTACTACTATGGGCTGCTGCCGAAGAAGCCTATAGAAGCTGGCCATATGCGCAGTACATATGTTTGTACTGCGCATGCGGCAGTCCCGGTGCCTGTCATCATAGGACAGGTGCCAGGGACCTGAAGGCGGTGGCAAGGGGACAGGGGTGCCTGTGGCCAGAGGCAGACCCCCTCCCTGAAAGAGGTAGGAGCCGACACTGCATTTAATTATACTTGGATATAGTAGTCATATATGATATTTGTACAGGTGCAACCCCGATTTTCTGGCAACCGTTGGTCCGGAACCTTCTGTAATCCGGACACATCGGGTGCAGGGCGGAAGTAAATATTCTTTGTTTTTTAGCCATAGTGGGGACTGTGGGAGGGCTTAGTAGTAGTTGTGAGGGCAGTGGGAGGGTTTAGAGAGGAAGTGGGAGGCTATTGGGATACAGGGGAGGGATCAAGTTGCGGGTGGGGGGGTCGCGCTGCAGAGACCGATACACGCTGCGGTATGTGGAATGCCCTGTGAGCCGGAGACAAGCTGCGGGTGGTGCGGCGGAGGGGTAAGAGCCGGGCTGCGGGGATTGCTCTGCGGAGTCAAAACGGTGTCACTGATAATCCGGCAAATTCGGTAATCCGGCTCAGTGCTGGAACCAACGATGCCGGATAATTGGTGTTCAACCAGTATTATGTTAGACAATTATGTTGTACTTCTGTAATTTGACATTTAATATCAATTTATTGTATTTAGATCAAATACTTAGGGGGAAAATTACTAAGATGGGAGTTTCACTTTTTTTTTTTTGATAATTGAGACTAATTCAGTATTTTATTACATTTGTTGTTATGGATATTCTTGAGAATAAAGTAATTCTAGAGATGGTAGTCCTGAGATTATCACTATTATTATTTTATATTCAGAAAGATGAATTATATAATGCAAAAATTGTAATAATTTAGATTCTAATAAGCACTTATAGGCATGCTTTTATTTTTGCTGTCACCAGTTATTTGTTAAAATTGACAATTTGTTTTTCAACCAGACCTATAGATGTATGCGATTAATACTGTAATGTATTTGAGATTTTAGAGTTTGTAAAATTGGTTTTAGAGCTAGATTTAATGAAGATGGGGATAAGGAGCAACCTTATTGGGTTCCCCGGTCTTTAAATGTACCTGATACTCCTTTCTAATACCTCTTTTCCATTGCAAAGTCGGGTCAGACCCTTATTTTGTGATCACAGGTCGACATGGGTCCGGCGCTTTCACATTAAACCATGGGTCACCCATAATAAAGAGGGAAACCCAGGTTAAACCCTTCTTATAACCCGGCCCAATTGCCAGGTTGGTCGACCCAGGTTATGAGTGAGTGAGGTAAAATATCAGTAAGGTAAAAACCCATGAAAAAGTTATTCGGGGGTGTGAATGGTTCCTGTTGGGATAACTAACCCAGGTCCATAAAACTGGTTTTGTCCAAGTTTACTGGGTTCGATCTAGTTTGGATGTGGTATGAAATGAGGGACCTAAGTTAAAACCTAAGTTCTGATGAAGGAACCTTATCGATTGACCTAAGGCATGCTATGAAGGCAAAAACATGCGGCGCAACAACAATAATAATGTAGAATTGGCATGATAATGAAGTAAAATAGCTTAGGTATATTTAAGGGGAAGACCAGATAAAGGTGCATATATTACACTCGGAGGCAAGTTATGAATAAACTCAAATGTCTGAAGAAGCAATATACACATCCATGAGGCAAACAGAAGTGGCACGGGGTGTATGGATTGGCTATTTGTAAAAAGTATATTGCTTGGAATAAGAATGTAACTGGGGTGTGCGAGCACTCTATAGGGCGGCACCTTGGGTACCCTGTGGCACTTGGCTTGTAGACTGATTAATATAGCACCCCACAGCCTGTAGAGTCACACTCATCTTAACGGTCCCATCAGCCTCAAAACATGAAGTCACATATATGGGTGTGTGCCCAGCACAGGGTGTATTACTGTATACTCATATTACAGCTATGCCTTGGGATGATGCATACATTGAACTACAGTAGATCAGCAGTTCTCAAACTGTGTGTCCTGACCCCAAAGTGTGTCTTGTGACCATCTCAGCATGGAGTCACGATTCAACGTTGCTGACCGTCAACGTCTTGACTACTCTCATCTCTCAGTCAGTGATCCAAGGAGTCTGAAAGTTTCATTTAATTGTCTATTACTCTAGAATCCTTTGATCACTGGCTTAGAGATCAGAGAATTCATCAGACGGGCTTCCTGACATCTTCTGATATTTCCTGTCATTCACTGTTTTCCCAATCTCCCACTACCTCTTCTGCCATCATCTGCCTTTCCCCGACATTCACTGTCTTCCCAGTCTCCAGCTGCCTCTTCCTGCCATCATCTGCCTTTTCCTGTAATTCACTGTCTTCCCAATCTCCCACTCCCTCTTCCTGCCGTCCTTTGCCTTTTCCTGTCATTCATTGTCTTACCAGTCTCCCACTGCCTCGTCCTGCCATCCTCTACCTTTCCCTGTCATTCACTGTCTTACCAGTCTCCCACTGCCTCTTCCTGCCATCCTTGGCCTTTTCCTGTCATTCACTGTCTTCCCAATCTCCCACTGCCTCTTCCTGCCATCATCTGCCATTCCCTGTCATTCACTGTCTGCCCAATCTCCCACTGCCTCTCCTTCCATCCTCTGACTTTCACTGTCATTCACTATCTTCCCAGTCTCCAGCTGCCTCTTCCTGCCATCCTCTACCTTTCCCTGTCATTCACTGTATTCCCAGTCTCCCTCTGCCTCTTCCTGCCATCCTCTACCTTTCCCCATCATTCACTGTCCTCCCAATCTCCCATTACCTCTTCCTGCCATCCTTTGCCTTTCCCTGTCATTCACTGTTTGGTGGTCATTCTGCAGTAAAATTTGGGATCTTGTTATACTTTTTATTGTCTGTCAGGGTACCAGAGAAAAATAGTTGGTGACCCTCTGAACTAGATTATTAAAGTTTGCCTGAATACTAAAATACTTTAACCCCTTCCCGACATTTGACGTATATATACGTCATGGCCGGGATGTACTTCCCGACACATGACGTATATATACGTCATGACTTTAAACTGTCACCGCGTCTAGGGACGCAGTGACAGAGGGACGATGTCTGCTGTCCCTGACAGCAGACATGTCCCAGCATGCCCAGGGGGGGCGGCGATGCCTCCCCCCCATCGGCGATCGCTGCGATTGGCTGTTCAATGTGAACAGCCAATCGCAGCGTTTTCCTGTGTTACCGGCGAATCAGACGCTCGGTAACACAGGGATCAATCACCGCCGGGTGTGAGGGGGCGTGAGGGGGTCACCGGTGATGACCACACCTCACCCCACCTCACCCCACCTGCCCCCAAGGCTGTGATTGGTCCGTCGGACCGACGGACCAATCACAGCCATGGCGCGTGATTTAAACTAACGGTGACTGCGCTGCAGACGCAATTCCGGTCTGGAATTGCGTGCAGAGCGGTCACCGTGCCAATCTGTCGTGATATACTGACCTGATCCTTGCCTGATACTTACCTGATCACCGCTGGTAGCGTGCTGCCAGCAGCTGGATGCTTCCTGGATCTTGTGACTTCCTGTGTGCTGCTGCTGCAGTGTCATAGAGTGAGAGATAGTGAGAGATAGTGAGAGATAGTGAGAGATAGTGAGAGATAGTGACAGAGAGTGATAGAGAGTGCTATATTTTGTGTCTGCTGCCCCCCCTTTTGTGCTGATCAGTATATCTGTGCTGATCAGCAACTTTTTGGGGGTGCAGTTTTTTTTTTTTTAATATATATACCTGTCAGTTGCACCAAAGGTTGTGCTGCCTGTGCAACTGACTGCTGCCCCCCCTGCTGCCCCCCCTTTTGTGCTGATCAGTATAAATTAACTGATCAGCAACTTTTTGGGGGTGCAGGTTTTTTTTTTTTATATATATACCCTGTCAGGTTGCACCCACAGTTGTGTGCCTGCTGCCCCTCACTGCTAATCAGTGTTGCATCACTGCATCACTGATCTGCAGTTTTTTTTTTTTGGAGAGTGCAGTGGGGTTTTGTTTTTACACCCACGTTGCTTTTGTGGGTGTCCTGTGGCCGCTGAGCGCTGATCAGTGACGTACATCACTGAACAGCATTTTTGGCACAGGGTTGATATAATTTTTTTTCTGCAGTTTTTTTAAATTGTTTTTTTTTTGGAGAGTGCTGTGGTTTATTTTTTTTAAATTGTTTTTACACCCACGTTGCTTTTGTGGGTGTCCTGTGGCCGCTGAGCGCTGATCAGTGACGTACATCACTGAACAGCATTTTTGGCACAGGGTTGATATAATTTTTTTTCTGCAGTTTTTTTAAATTGTTTTTTTTTTGGAGAGTGCTGTGGTTTATTTTTTTTAAATTGTTTTTACACCCACGTTGCTTTTGTGGGTGTCCTGTGGCCGCTGAGCGCTGATCAGTGACGTACATCACTGATCAGCATTTTCGGCACAGGGTTGATCTATTTATTTATTTTTTTGGATCAAATTCCTGTTGCCTTTGAGCGCTGTTCAGTGACGGACGTTACTGACCAACATCTGTGCTCAATTTTTGGCGCAGGACCTTTTTTTTTTTTTTTTTTAACCCCTTCAAGGTTGTACCAAAAGCTGCCTTGAAGTTGCTGAGTGACGTACATCACAGATCAGCATTTTTGCCACAGGGTTGATCTAATTTTTTTTTTTATTGGGATCAAATTCCTGTATAAAGTATTTTTTTTTCTGCACTACATACACACTACACACTTCATACCCCCCGTGTTGAAATAAAGTTTGTACCCCCCCTACACTATACACGTGTTGAAACATTACACTTACAGAAACACAAAAATAAAAATGGCATCCCAAATGTCATCCCAAAGAATGTATTCAGCGGAGGAGGCATATGCCATGCTTGCCTCTGACTCTGACACAGCCAGTGATGCAAGCGGGGAATTTGAAGGATTCGTCTTAACCTCATCTTCCTCCTCTAGTGATGAGGGACCCCCTTAAAGACGCCCCCGTAGAGCAGCTGAGACCCCCCCCCCCAAATGATTGATCCCGTATGGACCCCACCACCAGACAATTTTGAGCCCCAGGTTCCTGAGTTTTTGGCCATCCCAGGAATCCAATTTGATTCAACAGGTCTCAGAGAAATTGACTTTTTCAAATTATTTTTCTCTGATGATTTTATAAATTTAATGGTGGACCAAAGTAATTTATATGCCCAGCAGTTTATTGCTCAAAACCCCACGTCATCATTTGCTAGGTGGACCCCTGTAGATGCAGTAGAGATGATGACGTTTTGGGGTCTGGTGTTACATATGGGCATAGTAAATTAGGCAATATTGGAGTACAGATGTTCTGTACAGCACCCCACTTTACCGTATGGTCATGACTCGGACTCGTTTTGAGACAATCCTTAAATTTTTACATTACACCGATAATGCACAGTGCCCACCCAGAGATGATCCCACCTTTGACCGGCTATTCAAAGTCAGGCCGGTCATTGATCATTTCAGTGCCAAATTTGCAGAGATGTACATCCCTGAAAAATGTATTTGTATCGACGAGTCCCTTATACATTTTAAAGGAAGGGTTAAATTCCGCCAGTACCTTCCCAGTAAGAGGGCAAGGTATGGCATAAAAATGTATAAACTGTGTGAAAGCACCTCAGGGTACACCCACAGGTTTAGGGTATATGAAGGGAAGGATTCAAGAATTGAACCGCCAGAATGCCCCCCCTCCCTCGTAGGTGTTAGTGGAAAAATTGTCTGGGATTTAGTGCACCCCTTCCTGGATAAAGGTTATCACCTCTATGTGGATAACTTTTACACTAGCATCCCCCTGTTTAAGGCCCTTGGTTCAAGAGGTACAGCAGCTTGCGGTACTGTGCGCAAGAACCAAAGAGGCCTCCCAAAAACGCACATTGCCCAAGTACTGAGAAGGGGTGAAAGCAGGGCACAATCCACCGAAAATATGTTGTTGGTCAAATATAAGGACAAGAGGGATGTCCTTATACTGACAACAATTCATGGAGACAGTACCACCTCCGTCCCTGTACGAGGTACCAGTACCCACACCTCAAAACCTAATTGTATCCTAGATTACAATAAGTACATGGGCGGAGTGGATCTTTCAGATCAGGTACTGAAGCCGTACAGTGCCCTGCGGAAAACAAAAATATGGTACAAGAAGCTGGCCGTGTATATCATCCAGATGGCACTGTATAACGCTTACGTGCTATTCCGTTCTACCAGCCAGAGGGGGAAATTTATGCACTTTCAAGAGGAAGTCATAAAGGGCCTAATATTTGGGAACCAGCATGCAGAGGGCCCCAGTACTTCTAGTACTGGCCCCCGTATTGTACCAGGGCAGCATTTTCCTAACGAAATCCCCTCCACTGCAAAAAAGGGCAGGACACAAAAAAGGTGCAAAGTTTGCTATAAAAAGGGAATAAGAAAGGATACTATTTTCCACTGTGAAACTTGCCCCGACAAACCCGGCCTATGTATAAAGGAGTGTTTTAAAATATACCACACATCTATGGATTATTAGGTTCATCATTTCACCGTGCTTCGGGGGTCTTGCTAATGCCACATAGCACCCACCATTCATTCCACCAGAATCTGAGCTGCAAAATCCAAAAATCACTCCTTCCCTTCTGAGTCCTGCCATGCACCCAAATGGTATTTTTTGGTCACATATGAGGCATTGCCCTACTCGGGAGAAATTGGGGCACAGATTTTGGGGTGCTTTGTCTCCTTAATTCCTTGTGAAAATGAAAAATTTTGAGCCAGAACTGCATTTTTGTATAAAAAATGTAATTTTTCCTTTTCACAGCCCAGTTGTACCACAATTGGTGAAACCCCTGGGGGTTTGAAATGTACACTATACCCCTATATGAATTCCCTGAGGGGTGTAGTTTGCAAAATGGGGTCACTTGTGGGGGGGTTCCACTGTATTGGTGCTTCGGGGGTCTTGCTAATGCGACATAGCACCCACCATTCATTCCACCAGAATGTGTGCTGCAAAATCCAAATATCACTCCTTCCCTTCTGAGTCCTGCCATTTTTGGTCACATATGAGGCATTGCCGTACTCGGGAGAAATTGGGGCACAGATTTTGGGGTGCTTTGTCTCCTTCATTCCTTGTGAAAATGAAAAATTTTGAGCCCGAACTGCATTTTTGTGTAAAAAAAATGTAATTTTTCATTTTCACAGCCCAGTTGTACCACAATTGGTGAAACCCCTGGGGGTTTGAAATGTACACTATACCCCTAGATGAATTCCCTGAGGGGTGTAGTTTGCAAAATGGGGTCACTTGTGGGGGGTTCCACTGTATTGGTGCTTCGGGGGTCTTGCTAATGCGACATAGCACCCACCATTCATTCCACCAGAATGTGTGCTGCAAAATCCAAATATCACTCCTTCCCTTCTGAGTCCTGCCATTTTTGGTCACATATGAGGCATTGCCGTACTCGGGAGAAATTGGGGCACAGATTTTGGGGTGCTTTGTCTCCTTCATTCCTTGTGAAAATGAAATTTTTTGAGCCAGAACTGCATTTTTGTGTAAAAAATGTAATTTTTCATTTTCACAGCCCAGTTGTACCACAATTGGTGAAACCCCTGGGGGTTTGAAATGTACACTATACCCCTAGATGAATTCCCTGAGGGGTGTAGTTTGCAAAATGGGGTCACTTGTGGGGGGGTTCCACTGTATTGGTGCTTCGGGGGTCTTGCTAATGCAACATAGCACCCACCATTCATTCCACCAGAATGTGTGCTGCAAAATCCAAAAATCACTCCTTCCCTTCTGAGTCCTGCCATGCACCCAAATGGTATTTTTTGGTCACATATGAGGCATTGCCGTACTCGGGAGAAATTGGGGCACAGATTTTGGGGTGCTTTGTCTCCTTCATTCCTTGTGAAAATGAAAAATTTTGAGCCAGAACTGCATTTTTGTGTAAAAAAAATGTAATTTTCATTTTCACAGCCCAGTTGTACCAAAATTGGTGAAACCCCTGGGGGTTTGAAATGTACACTTTACCCCTAGATGAATTCCCTGAGGGGTGTAGTTTGCAAAATGGGGTCACTTGTGGGGGGGTTCCTAACTTTTAGCATCTTATGGTGCCTAGAAACCTACATGGTGCCTAAAAAATAATCTCATAAAAAGGAGGCTCCAAAATCAAGTAGGTGCTCCTTCTATTATGAAGCCTGTGGTTTGGTCAACGTGCACACTAGGGCCACATATAGGATATTTATGAAAACAAAAGAATTGGGGGAATCAATTTTTAGTCACATTTCTCTAGTAAAATCTACTGTGTTCCTTAGAAAAATGTATTAAAATAGAAAATCTGCAAAAAAAATGAAATTTTGAAATTTCACCTACACTTTGTTTTAATTCCTGTGAAACACCTAAAGGGTTAACAAACTTCCAAAATGCTGTTTTGAATACTGTGAGGGGTGCAGTTTTTGAAATGGCATCATTTATGGGGGTGTCTCACATACAAGTCCCTCAAAGTCACATCAGAACTGAACTGGTCCCTAAAAAAATCAGTGTTTGAAATTTTCTTGAAAATTTGAGAATTTGCTATTCATATTTTAAGCCTCCTAGTGTCCAAAAAAATTAAAAGGAGGTTGAAATAATGATGGCAACATAAAGTAGACATATGGTCTTTGTTAGTTATTAACTATTTTGAGTGGTATGATTATTTGTCTCACAAGCAGAAAATTTAACATTTTGCAAATTGCTAAATTTTCAATTTTTTTACGACATTTTGGTATTTTTCACAAAGAAACACAGACTGTATCGACCAAAATTTACCACTAACTTGAAGTACAATGTGTCACGAGAAAACAGTCTCAAAATCACTGGGATAAGTAAAAGCAAAAAAAAGTTATCCCCACTTAAGTGATACCTGTCAGATTTGAAAAAAAGGGCTCTGTCAGGAAGGCAAAAACAGGCTGCGGCGGGAAGGGGTTAAAGCAATGTTAAAACAAATCCAAATGAATGAACTAAAGCTTTCTCAGTGCTGGTTGCTAAGAAGACCTTTATTTACACATAATTTCAGTACAATTATTGTTTTTCTATCATGCCTTTAAATAACCCTAATTGATTTTGATAGATCATTTTTAAAAGAAAGGCAGAAATTCTATAAACCACCATTTCAGTCATTTTCATATCTTGATTCAAAACATTAATTGAATGATATGAAGAGGAGGTCAAAGGATCATATATATCTTCATAAAACATTATTACCTAATGAACACTAAATTACTTGATATTAGTGTTACATTCCCTGATTAGTGCATTAAAAAGCTTTCTAGGCAGCTCAAGTGTTTCCATTAGTAGATGTTTATAAAAGCCAGCAGATGATCCATTATATCTTTGATAAAGAGATGTGCTATTACTATCTGCTCGTCAAACAAAAGTTATTTTCAGATATTCACAGCGGATTTGAATGCTAAGGTAAATTTTTTTAAAAATTCTTACCGGGTCAAGAAGAGTATAATTCTACAGAATCATTTTTATATATAAATGCTTTTTTGTTTTTAATAAATATTACCAAGAAATTTGATCAAAATTGAGGTGGGAATATTTTATTGCAGATCAATTTGATAGATTTGAGTGACAGTTTCTCAATTTATTACAAATAAATGTAAAGGCCAAGGTTTACGTGTAATTACTCCTTGACCCGTTTGGGCCAGGTGGGTAATTGTCTAGCCTGACACTTTGATATTTTTTCTTTATTGGAACAAAATTAGCCATCCCTCACGAAATGGGAAAATTCTGGCCCAGTGTCTGAGGACAAAACTTCTTCCTATGATGATCTTTTGTGTGGTCTGCAGTTGGCTTATCATCCCATGTTTATCTATGAACTACTAGCTAAAGGAGCTTACACACTGTACAATTTTTTGACCAACTTTTTCGACCAATTTCGTTAATTTCAGCCATTCTGAATAAAATTGGTCAAAATATCTTTCAATGCGTTTGCCACGAATGATGATGCACATACCCGCCAGTTGTTTATCAAGGTTGTTCGTCAACTGTGCATGCAGCTCAATTTGGATATCTTTCAAAAAGAGCATATAAACTGAAGCTAGATCTTTCGTCTGTTGTCAATATCTTTTGTCAACATCTTTCATCCAGGACACTGGGTTCAAGGGAAATGTCTTTCAACCAAATTGGTCAAAAAAAATTGTACAGTGTGTATGCACCTAAGAACATTAATCGGTGAAGTTAAGCGATCAGTTTATCAATCCTTCTATAGCGGACTAGTGGGGATTTTACCGATAGCAACCAAGTTCAATCTACCTATTATAGCCTTAATTTAACAATAGTATTATTGCTATAATGATTGGTTACTATTGGCAACATCTAAATGTATTCGCTTTAGAAGGGTGGCTATACAGTATATAGCTAGTAGTGTATGCCATAGACCTTTCAAGACCCAGATGAGTCCCTGAATGCCAACGAGATCTCCTTAACATAAAATCTTGTCCCTCCTGTAAATCTTGAATGGGTCATTACATCATAGGACCAGATGTATCAAGCTTTATAAAGTGATAAAATGGAGAGTGGTAAACTGGTGTAAAAGTAACCTGTGGAGAGCTAAACAGAAGAAAACACCATGCTGGATATTTGGCGAGTGAAGCAAACCCGTAAGAGAACAATCTGAGATGACCTTGCCCCCCCCCCCCCCCCTTGGTTATGGTCACATGATTATGATGTCAGAGGTCCTTTAACCCGCTTGAATTGAGTCAGAACCCTGCTTTGGCAATACTAATTCTTACTTTCTGTAAGGTCAATAAAGCTTATTTTGATTTGAACAACCTGTACGCCGCTTTTTTTTTAATTTCTTGTACAAACTTTACGAATTCCGACATTATTCTCTTCTCCCAAGTAAATTGTAAGTGGATATGAAAATCACTAAATAAAAAGAAAACATTAACATGATATAAAACATCCCCATACAGAAAAACAACTCTAGCTGTTCTAAAAACAATAACCCAAGAGGCCAGGAAAACAGACAGCGGAGAATGGCAGCTATGTCCATATATAAAGAACAAATATATTGGCCTTGTCCGTTATTGCACAAAGCAGCTTTATTTGCAGCGTATAACCTTAGGACACATCAATAACAAAGACTTATAGTACCCTTTCATAGCACTGAAAAGTCAGGCAAGTCTTTGGTTTAACTGGAGGGGGGGGGGGGGGGGGGGGGGGATAATCACGGATTCTGTCCCAGCTTTTAGAAAGCGCAGGCGGAATTTCAGAAACAGAGTTTACTTAATCAGGTTTAAACAGTGGGGAATTCAGGAGTGTAGGCCGTGTTTGGTCTATTACTTCAGCATCTTGATATTATTTCATTTTAGTTCATTCATAGCTATTTAGTGCCAAGGGAATATTCGGCGAGTTTAGAACACAAATAATCCAATATGAGTAATGATACAAAGCCTTAGCTGTGGTTGAAAACAATCAAAATGTTTTGATATTGTACAAATAGAGAATTTTAAAATGAACACATTTGTTATAATAAACCCAGAGATTTATAGTTGTACTTTCTTGTATAAACTTGATTGACTTTTGTTGATTTTGAAATGTCAGTGGCGTATGTATAGGTTTCTGGATTATACTGGATTGCAAAGCACATATTTTCTCTAATGGGAAAAACCATATGAACTGCAGGTGGGGCAGATGTAACATGTGCACAGAGTTAGATTTGGGTGAGTTATTTTGTTTCTGTGCAGGGTAAATACTGGCTGCTTTATTTTAAATTGCAATTTAGATTTCAGCTTGAGCACCCCCCCCCCCCCCAAAAAAAAAAAACGAAATCTCTAAATCTGTACACACACACACACACACACACACACGGGCAGATGTATAAAACCTGATGAAGAGATAACGTGGAGATAAAGTGAAAGGTGATAACGCACCAGCCAATCTACTCCTAACTGTCATTTTTCAGACCTAGCTGATTGGCTTGTGTGTTGTCACCTTCTACTTTATCTCCACTTTGGGGTGATTCTAGTTGACTTGGTAAGCTGCGAGTACTTATGACGATACCCCATCAACCATCAAATGATTTCTCCTGCCTTTGCAAATATAAGTCAGTGGAGACTGACTTATATTTGCAGCCGCCGGGACGAAGATAGTGCCGGCGGCATGTGACATCAGCCGCCCCCTCTGGCAGAGATTTTCCCACCCACACTCCCAAGAGAACGCCAAGCATCCCGCCCATGAAACCTTGGGTATTTCCATGGCCCAGCACTGCCACCGGCCCCGTCCCTCCCTCCCTGCTGCGATTGGCCCAGCAACTTTGTAAATTGCTGAGGCCGTTCCCAGTTGGGGTTTGCACGTGCTCAGAATTGCACATGCGCAAACCTCGACCATATTTTTACTACGAGTGATCCAGAATCGGCCCCTTATCCCTCCACCAGGATACATCTGCCCCACAATGCTGGGCATCCAGGGCAGCCATCAGGAATGGGGGGTGGGGTTCTGTGGGGATTCCAGTCCCGGGCCCAGGCAGAAAGGGGGCCCAGGACTGAAGTTTATAAAGTATGATTTATCATACACAAAGATCATATTTCCCTTGAAGCAATGTAGAGGTTGAATAGTGCGGCCAGTGCTGAAAACACAGGTCTCACCCTGGATTCCAGGTGTTCGAGAAAGAGAAGGGGGGCCCTGCCTATTTTGTCAATTCCGGGCCCCAACATTTCTGATTTCAGCTTTGACAGCATCTATTTCCCATCACTCTGCTCAGCAGGGGGGACCCCCAACAATGCAATGGCTACTGGACTGCCGTCCTTTCCTACAAAACAAGGCATTAAGCCAACTAAACGACAAAAAGGGGAAAGAAGGTGAGAAATGCAACAAGCAAAGAGGCAAATCTAACCAATGCCATCAACACACCATAAACTCACAAGACACACCCTAAGCTCCACTTACCAACAGCTATCAACCTGTCACCCACAAGACACAGAATGGTGATTACAATATTTAAAGGTATGGAGCAGGGCAGACTGCAGAGGAGGAGCTGCAGCACGGTTCAAAATTCAAATAGGGAAGCCACACCCACCGGCACCAACTGCTATTCCAAACTGACTCCCCGGCTGTGGGTGTGACTCCTCTATCTGAACGTGTTGCAGCCCCACCCCTGGAGCCGCCACTGGTATGGAGGATGATAAAAAATCTGGTGATGTGAGGGAGAATACGTTACAAACATAGGCGAATCTAGAATTATGGTAATGGGTGGTCCCAGATCTAGACATAACAGTAGGGGGACCTTTGCACGGCGTAGCAGCGTGTCAAAAAGGGGGCATGGCCTCATGGAAGGAGGCGTGGCATCACAAAAAGGGGTGTGGTATTACACTATAGACCATACACAGTAATGCCCATTACACATTTTAGCAAACTCCGTAATACCCATTACACATAAAGCCACACGCCGTAATGCCAATTACACATAAGGCCACACACCATAATGCCCATTACACATTGTGCCACACATCATGATGCCCATTACATACTATATAACAAACCGTAATGCCCATTACATATTTGCTACATAAGTGCTGCTTACCTACGTGCTCATTGCTAGGGGGTTCTTGCTTGATGGCACCATAGTACCCATTACACAATATGCCGCACACCATAGTACCCATTACACAATATGCCGCACACCATAGTACCCATTACACATGATGCCGCACACAATAGTACCCATTACACATGATGCTGCACACATAATGTCCCTTACACATGATGCTGCACACATAATGCCGCTTACACATGATGCTGCACACCGTAATGCCCCTTACACATTAAGCCACACATTATGCATAATGCGCCCACATACCGCCACTTGTAGCGTCCCTTAAGCAATGCCCCCAAAAGTGCCACTTACTGTAAATTTTTATATGATCCTTCGCTGCTGCTGCTGCAGGGAGAGTTGGAGAGCGGTGCAGCTGCTTCTATGGGGAGAGGAGCAGAGTGCAGCGCAGAGCACGCTCCCACTCCCCTCCTGGTGTCCCCTCTAGCCGAGTGGACATTTGAAATATTGTGCGCGCTGTTGTTGTGCGTGATGTCGGGGGAGCACGCCGGGCGCCGGCACCACATAATTAAAGGGGGGGGGGCGGGCTGAGGTGAAAGCGGGGAGAAGAATTGGAGTGGAAGCTGCAGGGGTGACAGTCATTGACAGCTGGGCACAGAGCAGGGGCTGCCCGGCTGTATTCAGAGCACTGCAGGTCACGGCTGTTTGAAATAATACCCCTTTCACAACAGAAAATGCAGGGATTTACCCGGGAATATGGTCCCAGGATCAAGCAGGGACATTCCCAGGCTGACCCCTTATACACCAGCCTGCATTTTCTGGTGTGAGGGGGAGAGACAACCACTCCCTACCCCCCTTTAACCAACCAGCTATATCTTTGGAACCAACTGACCCATTTACATGAGACCAGTATCATATTGAAGAACTTTTGAGTTGGCTTCGACTGATTTTGGTCCTGTGAAACTGGGCTGTTTGGTTCCAGAGAAATCTGCCCTCAAAGAACATAAACAGTCATGAAATTACATTTAAGAAAAAAAAAAAAAAAAAAAAGGTATAACCTCAATATCCCTGGAACCAATTAACCCATATGGATCCAGCCTGGTATCAGATTGAAAGCCCAGCGATTTGGGTTCGACTGAGATCAACCTCGAGCATCAGTGATGCCGAAGGGGGAACTGGCAGCCGTTGAACTGGGTGGGGGTCGGAATTAGCGGGTCCCATGTTATCTTATAGGGAAAACGTTCCAGCTTTGCCTGTCCGCATCTCCGGTTCCCAGGGGGCTAGAGACACGGGGCTGGGCTCGTTGGAAAGCCCCATCCCTTAGCTACAAAATGGGCCCCCTAGATTCGCCTATGGTTACAAAATAGAAAGGGTTACAATTGACATTTTCCATTCCTGGCACTTGGTGCCCACATAGTGCCAGCGCTTCAGCCTCTAGTCTTCCGCTGTGCACCCCTGATAATCCATCCTATGTTACAGAAGCTGCAGCGCTGATACAGGAATAATTGTCACTTTCACAACCGTCGGTTTCCATCACTTTACTGTAAAATTCTAATTAGTGAGTATTAGCTAATCAAATGTAATTTATTCATACGCACTTCTTCCCACACTTTACAATTTAGTCTTCAATTCAGGTGCTTAGGAACATTGCGATTTGCTTTTTATCTCTATATGCATCACAATTACCTTAGTGTACTAGCTTATTGATAATAATGAACTGAAGCTTGTGGTTTACATATTTATTTGTGACTACAGTAATGTGATCGTCAATTGATTGGTATTTATTAAGCGTTTAGCACGTTTCGCTTATTGTGGTAATTTTGTCAGTAAGGATTATTGATTTCTGGGCAAACAAATTTGTGTTACTTTATGGTTCAATAACTGAACCACACATGTATTTAATGTCCATTAGTGACATCAGTTTTATACATAATTCTGTTTTGTTGTGCTTATTATTTAATTTAACCCATTTGAGAGCCAAAATCTCTCTGAGAAATGCGCAACATATCCACTAAATATGCCAGCATCGCTCACATTTGTTATATAAATCCAAATAAAAAATCTGTAAAAAAAAAACCCCAATCTATTTCCTATATAAGATAAACCTTAAAGGTCATTATGATGAATAAAAATGTTTGCTTTGCAATTTACACTTAGAAAGATGGACTCTGGGTGGAACGGGCTGGGCAAGTACAGGCCACATTTATTAATGGTATGCTTATATTAACGTGACAAAGTTAGAGTAGGACACAGACGCCTGTGCACTTGTGAGGAGGAAAAGCACCAATGCTTGTGTTGATGATGATGATACCAATTGGCTACTGAATCTGATTGTGTCTAGAATCTTTAAATATACATCACCAACCAATCGCCAACCAGGTCACTTAGGATTGGTGCGCAGTTCTGTGACATCTCCCATAGGATTCCTTTGCGTCTCACCAATGTTTACTGAAATTAACCATAATCATGACAAAATATAAATAAATCTTCAGGACAAAGCCAGTTTTGATTTGTAAAGTAGTCTGTACGCAAATCACCACCTGACTCTGGAGAGCTGCAGAATTGTGTCTTTACTTACTGCATCATGCAAACTAATGGCTGCCGAGCATTTTCAGAGTAACAAGTGGAGAGCGTCAGCGATGGCTGCAGCCCCTGTGCTGAAGCGTCAACTACATTGTGCTGGAAGGGGAACTTGTAATATATAAACATACATGTTAAGATGTACAGTATGTGCTGGCTTGTAAAACAGGTGGTGGCAAACGGGACTCGGCATTGGCCATCAATCTCCTTCTAAGCACGCCCCCAGACTCTCATTGGCTAGGTTTCACAGGAGTCTATGGTCTTTGAAGGTCAACAAGTCAAGGTGAATGCTGCTTCCTGATACCAAGCACCTGCAGTCAGCACCTACAGTATGTTTATATGTAATAAACCGGCTTCTCCTTGCACTATGTGGTGTGGGCTGCAGCGGACACTGAGGAGTACTGATACAAATTCCTGTACTCTGCATTAAAAGCAACACGACATCCCTCTACTTTTCCTACAGTCAATAAAACTGAGGGTTGTGTCACTAGTGTGTATTGTAATTATAGAATGGCTGAATAGAATCATCATTGTGGGATTTAGCCCAACTGTACAGGATGAACTGTCGTCACAAGGGGGTGGTGTGGGCCACTCCCGGGTGTTACCATTCTAGTGGGTGACATCAAAATGCAGACTCCTCCTCAGTGACAGGAGCAGGTTGCTGCAGTGGGACATTAACCTGCAGCGCTTGGCTCCTGTTACTGAGAAGGAGACGGCAGTGCTGAAAGGCACATGGGCATGTGAGGTAATTGGGGGCTTTCCCTGTATAGCCATGCCCCTTTATGCAAACACATGCCTATTTACATAAGCCCCCTTTTCAGATGTGCAGTAGGTGTCTTGGTTGCATTGGGCATCACCGGTGCTGCCTGTGTGTAAATTGTCCTAATACAGCTCTCAGTCCAAGGGCTGATAAATTAATTGTCTGAAGTTCCAGGAAGTTTAATTTAATGTTTTAATCTAAAGAAATTCTGTTTCCCTATTTCCACCCCCCCCCCCCTCTTTAACATGCTATATTATCCTATATGCTACACTTTACGGGTCGCTGAAAGAGATTTTGAATGGTTTTATTGGACTCAGTCTATATCTGATTTATTCTCCAGGGAGCGATGCACTGTTAGCTTTGCTAATGAAAAAACATGACTTTATCGCTAAGTTCCTTTCCAAATACAGAGATTTCCATCATTTGAAGAAAAAATAGCAGCTGCAATCTACTGAGAGTTCACGACCATTGCCCATCTGTAGACGGTGGCTTATCAGCAGTGCAATCAGAATCATTTAGGGGAGTCTAATGGAAGCCCACGGGACTGGTTGCACATTCAGCTGGCAGAAGACTATTGATTTTCCACAGAAGGATAACGTTGCTTAAGTATACCGCCTGACATTGTGGAGGGTAATGGGGCAAAGTAGAAAAACCTCAGCAATCTTCTTGTGCATTGAAGATTTTCTAATAGTATTTCAAATAGCATCGGCCCCCGGCCAAGCGACACAATTAACAACTGGTTTATTATGTGTTCGAGCCTAATGATACATTTACACAAACCATGCTGCTCTCCGCAGAAAACAAAAACATGCTCCATGTTGCCGGTACAGTATATTGCTGTCATTGATCGCGTCTCCAATGTGTTCATGTACATAATATTTATCTTTGTACAAATATGTATATATCATTTCAGCACATATAGCTATTTATACAATAGTTCAACGCCCGTCAAAATGACGTCTTCTGCAATGTACTTTTACTTTGAGCTGTGACAGTTTTTAGCCCCCAAACTCTTTACCCCACCCCCAGTCCCTTTCTGATCCCACCTTCAATCTCTGTCTTACCAGTTCCCTCTCTACATATCCAGGTAGTTTGAAATAGATCGGTGTCCCTGCAAAAATGCTTTCACTTTCTGTTAAGATGTAATTTAGTCCATCGAGTGGCCTCTAGTCATCACTGGTGGTATTGAATCTCATAGAGGTGAGGTGTAATTAGCCTTTTATATATAGATTAATAAAGTAAGTAGAAAGACTGGATACCACTATTCAGGATGCAGTTATAATCCCGGCGGTCAGAATCCGGGCGTGCAAAATCCCGACACCGGAATCCCGGCGTTCAAAATCCCGACACTTTCTCCCTCTATGGTTGTCCACAACACCCATAGAGGGAGAATAAATTAGTGTGTCTGGATTACGACCACCGGGATTTTGTATCAAACCCCGCTATTCAAATTAGGCTACTGGCCAGGGGCTTGATGTTGAGTTAGGTATATGTCTATTATTAACATAAAATATGCACAATTGTATTGTATATGCAAATCAGTATGCAGATCTTGTAAAATACAATTTCTCCCCCCCCCCATAAAAAAAATCCTGGCACTTCTGTCCAATAAAAACTTGATGATAACAGTCACCGAAAACACCTCAATTGTTCATGTATTGTACATGCCAATCAGTATGCAGATCTGACATATGTTTCACCTTCGCTTAGACAGGAATAATGGGGAGGAAAGAGGTGGTCTAATATGGGCTGATACACTTGTAAAATAAAATCCCCTCCCCCCCCGCCCACACACACACACAAAAAAATTCTGCCACTAAAATAAAAACTTTATTGATAACAGTCACCTAAAACACCTTCAATTGTTCAAAAAGGGGTTAATACCATACACAAAAACTTTCTAGTTTCTTGCTAGTGGTTAGGTGTTTTATCAAACCATAAAAGATTTATAACACATTATAAAAACAAGTACACCAGTCGAAGTTATTAGAGATCAATAAAAGCAGACAAAAAGAAAACACGTATATAAAAACAAGTCTCTCCTTAATGCCACTTAATGCTAACGCACAGTAGCAAAAAATTGAAAGTGCTAGCTACTTCTTTTTTTGGAATTATCTAAAAAACAAAATAGAAATAGAAGGTAATTAATGTCCAAACTGTTATAGCATTAGCCCAAGCAATATCAGTAGTTTGTTAGCAGATAACTTAAATATAGTGGATACAGCAACCAGTGCTGTTTCTAGTACACCTGCCGGGTGCCTATGGACACCATCAGCATCAGAATTCCATGCTTTCTGTACTGCTGGAAATGTCCCTCCCAAAATGGCTGCCGCTATAGACAAGGATTAAAACACATATTTACTAACATTACATTTAAAAATAAATATAAAAAATAATGTGTTTTATCCCTACATCAATCGAGATAACTTTTTTAACGATTTGTATTCAACGACACTTGACCTTTGGTAAATTTACCAATCAGGGGTAGCTGTATGAACTATGAAGCAGTGAGGGAGGATAAGTGAGCCAGATGAGAAGTGGTCCATGGCAACCAATCAACACTGAAGTAACATCTATAATTTGCATAATATAAAATTATACAGAGCATCTGGTTGCCATGGGTCACTTCTCCTTTGGCTCACTTCTCCTCCCTTATCACTGCTTCATACATCTACCCCTCTCTCAGGGGACTTGGGTTGGCCCCTTTTATACCAACGCTGACCTGGGTCCAACCTGGGTTTTTGCCTCGGTGTAAAAGGGGTATCACTTGCGCAAGGTTATAAAAAAGAAGGGGCATGCAGATTATATTTATGGAACTTGGCTGTACAGTTGGTTGTGCCATAATTCTCATCGCCTTACATTAAAAACCAAGTTTACTTTCTAAGGAAACAAAACTAACACATGTTCATAATTTCTAAAACTGACATAAAAAAATAAATGTGCAGAAAATGTTTTATTTTATTTTGCAAAGCCTTTAACTGTTAAAACGATTCAATAGAAATATGTATTTTGTCATTAGATATGCCTTGTATTTAATTTGCATATAAAATAGCTCTCAGTGTAGATTGTCAGACAAAGATGATATTACACTATTCAATTTTACTATAACAGTATAAATATCATTTACAAATAATTACTTTACATTACGATGGTATTAAGTTATTTGTAGATGTCACGAATAGATTGCACAGAAAAAGACAAATGAATTATAATGAGATGGAATTTGTGCAAGTACCTGCAATGATGGAATTATTCTAAATTGGTGTGGTTTGTACCGGTATCTTATTATTAGATGGTGTTGGGATAATAAAACTAGATTTGGAATCCTATTGTTAAGTGTTATTAGGATATTAAAATCAGATCTAAGTGGGATATTAATTTGCGATGGTATTAGTGTTCCATATTGGAATCCAACTGGAATTTTATAATTTATGTACATAAATATGCACTATTGTATTACTGTGAGCCTAAGAAATAATGGGGCTGATAAAGTGGTGATAAAGCGGTTCTAAAGTGGCGATAAAGGGGTGATAAAACACCAGCCAATCAGCTGTGTTTAAAAATTACAGTTAGAAGTTGATTGGCTGCTGCATTATCTCCCACTTTATCACCAATTGATCACTTTGCCAGGCTTAGGGGGTATTGTAGCCCCCGCCGATATTCCCGACAGGGCCCTATTCAATGCTGTCTTTCCCGACAGCATTGGACCGGGATCTCGGCAGAACAGACCCGACTTTAGAAGCAGTTCGGCCGTGGATGGTTTGCCGAGAACGGCCGTGGATGGTCAATCTCCCAGCCATAGCTCACGGATCCACGGACATATCTTGCGGCCACACCTCCTTTTTGGCGTTCGGTAAGCAGGACATTGAATCCTGCCTGACAATTCTTAGTCGAGCCGGCCGAGAACGGGACAGGGTCACAGCTGTTGGGCTAGCCCGACAGTCGTGACCCAGGATTGAATATCCCCTTTATATTTCTGCCACAAAGTGTTTTAGGAAAACACCCAAAAATCAGGTCCCCCTCCCTACCCCCCTGGAAGGAGGGCAAGTCTCCAGCATCCCCCCGCACTTCTCGGAGACACTGAGACAAACTCTGTAATTCGCGGCTCTTTGGGGAGGTTGGGGCAAAAATGTGGCATCATTTTAGCCCCGCCCCTTTTCAGTGACGCGCGAATTGCGGAGTTTGTATGAACTTGATGACGTCAGCCTTGTCCCCAGCATTTGGTCTTTTGTCTGGGCTTCTCCTGTCCTGAAGAGGCACAATTACATGTTGGCAACCCTACTCTCAGTGTGCTATGGAGGCTGGAACTTCTCTGGCAATTTCAGACCCTGTGTAGCCACTGTAAGGGGTAATCACATGCCAAGAACAATACTGTACAAGGTGCAAGTGAGCCCAGGATTTTTCCTTGTGGTAAAGGTAAAAAAAAAGACAAGAGGTGAATACACAGAAAACGATCTCATAAAAGGCAAAACCGTATTTGATATTGGCTACCTCAAAGCAAAGAAAACAAGTCACATCTGGCCAGCATAAGACTAACAGAGAGCTTAAAGCCCCAGACACACTTATTGAGCATACACACTGAACGATATCGGTAAACCATATTGTTTAGTGAAAGGACCCACTGACCATGAAGGTCCTCGGCTATATAGCCGAATTGACCTGCATGTCCAGCCCACAGCGAAGCCTGTTAAAGTGCGGGAGTGCGCATCGTTAACTATACTGAGTGTACGCGCAAGAGGATATAGTGAAAGATATCGCTCAGAAAGCCATTTCTGAGCAATATCATTTACTATATCGTCTAGTGCAGTGGTCTCCAACCTTTTTTGGGTCGGGAGCTACTCCCGACAAAATAAACCGCCCAAGGAGCTACTAAAGTAAAAAATGTTAAAAAATCTGCATAATATAAAACAAAACACACTGCAATGCCCCAGACATAATATGGCACACACTGCAATGTCCAATATGTCACAAACATACCTTCCAACACTGTAGGTGGAGGAGAAGAGACGTCTGCCAAAAATTTGAGGGTTCAGCTACTACCGTGGAACTCCTGCGAGGCTACATCCCCCATTTTTTCCGCTATGGGGGCATGGTCAGCTCTCTAACAGCTGTAGCCACATGGGGTGCGGCCATGAAAAATGGGGGTGTGGTACACATATGCCCTCAATAGTGCAGTGCCAGATACACATGACCCCAATAGTGCAGTCCGTGATACCCATTATAAATATGCCCCGCACTGTGATGCTCCATTATACATATGCCACACACACAATGCCCATTATACATATGCCCAACAACGTGATACTCCGTTATACAAATGCCCCACACCGTGATGCTCCATTATACATATGCCACACACCGTGATGCTCCATTATACATATGCCACACCGTGATGCTCCATTATACACATGCCACACACCGTGAGGTACCATTATACATATGCCACACAGCACACACCGTGATGACGATTATGCCTATGACCCACAAAGTGAAGCTCCTTTATACATATGCCCCACACATTGATGCTCATTAAACATATGCCCCACAAATGATGCTCATTAAACATATGCCCCACAAATGATGCTCATTAAACATATGCCCCACAAATGATGCCCATTAAACATATGCCCCACAAATGATGCCCATTAAACATATGCCCCACAAATGATGCCCATTAAACATATGCCCCACAAATGATGCCCATTAAACATATGCCCCACAAATGATGCCCATTAAACATATGCCCCACAAATGATGCCCATTAAACATATGCCCCACAAATGATGCCTATTAAACATATGCCCCACAAATGATGCCCATTAAACATATGCCCCACACATTGATGCTCATTAAACATATGCCACACAAATGATGCCCATTAAACATATGCCCCACACATTGATGCTCATTAAACATATGCCACACAAATGATGCCCATTAAACATATGCCCCACATATGCCCCACACCCAAGGTGTGGGGCATATGTTTAATGGGCATCATTTGTGTGGCATATGTTTAATGACTCAATGCCACACAGACGATGCCCACTTTGCGCACACAGAGTTTTACAATTTTTTTTTACCAAAACGAAGGACTTGCGCGCAGGACTTGAGCAGAGGCTGTGGCGGCGTGGTGCAGGACGGGCTGCTCGGCTGTGGCGTCGATGGAAAGTGCGCGAATTCATGCGCTGGGGACGTCAGGCGGTCACGCGGCACGGAGTCACTCTCTCTGAGACCTCCTGCCGCCAAGCGAGGTTGGAACCGCTACGCTGCAGGAGGTCACTGCCGCAAAGTCAGGACCACAAACTCTGCATTACATCACTTTCTGACCTCCTGCCGCCAAGCAAGGAACCTCTACGCGGCAGGAGGTCAGTGGAAGCTGCCGAGCTACTTCAATACACCCGCCGAGCTACCCGTCGCTCGCGAGCGACGGGTTGGCGAACCCTGCTCTAGTGTGTATGGAGAGTAAGAAAAAAAGGAATGTGCCCTTGGATTGACCCTGTCCAGCATCCTTACATAGATAATGAGGTCATAGAAGCTACACTCTTATATCTTATACCGCTATGAGCGGGGGATGTGTGCGTGTGCGTTTGTTGGCATGCGGATGGGAAGTTCCCCTCGGGCCAGAACTGGTGTAAATAATTACATATTCCCTGTACAGTGCTGTATGTTTGGTGGTGTATAAATAAATGATAGAAAATAAATAATTAACATAACCGTTTCTTTATACATTTACAGCAGCTCTTGATATATATTCCATAATGATTATAATGAGGAATAATGATTAATGTGATGGTTACATCGCTTGACGAAAGGATTTCTGCTGTTTTCCTACTTGTAAAAGTGAAATTACGGCTTTTTCATCTTGCAGGATGCAGCAATTGGTACATTTGAATATTGGGGGCTATTCAGACCTGTGCGTTGTGGTCCGAATTCACTCTGCTGGCCGATGGTGGAGGTATGTGCACAAATACTGTATGCGCCTTTAGTGAGTTTCACACTCGTCGGGGAGTTGGCTCAATGTAGGACAGGAAGGGGGTGGTCACTGGGGATCGCCAAGTGTTTTATGGGTGTGTCCACAAGAATTGTGGGCGCACCCTTGGAAACACTGGGTGGACAAATGCAGGTGTATTCATGCTGGCTTGGGGTGGGGGCGACTGACGACACATCACGTCAGCTCCTGCCCCCATTTTGGCCATCACCGTCCAGGACAAAGGTAAGTATAGACTTTTATCTATGAACAGAGAAAAAATCATGGGATGTGAGCGACCATTTGTCATTCGTTCGGGAGGGAGAGCTGGGGAGGGTTTTTATTTTTGCGTTCGGCAGGGTGGTGTTTATATGCTTGCTAGATATATATGCTGCCTAGCAATAGCGAGCAGGTATGAATCAGGCCCATTGTACTAAGGCCATGACACCACGGTGCCTCAATACATACTGTATCTGGATGTTACTGTACCTTCTCTTATGAGACAGATTGGAGGTAGGAGCAGATTGGGACTGGGGGTGGAGAATTGTTCACTAAAAACTGTCACAGCTCAAAGTGAAAGAAAAAACTGCCCCAGCACAAAGTGAAAGTACATTGCAGAAGATGTCATTTTGACTGGATTTTAAGTAGTGCATTTATAAAAATTTACTTGTGGTGGTGGAACTCATTTATCTCTGCCACCGAATTCCCAACTCTCCCCTCCCCCCATTAGGCAGAGATAGGGCCAGTGCTAGGGTGTTTGGCTCCCCCTGAATAGTATAATGCTATTCTGTTAGAATTACTGTGCAAGGTAAAGGTGGAGGTTGAACTGGTTCCACCTCAACATTACAGGTGGTGCAACCATTACTGTTGGTGACATGGATTAATGCAGTAAGATGAGTGGCTTGGTTAAATGTATCTTGTTAGGTTGACCATACAATCCCCCCCTTGAGCCGTCAGGGAACCTCCCTGGTGGCAGGACAGCTTACGCAGAGGCAGCACTACCATTGGTGCAGCGGGTGCAGTGCACTGGCCGGAGCCCCTGAGGACTAAGGGGCCCACTGCTACCCCACTGACCCTCTTCCTGTCACCCACTGTTTTTTTTCCTGTCACACTCTGCCTCCCCCTGCCTCTCCCTGTCCCCCTCTGCCCCTCTCTGTCACCCACTTACGTGTTGCCTATTGTGAAATTGGGTTGGGGTAGAGGAGGGGGGCCGAAATTAAATTTTTGCACCTGTGCCCACCACTCACAAGTTTTGCCACTGCACATACAGGGTATGATATATCGTATGCGGTCCTTTTGCATACGATATATCGGATATGATCCCAGTGAAGCCTGACTGGTTTGACAGCGATCCGACATATCTCTTCTGCTGCCGGTGCAACCCGCAGGCTCCAAAGCGATGCATGTGGGACTGAGCATCACTCCTGCTGTCAAATACTTGCAATTTGGATGATTGATTGATGCAGTCGCATAAAAAGAGACCAAATCGCATGTTTATCGCCATAATGTATGGGCACCTTAAGTTGAAGGCAATTATTTTGGAGAGTTCAGAGTTCCCTGCTGTAAAACAGTCATGTGAGTCAGTAACAAAGATGAGCGCATTGTTGTGTCATTTAATAATAGAACTAATTTGGTTTCAGTATTGAATCTGGTTGTTGGCATTTTTATTATGTTTTAGCCTTTTTTTTTTGGCATCTTTACTTGTTAGACTAAAATATAATTCCCCGGAGGATTTATGATCAAACCTGAAAACTATAGAGGAGATTTTCCATTTGTGCTGAGCAATGTAAGTGCTTCTAATTAAGAAGAAGAAATGTTCTTTCACTTTGATGATTGCAGTTTAAATGTTAGTATAGTGTCACCATTTCCCTGGCTCTGATATCTTTTCACACTGTGAAGAATGATTCGGAGAGAAGACTATAGCGGGATATGAGTTGTCCGGTAGGTAGAAATTGGAGGAACTGTGGAAGTTTCGTACATCGGTAGAACAACCGCTGGGCTCTCAGTGGGAAATGAAGGGCTGCAGTTCTGCAAATCACTGCTTCAATATTTACTTTACTTTTATTGGGCAAGGCAGAAGTTGAGAAAATGCGAACGGCGATGATGTATTCAGATGATAGAAAAATAAAATAATACTTATCTACAAAGTTTGGACGTAAAAAAGTACAGTGAGGTCAAAGGGTACTTGTTTCCTAGCACGGCGCCCATCGCATACCATCGCACCATTTAATGGTGTGCGATGCATGCGATGCAATGCGATATTCCCATTAAATGAACAGGAGTTTTTGTACAATGAAATAGCATCGCATCGCATGCCAGCAAAATGGCATGCGATGCGATTTTTAATTGTACAAGCATCCTGATGGGTGCTAACAATGTTAAATGCACCCCCATTGTCAACACCACCCCCACTATCAATGCCAACCCAAAGCGTGGCGAGCGCAGCGAGCCCGCGTGGGGCAGCGGTACGCGTCCTCCGACCTTTTCATACCCCCACTATCCACTTCGGCGTGGAGTTGATTTTAAACAGTGTGGCGAGCGCAGCGAGCCACCGAGCCCAGAAGCGAGGGGATGCGGAATACATGTAAAGTAGCGGCGGGGCTCGATGTGCTCGCCAAGCTTCGGACTCGGTGGCTCGCTGCGCTCGCCACACTATCTAAACTCAACTCCACGCTGGCGTGGATAGTGTGGGTATGAAAAGGTCAGAGGAGGCGTACCGCCGCCCCTTGCGGGCTCTCTGCGCTCGCCACAGTTCGGGTTGGCGTTGATAGTGGGGGTGGCATTGACATTGGGGATGCATTTAACATTGTAAGCACCCATCAGGGTGCTTGTACGATTAAAAATTGAATCACATGCCTCTATATTGCATGCGATGCGATAAGATGCACTTCGAGCAAAATCGGGGGCGCCGTGCTAGGAAACAAGTACCGGTCAAAGTATTTCTAAATATTTTTTAGTTTTGGGTTGGGTATTTTTATATTATTGCTACTGAACTGGTATTATGTATTTTGTACTTAGCGTTTATTATTATTATATGCCCTTAGGCAAAGGAGGAGTGGCCTTGTGGGGTAGGGCGTGACCACATGGTAGGGGCAAGGCCTTGCTTGCACCCATTTTTTAATACTTACCTCTGGAGTCCTGTGATGAAGGCAGGGTTGTGACTAAATTCCCTTCGCCTTAAGGACCAGGATGTGACATCAGGTGAGGGTGGAAGTTGTTTGATTGTACGCTCACCACGCGTTACTATTCCCACTCCAAGTAGATGTGGGCCCAGTGCATGATGGGAAAGGTCCTCCCAGTGAAGGGGATTTAGCTGCTACCATGAAGGCAGCATCGCTGCCATAAAAAAACAAAAATGGTTGCGGCACAATTTTTTCAGAGATATGTACGTGCATGCTAGAGATGTGCAGGCTCTGATTTACTCTGATTTTAAAGTACCATCCCGAGTACCACCAGGAGACCAAGGATGCCAGAGATGGACTTATGGATAGGTTTCGGGGGAGCGGCGGTTTAGGGTTAGGCTGCAGGGATGGAGGGTTACAGCTAGAGGGGCAGGGGAAGGCAAGAACACTTACCGGACCCCTGTCCTACAGGACGCCGGTGTTGGTATTCTGACAGCCTGCTTCCCCTCTGCCGGTCATCCGTATGTATGTTATATGGAGTCAGACTATATTACTATAATACAACTAATTATTTTCCAGAAATAGTTTGATAAAAAATCACAAAGGTTTTGTTAAAAAATACAGTTTAATTATTGTGTAACTGATGCTACTTTATATTGTTGTGGTTTTTTTTTTTTGTATAACTTTATTTGAGATCATAGGTGTTGCCGTGCCAAGAAAAAATGCAATCAAATAGTTTTATCGTATGTTACATACAAATTAATAAAGCCCCATACACACTATCCAATCCACAACAATGGCAATATTTGGCGATGGCAGGGAACTGGCGGGGGTGCCGGTATCATCAAGTTCATACTGAGGCTGGCTGGGAAGCATCAATAGTGGGGGGTGTGACAAAGGAAGCCGGTACTTTGCTGCAGTGTTACTGAGGACCTCCCTCATCCATTCTGTACAAGTTCAGACAAGGGAGGGCTTTAATATAATAATGCACGGGAGTGCGCATCGGTAACGATATTGCATGTACACACTAGACGAGATAGTAAAGGATATCTTTCAGAAAGGCCCTTCTAAGTGATATCTATTCTCATACCCCCGAAAAGGGGGCGTGGCCTCGAGAAAAGGGGGCGTGGCCGCACGGGGTGACGCAAATTCCGACCACGCCCTGTTTTCGCCGCTCGTCGGCGCTGAATAGACGCTGTGCGCATGCGCACAGCGTCTATTCTTGGCAAGCTGGGGGGGCTCCCAACTGTCCCCCCCACCGCGGGACAATGGCGGCCCCGGGCGGGACGCGGGAATGTCCCCGAATATCGGGACGTTTCTGCGGTAAGCGTGACAGTTGGGAGGTATGTATTCTCATCTCATCTGGTGTCGTATATATTTCTGTTTTGTCCAACGCACTATATATGCATGCACTTTAACTAGCTTTAGATCATTGTCTCATAGATGGGAAATATACTGTAGCTGCCATTGCAATTTCTAAGAGTAACCTGGATATACAGTAAGACTCCATTAGATGTATTTAGGAGTCATCTCTTTGATAACAATGATCACTTTTATATTACAGAATAAAAAGCAGTTACATAAAGCTTTTCACAATAAATGTTTTTGTTTTGTTGGTTTAGTTCCATTGTAACTACCAAAGAATAAAAAATGGAACTTTGCAGAAAACAAAAAAAAAATACATTATGGAGTTTTACTAAACCCGTCACAGGGGACACAAATCACACTTAGAAGTCTACCACTCGGCCATATAATACGAAAAACGCTGAGACTCAGTTACAGCCAATTCAATGCAGACCAAGGCAAGTCCATTCATCTCTGTGCGCCTCAGGCACCAAAATGCAAAGCACACGTTCTCCGAATGCATTGTGTCTGCAAATGATGTATCCCGTCCATTTCCAGACCATTACCATTACAAAAATAGTTATTAACGGGTCAGGTGAGAAGAGAGCACTATTTCCTGCCAGGTCTTCAACGTTTAACGTTAATGGAAAAGCGTATCATGTGGGACCACTATTATTAAACTGGAAAAAATCTATACAGTATAGCACTGAAATAATACAAACTTCAATACATCAATAAAAAGTATAGTAAGAAAATGCTGCAGGTTTACCGTGTGTTCTGTGGTCTCTCGTTAAGGTGTGCTCTGGTCTCTTGTTAAGGTGTGCTCTGGTCTCTCGTTAAGGTGTGCTCTGGTCTCTCGTTAAGGTGTGCTCTGGTCTCTCGTTAAGGTGTGCTCTGGTCTCTTGTTAAGGTGTGCTCTGGACTCACGTTAAGGTGTGCTCTGGACTCTCGTTTAGGTGTGCTCTGGTCTCTCGTTAAGGTGTGCTCTGGTCTCTCGTTAAGGTGTGCTCTGGTCTCTCGTTAAGGTGTGCTCTGGTCTCTCGTTAAGGTGTGCTCTGGACTCACGTTAAGGTGTGCTCTGGACTCTCGTTTAGGTGTGCTCTGGTCTCTCGTTAAGGTGTGCTCTGGTCTCTCGTTAAGGTGTGCTCTGGACTCTCGTTAAGGTGTGCTCTGGACTCTCGTTTAGGTGTGCTCTGGTCTCTCATTAAGGTGTGCTCTGGTCTCTTGTTAAGGTGTTCTGTGGTCTCTCGTTAAGGTGTGCTCTGGTCTCTTGTTAAGGTGTGCTCTGGACTCACGTTAAGGTGTGCTCTGGTCTCTCGTTAAGGTGTGCTCTGGTCTCTCGTTAAGGTGTGCTCTGGTCTCTCGTTAAGGTGTGCTCTGGTCTCACGTTAAGGTGTGCTCTGGTCTCTCGTTAAGGTGTGCTCTGGTCTCTCGTTAAGGTGTGCTCTGGTCTCTCGTTAAGGTGTGCTCTGGTCTCTCGTTAAGGTGTGCTCTGGTCTCTCCTTAAGGTGTGCTCTGGTCTCTCGTTAAGGTGTGCTCTGGTCTCTCGTTAAGGTGTTCTCTGGTCTCTCGTTAAGGTGTGCTCTGGTCTCACGTTAAGGTGTGCTCTGGTCTCTCGTTAAGGTGTGCTCTGGTCTCTCGTTAAGGTGTGCTCTGGTCTCTCGTTAAGGTGTGCTCTGGTCTCTCCTTAAGGTGTGCTCTGGTCTCTCGTTAAGGTGTGCTCTGGTCTCTCGTTAAGGTGTGCTCTGGTCTCTCGTTAAGTTGTGCTCTGGTCTCACGTTAAGGTGTGCTCTGGTCTCTCGTTAAGGTGTGCTCTGGTCTCACGTTAAGGTGTGCTCTGGTCTCTCGTTAAGGTGTGCGCTGGACTCTCGTTTAGGTGTGCTCTGGTCTCTCGTTAAGGTGTGCTCTGGTCTCTCGTTAAGGTGTTCTGTGGTCTCTCGTTTAGGTGTGCTCTGGTCTCTCGTTAAGGTGTGCTCTGGTCTCTCGTTTAGGTGTGCGCTGGACTCTCGTTTAGGTGTGCTCTGGTCTCTCGTTAAGGTGTTCTGTGGTCTCTCGTTTAGGTGTGCTCTGGTCTCTCGTTAAGGTGTGCGCTGGACTCTCGTTTAGGTGTGCTCTGGTCTCTCGTTAAGGTGTGCTCTGGTCTCTCGTTAAGGTGTGCTCTGGTCTCACGTTAAGGTGTGCTCTGGTCTCTCGTTAAGGTGTGCGCTGGACTCTCGTTTAGGTGTGCTCTGGTCTCTCGTTAAGGTGTGCTCTGGTCTCTCGTTAAGGTGTGCTCTGGTCTCTCGTTTAGGTGTGCGCTGGACTCTCGTTTAGGTGTGCTCTGGTCTCTCGTTAAGGTGTTCTGTGGTCTCTCGTTTAGGTGTGCTCTGGTCTCTCGTTAAGGTGTGCGCTGGACTCTCGTTTAGGTGTGCTCTGGTCTCTCGTTAAGGTGTGCTCTGGTCTCTCGTTAAGGTGTTCTGTGGTCTCTCGTTTAGGTGTGCTCTGGTCTCTCGTTAAGGTGTGCTCTGGTCTCTCGATAAGGTGTTCTGTGGTCTCTCATTAAGGTGTGCTCTGGTCTCTCGTTAAGGTGTGCTCTGATCTCTCGTTAAAGTGTGCTCTGGTCTCTCGTTAAGGTGTGCTCTGGTCTCTCGATAAGGTGTTCTGTGGTCTCTCGTTAAGGTGTGCTCTGGTCTCTCGTTAAGGTGTGCTCTGATCTCTCGTTAAAGTGTGCTCTGGTCTCTCGTTAAGGTGTGCTCTGGACTCTCGTTAAGGTGTGCTCTGGTCTCTCGTTAAGGTGTGCTCTGGTCTCTCCTTAAGGTGTGCTCTGGTCTCTCGTTAAGGTGTGCTCTGGTCTCTCGTTAAGGTGTGCTCTGGTCTCTCGTTAAGTTGTGCTCTGGTCTCACGTTAAGGTGTGCTCTGGTCTCTCGTTAAGGTGTGCTCTGGTCTCACGTTAAGGTGTGCTCTGGTCTCTCGTTAAGGTGTGCGCTGGACTCTCGTTTAGGTGTGCTCTGGTCTCTCGTTAAGGTGTGCTCTGGTCTCTCGTTAAGGTGTTCTGTGGTCTCTCGTTTAGGTGTGCTCTGGTCTCTCGTTAAGGTGTGCTCTGGTCTCTCGATAAGGTGTTCTGTGGTCTCTCGTTAAGGTGTGCTCTGGTCTCTCGTTAAGGTGTGCTCTGATCTCTCGTTAAAGTGTGCTCTGGTCTCTCGTTAAGGTGTGCTCTGGTCTCTCGATAAGGTGTTCTGTGGTCTCTCGTTAAGGTGTGCTCTGGTCTCTCGTTAAGGTGTGCTCTGATCTCTCGTTAAAGTGTGCTCTGGTCTCTCGTTAAGGTGTGCTCTGGACTCTCGTTAAGGTGTGCTCTGGTCTCTCGTTAAGGTGTGCTCTGGTCTCTCCTTAAGGTGTGCTCTGGTCTCTCGTTAAGGTGTGCTCTGGTCTCTCGTTAAGGTGTGCTCTGGTCTCTCGTTAAGGTGTGCTCTGGTCTTTGTTAAGGTGTGCTTTGGTCTCTCGTTAAGGTGTGCTCTGGTCTCTCGTTAAGGTGTGCTCTGGTCTCTTGTTAAGGTGTTCTGTGGTCTCTCGTTAAGGTGTGCTCTGGTCTCTTGTTAAGGTGTGCTCTGGTCTCTTGTTAAGGTGTGCTCTGGACTCTCGTTAAGGTGTTCTGTGGTCTCTCGTTAAGGTGTGCTCTGGTCTCTCGTTAAGGTGTGCTCTGGTCTCTTGTTAAGGTGTGCTCTGGTCTCTCGTGAAGGTGTGCTCTGGTCTCTTGTTAAGGTGTGCTCTGGTCTCTTGTTAAGGTGTTCTGGACTCTCGTTAAGGTGTTCTGTGGTCTCTCGTTAAGGTGTGCTCTGGTCTCTCGTTAAGGTGTGCTCTGGTCTCTCGATAAGGTGTGCTCTGGTCTCTCGTTAAGGTGTTCTCTGGTCTCTTGTTTAGGTGTGCTCTGGTCTCTCGCTCTTGTTAAGGTGTGCTCTGGTCTCTCGTTAAGGTGTGCTCTGGTCTCTCGTTAAGGTGTGCTCTGGTCTCTCGTTAAGGTGTGCTCTGGTCTCTCGTTAAGTTGTGCTCTGGTCTCTCGTTAAGGTGTGCTCTGGTCTCTCGTTAAGGTGTGCTCTGGACTCTCATTAAGGTGTGCTCTGGTCTTTGTTAAGGTGTGCTCTGGTCTCTCGTTAAGGTGTGCTCTGGTCTCTCGTTAAGTTGTGCTCTGGTCTCTCGTTAAGGTGTGCTCTGGTCTCTCGTTAAGGTGTGCTCTGGTCTCTCGATAAGGTGTGATCTGGTCTCTCGTTAAGGTGTGCCCTGGTCATTCGATAAGGTGTTCTCTGGTCTCTCGTTAAGGTGTGCTCTGGTAGATGCCAAGATTTATGCCAAAATCTTGGCTAATAGGCTTAACAGTGTTATTGGCGGTATAGTCCACCCGGATCAGAATGGTTTTATGAAGGGGAAGTCCACAGCCAATAACCTAAGCCGGGTTCATATGTATTTACAGATGGCAGAGATGGTCAAACACGAGGTTGGGGTAGCATCTTTTGATGCTAATAAGGCCTTCGATTGTGTGGAATGGCCGTATCTGAAACAGACCTTATTGGCTTTTGGTATGAGTAATAAATTTATTGACAGGGTATTCTTATTATACAGTCACCCCTCGGCCCGTATTTTAGCGAATGGTTATGTTTCGGAGCCCTTTCCACTATACCGAGGTACGCGTCAGGGGTGTCCATTGTCGCCCCTATTATTTGCGGTGGCCATGGAGCCTCTGGCGTGTAGGTTGAGGAGCGGGATTGGGAGGGTTGGTATAGGTTACAATATAATCTCTCTCTATGCTGATGACCTCCTCGTTGGATTGATGGATGGTGCCGATAGACTTCCGGAGATAATGTCTATTATAACCGAATTTGGCTGTTACTCTGGATTGAAAATTAACTATAGTAAATCGCAATTATTGGCGTTAGGCTCGGTCAGGGCCTCAGATAGAATGGGGATCCCAATTGTGCAAAAAATTAAATATCTGGGGATTATTGTGTCGGGGAGACCTGCTGATTACATAGAAGACAATATTCTCCCTCTGTTTGAGGAAATAAAAAAGAAGTTTAAAAGTTGGCAGAGACTCCCACTTACGTTGATGGGTCGATCCAACCTGGTTAAAATGTCAATCTTGCCTAAGATACTTTATATCCTGGTGCACTCTCCTATTTATATTGGGGATAAGATTTTTAAGCGATTGGATTCTATGATCTCCATGTTCCTCTGGCGTAATAAGCTCCCCATAATTAAAAATAACACGCTATGTAATGCAAAAGATAGAGGTGGGATAGCGTTACCAAATTTTAGATACTACTACCAAGCAGCCCAGATGAACCATTTGGCTGGATGGGTTAATAAAGTTGAGAACACGGAAGATTTGTTAGCATTTATAGCAAAGGCCGCCCCCGGGTTATCTCCCCTACAGACCCTTCTGGGGAAATTAGCCCCCAAACATAATCCACCTCTTTTGAAACAAGCTAGAACTATCTGGAAACGGGTGGAGAAAAGTCTACAATATGAGGGAATAGACCCAGAATATTACATCTTTCAGCTCCCGCAACTTCAGAAGTTGAAAACCCAGCAGGGAAATAGAATATGGGCCCAATATGGGATCACCAGTTTGAATCAGATTTTTGTTGGAAATAATTTGAAACCCTTCTCCCAGATGCGTACGGAATTTGGGCTCCCACAGGGAATGTTTTTTAGATTCTTACAGCTGAGAAGTGCCATTCAATCTGAATCACGTTCTAGGGAATGGGAAATAAAAGAATCCCCAGTAAAAAAGATGTTATCTAAAATACCCAGGGGTAAACGGCTGTCGAGGTGCTATAAGTCCCTGATGGAGCAGACTTCCGTGGGTGATTTGGAGAAACTACGGGTAAAATGGAGTAGAGATATTCCTGCGGTAGATAAGGACAACTGGGAAGAGGCCTTAAAAACAGTAACATTGGCTACTAAATCAATTAGAACCCAACAAATTCAGCTGAACATCCTGCATCGGATATACATGACCCCAGAAAGAATCAGTAAATTTTCTGAAGGTTCAGGAAACAGGTGTCCTAAATGTAAGATCATAGGCGGGAACTTTTGGCATTTGATGTGGGAGTGCCGAGTATTACAGCACTTCTGGCTGGGGGTGGTGAGGGCTATGCTTAGGATGGGGATTCCTGACTTATGTATGCAACCCAGCTGTCTTGTGATGGGAATATGGCCTGTAAATGGTATGAATAAAGAGGACAGACGGCTAGTTATTAACTTGAGTGCGTTGGCAAAGGTAGTAATCGCAAGATCATGGATGTCGCAAAAAGGCCCTGATATAGCGGCATGGTATACCTTAGCTAATAAAACGGCTGAACATGAGAAATATGTATATATTACAGACAAGGTAGTCGAGAAATACTATTCGATATGGGGGAAATGGCTACACTCCCAATGCACCATTTTGACTCAGTAGATACATTGTATGTGATATTTTTGATTGATCAATTAGCCAAGGTTTTAGCACTTTCTGATTAACAAAAAGGAAAAAGCAGGCACCCGTAGGTTTTGTAGTATTGTTAGTACGTATTTAATTGTTTGTTCTTTGTGAGTGTGGTAATAATGTAAATTAATTTAAGAGAGGAAAAAGCCCAATGATACGTAAAAGGGAATTGTTAGTCCACTTTGCATCTAGAAGGGATGTATTATTGAGGATCGAGGTTATCCTGAATATGGGTAATAATGTACGATGGTGTTATACTACTCTTAATCTTTTTTCTTATTATTATATAGTTTCTTCTCCTTCTTAAATTTTCTATTCCTAATTTTTTTTTTTTTTTGTTTTTACATGGCACTGGTAATTATATGTAGACACAAAAGTTTTTTGAAATCACTCAAAAAGGTACACGTAGCCAACACTAGATTTAGCAATGGTATAAGCGACGTAAATAGTATATATTCACTGAAGAGGAATTATTCTCTCTCTATTTTTCTATTTGTAAGTTTTTCTTATTTCCTAAACTATTCTTGTGAAGCACAGATATGTATAATAGGAATATGGTATGAATTAGGAATATTTTGACTGTACACTAGTATTAACACAGTAGTTTTGGTTAGGGGATATACAGGTGATTAAGTTCTTTTCAGATGGGGTAAGAAGGGTGTAATAATATGTAAATGGGATCTTATACCCATCCTACACACAACGTTGAATTTATACTTCCTCTTACTTTTAACCTTTATACTTCCTTTCCCTTTTTTTTTTTTTTTTTTTTTTTTTACTACAGATAAAGGTTTAGGAGATAAAAAGGTATAGGCACCTTCTGGGAAGAAAATAGTTGGTTGAAACCCTGGAAACATTAGCACCTGGGTACATATATGTTTGATATATAAAGAGGAAGGAAATTCCTAATGGTGAAAGTGTTGATTATATATACTATCTACAATATGTCTTGGGTGATATGCCATTATGATAACTGGTTTATTCCCTCTCAATAGGTAATTGTTGTGTATGTATGTATGTATTTTATATGTTGTCCTTTTATGTTTGTCAATATTGAAAACTAATAAAGAATATTAAAAAAAAAAAAAAAAAAAGGTGTGCTCTGGTTTTTCATTAAGGTGTGCTCTGGTCTCTCGTTAAGGTGTGCTCTGGTCTTTCGTTAAGGTGTGCTCTGGACTCTCGTTAAGGTGTGCTCTGGACTCCATTTGTGTCTCCAAAACACTGCCATCTGTTAGTAATGAGTGAAACTACATCTCTTTGTCTCTCACACATTCATAAATACAGAGGCAATCATAGGCATGCCTACTTCTAAAGTCTCCTCTCCGGAAGAACCCCCACCCTACAGTACAGCAAATTCTGCAATTTGCGGGTCTTTGAGGAGGGGGTAGTGTTAACTGGTGTGATTTACCGCCTTAGCCCTGCCCCTCCCCCCAAAAAATCAGCGGATTGTGGGAAATTTCCGCTGGCACGGGGGAGATGCAGGGGTGTGGGCGCCGGCATCCGGGAAGGTAGCAGACTAGTTTTCGAAGCATTTGCTTTGAGCGGGCTTACTAGTACAGTATATATGGGCAGTGGCACACAAGTGACTTTCAGTAAGAGACAATGTAACAGCAGCAGAGAACGGCGAGGAATGGCATGTACCTCTTGTCCTCTTAGAGGGCAGAGCATGTGTTAGCAATGGGGCGCACTGCAATATTTATTACCTGAGTAGTTGTTAACACCTGGCAGACAGAATAGAGAGACATTTATGTGCCCTTTAGATCCGGCTCCGTGTGCTGCAAAGGACAAATGCAAAATGAGTCTTCAGCATTTTACATACCACAAGGCTCCAGTCCTTATGAACAAGGTAAATTGCTCAGGGAATATAACCTCAGAGCACACAGGCTGCTACTGTCTCTCTCTTCCCTTCTATTATTGTTCCATGGTCGACATTTCAGCCCCGTATTTGCTCAGTATTTGAACACTACCACTGATTACTCTGAATTTGCAGGTGGTGGTGGGGGGCATAGGCGAATCTAGAATTATGGTAATGGGTGGTCCCAGAACTAGACATAACAGCAGGGGGACCTATGCGCGGCGTAGCCGCGCGGCAAAAAGAGGGCGTGGCCCCATGGAAAGGAGGTGTGGCATCACAAAAAGGGGTGTGGTATTACACTTTAGACCATACACGGTAATGCCCATTACACATTTTAGCAAACTCCGTAATACTCATTACACATAATGCCACACGCCGAAATGCCAATTACACATTAGGCCACACACCATAATGCCCATTACACATTGTGCCACACATCATGATGCCCATTACATACTATATAACAAACCGTAATGCCCATTACATATTTGCCACATAAGTGCTGCTTACCTACGTGCTCATTGCTAGGGGGTTCTTGCTTGATGGCACCATAGTACCCATTATACATGATGCCGCACACCATAGTACCCATTACACATGATGCCGCACACCATAGTACCCATTACACATGATGCCGCGCACCATAGTACCCATTACACATGATGCCACACACCATAGAACCCATTACACATGATGCCGCGCACCATAGTACCCATTACACATGATGCTGCACACATAATGTCCATTACACATGATGCTGCACACATAATGCCCCTTACACATTAAGCCACACATTATGCGTAATGTCCCCACATACTGCCACTTGTAGCGTCCCTTAAGCAATGCCCCTAAAAGTGCCACTTGCTGTAAATTTTTATATGAGCCTTCGCTGCTGCTGCAGGGAGAGATGGAGAGCGGTGTAGCTGCTTCTATGGGGAGAGGAGCAGAGCGCAGCGCAGAGCACGCTCCCACTCCCCTCCTGGTGTCCCCTCTAGCCGAGTGGACATTTGAAATATTATGCGCGCTGTTGTGCGTGACGTCGGGGGAGCACACCGGGCGCCGGCACCACATGATTAAAGGGGGGCGGGCTAAGGTGAAAGCGGGGATAAGAATTGGAGCGGAAGCTGCAGGGGTGACAGTCATTGACAGCTGGGCAGAGAGCAGGGGGGCTGCCCGGCTGTATTCAGAGCACTGCAGGTCACGGCTGTTTGAAATAATACCCCTTTCACAACAGAAAATGCAGGGATTTACCCGGGAATGTGGTACCAGGATCATGCAGGGACATTCCCAGGCTGACCCCTTATACACCAGCCTAGTCCCTGCATTTTCTGGTGTGAGGGGGAGAGACAAACACTCCCCTCTCCCTACACCCATTTAACCAACAAGCTATATCTTCGGAACCAACTGACCCATTTACATGAGACCAGTATCATATTGAAGAACTTTTGAGTTGGCTTCGAATGATTTTTGGTCCCGTGAAACTGGGCTGCTTGGTTCCAGAGAAATCTGCCCTCAAAGAACATAAACAGTCATGAAATGACATTTAAGAAATGAAAAAAAAAAAAAAAAATGGTTTAACCTCAATATCCCTGGAACCAATTAACCCATATGGATCCAGCCTGGTATCAGATTGAAGGCCCGGTGATTTGGGTTTGACTGACATCAACCTTGAGCTTCAGTGATGCAGAAGGGTGAGCTGGCAGCTGTTGAACTGGGTGCGGGTCGGAATTAGCGGGTCCCATGTTATCCTATAGGGAAAACGTTCCAGGTTTGCCTGGCAGTATCTCCGGTTCCCAGGGGGCTAGAGACACGGGGCTGGGCTCGTTGGAAAGCCCCATCCCTCAGCTACAAAATGGGCTAATGGGTGGCCCTGTGCACCCCCGGACCACCCCCTAGATTCGCCTATGGTGGGGGGGGGGTGTACTGCGCTCACCTTTCGGGTGTTTATACAGTGTGTATAAGCACCCAGAAGGTGAGCGCAGTACCCCCCCCCCCCCCACCTGCAAATACTTTGTAACCAGAGTTTGGACCACTCTAGGTCTGCAGCCCCTTCGCACAGAGGTAATTCGAGCGCTACACCAATCCTGTTCAACCATTACTGATTACTCTGAGCCGATAGTTCCTGTAACCAGGGGTCCTGCAATGGAGAGAGCATAATGGAGGTAATTTGAATATTACACAGCATCTGATTTGCATTGTACTGGTACCATTTTGCTCCTTGATCTGGGTCTCAAGTGTATAGTTATGTGGTGCAGGAGAGAGCTTTGCTTAGGGACAAAACCTAACACTGATCAATGGCAGTTAAACAGATTTAGATTTTTTTTGTATTTTTGAAATAAAAGTACATGAAGGCCACACTGTCTGACCTATGGGACCCCATTAGGGTGTCCCAGAGGGGAGGTCCAAGTGGTAAGTACAGAGGGAGTGACAAGGCGTTTCACATAGGCATGGTATCAGTTGCGTGGTACCATCGGATCCCCTGCGACCCCATCGGCTGGCTGTGTGAACCATGGGCTAGAAATCTTTGGTCTTGTCACTCCCAACAATAGTGGTGCCACCCCTCCATTTTGGGAAACGGAGGCCATCGCTACCACCTCCCTGCCCCCAAATGGCAACAGACTGACAGTCTGCAACCGACCTGCGTATGATTTTGCAAACTCTAATTACACTTGTGCAATATGGGCCTGGCGCATGTGCAAAATACTGAGCATCGGTACTTTGCAGCATGCTACGCACCTCCAACCTGGGAATTAGGCCCAGGATGTCTGTCCGCAGCAATTGTCATTAAAACCAAACTAGTTATCAGCCAGTAAAATTGAGGGAACAGCATAATAGTAATGTCATTGGTTGTGTGTGAGGCAGCAACACTTGAATCGCTCTGTCTGACGCCATCTGGTGGCCATCAAGAGGCAAAACACTTGGATTCCCATATAAAGCAGTCTTATACCCCTTTCACATTGCACAAATAATCCGTGTCAGACCTGGGTTGTAATGTATGGACCCAGGTTGGTTGAGGTGCGGTGTGAACGCACTACATCGAATAACCAACCAATTGGTATTTCAACCCAGGTTATAAGAGATTCAGACTCGGCTATTAACCTTTTATGATATAGGACTAGTTAAAAGCTCGTCAAACTGACGGCTTCTGCAATGTACTTTCACTTTGTGCTGTGACCATTTTTAGCCCACAAAGTCTCCCAGTCCCAATCTGCTCCTACCCCCAATCTCTGTCTTCACAGCTCCCTCTCTCCATATCGAGCAAGTTTGAAACAGATCAGTGTCCCTCCAAAAATTGCTTCACCTTCTGTTCTGACACCTTTTAGCACACATAGGAGTAATTTGGTCTTTCGAGTGGCCTCTAGTGGTCACTGGCAGTACTTCCCCTCATAGAGGTGAGGAGCAGTTATCCATATATATATATATATATATATATATATATATATATATATATATATATATATATATAGTCAGGTGTACAAGCGCTAATAATTCGGAAGTACTTAAATTGCCAGTGATACACCTGCAACAAGGCAGGGTATAATGCACTACACCAATAAGTCCAATGTGGGACTGCAGCCCACTTCCCGAATAGATAGACAAGGGAGATGCAGAATCTGGGTGAAGACAAGAAGAAATGGGAAGGAGCGCTTCATGGTGTATTAAAAGAGGATTTATTTTACATGAAAGGAGGAAACAACTCCTTGGTACTTCAACAGTTGTGCTCGTACCTAAAAACAATACACTGTCGACTGGCTACCACATGGCTTGACACAGGGGTTAAAGTGGGCCGGAACGCACCGGAACGGAGTGACTGTCTATGTGCCCAGCTCGGCGCTCACAGTCACAGCCGCCTGTCACAATAGAGACTCTACTGAGTGACAG
Organism: Crinia signifera; assembly: GCF_055691185.1. NCBI lineage: Eukaryota > Metazoa > Chordata > Amphibia > Anura > Myobatrachidae > Crinia > Crinia signifera. The sequence goes on from NC_139227.1 coordinate 114,528,491, forward strand.
GTGGCTGTGACTATGAGCACCGAGCGGTGCACAGCACCGGACGGGGACTGGCCGGCTGATGGATGGAGGCGGAGCGGAGGCAGAGCATAGAGGGAGCCTTGGAGACCACAGTGGACCCGGCGGTGGAGGCGGAGCAGCACTGTGTGAATGACTGCCTGGTAGTGCCTCCCCCTCCTGCTGTCGGGATTGGCCACCCAGGGGACAGAGGAGGGACCTGGGCTTATGCGCAGGCCTGTCGTGAGTAGCTTCCAACAATTCAAATGGCTGTGATCGCGGGAATAGAGTTGCAGGAAAGCAGCCACGGGCTCGGCCAGCACCTGGAGAGCGGCAGCCAGGGAACGCAGAGCAGCAGCCTACAGACCCTGGGGCACAGGAGACCAAAGGCCGTGGAACAGTAGAACAGCCATGGCGGCCAGAGAGCAGCAGCGGTAGCAGAGCATGAAAGCAGACCAGTGGTGGCCAGGGATCAGGAGAGCCGGGAGACCAGCCTTCTCCCCACCCTCTCCACTTCCACCTGTCACCTCACCCTAGCAACCCAACCCTCTAACCCACCATCGCCTCATGCCCTCTCACTCCCTCTTGCACCCTGTCAGCTCGCTCCCCATCAGCTCGGCCCCTTTCAGTCCCATTGCCTCCAGCCCTCTTGCCCCCCTATAATCACTCTCTGTCAGCTTACCTCCCCCCCCCCTTCGCATGTAACCCCTGGCCCTGAGCATGTAACCCCTAGCCCTGATCATGTAAACCCCTAGCCCTGATCATGTAAACCCCAGCAATGTAGGTAATTGGCATTATGTGGCATAATATGTAATTGGCATTACTGTGTGTGGCATATTGTGTAATAGGCATTACGGTGTGTGGCATAATGTGCAATGAGCATTACTGTGTGCACAATCCCCTGTCCCACAAAACCATGGCCAAAATTCGGCGCGCACTGTTCATTTTTTATTTAGGGGTTTGGTTGTTTTGCACTGTGCATAATTTGAATTAGCGGTGGTATAATGTGGCCCGCATTATTCTTTTTATGGGTCTGTGGGATAGGCTAGAAATGTAAGAACCCTAGCAGCACCCACCCTAGTTGTGACACATGAAGGGGGGGGTTTGTTGGGTGTGTGCGGGCGGTGGGCAGGCGGGGGGGGGGAGCTTTGGGTATAGTGAGTTTCCCCACCTCTCCAGGACCACTTTAAGCACTGGCTTGACATATATCAATCAGGCAAATACAGCTCACTGAACAAGACTCGGTTCCGTCTCCTGGATCCTACAAGTGCAACAGACACTGGTTTGCACTGCGGGAGCGGGAGAGGCCGGTGCCGGGAACAGCAGTCAGATGAGGAAGATTCGTGAGAGAAGAGAAGAGGGCTATGACAACATGAGGGAAGAGGGCCCTGCTCGGAGGAGCTTACAATCTAGTAGAAAGGGGAGACAGACAGATTACAAGAGGTGCAAGCAAGTGGGTGGTGGCTACATAGCAGGATGTAAACAGGCAAGGGGTCGGAGAACCAGCTAGTTTATGTTAAACATTTCTTTATTCATAGAGAAAATTGTCTATACTACTATAGAATTGAAGATGTGATCTAAAGGGCGTGGGTTATTCGTCAAGGTCTGGCAGATCAGATGTAAATCCCTGCTGACAGCAACAGGGGTGCCGAGAGGGGGGGCGAGCAGGTACACTTTACCCGGGCCCGGGCCTGTCAGTGGGGCCCTGGTCTGGACACACAGTTCTTTTTTTATTTGGTGGGTCTGAGTGTGCCGGAGTCAGCTGTTCAGCGGCAGCATTGGGATTGCGGATGTGGGCAGACGTGGGCCTGCATGGGGGCAGCAGCATCACAGAGGTCCTTTTGAGGCACTCCAGGGCCTGCTAAGAGCCAGCCATGTGACAGGAGTGCTGGGAGGAACTTGGTCAGAGACAGGCCACCTTCCATGGTAGTACCACCCACTCCGCAGAATCGCAGCCCACCCTACTCCCCACATTCCTATCCCAGCCGCCACCAGCAGCAGCAGGTGCCACCGATGTCCAGGTCACTGTGTTCCAAGGTGGAAGGTGGGTGGCTGGTTGCTCTGTGTCTGCTGCCTCCCTGCATGCTGCTGGGGCTGAGATCCAACTCTGGAAGTCAGCATGTAACCCCTGACAGAGCATGTACTGTAACTCCATGACAACGAGCATGTTAACCCCTGGCAAAGCATGTAGCCCATGGCAGAGCAGGTTAATTCCATGCCAAAGAGCATGTTAACCCCTGGCAGAGAATGTGATCCCCTTGCAGAGCAGGTTAATCCCATGGCAAAGAGAATGCTAACCCCCTAATACGCAAGGAGCATTACGGTGTGTGGAATAACATGTAATGGGCATTATGTCATGTGGTAAAATATGTAATAGGTATTACGGTGTATGGCATAATGTGTACTTCCCACTACGGTGTGTGGCATAACGTGTAATGAGCATTATGGCATGTGGTATAATATGTAATGGGTGTGTGATATGTGTAATAGGCATTATGGTGTAAATCTTTGTCCCTGTATCCACCTTGTAAGCAGTGGTGTAACAATGGGTGCGCGGGGAGTTTCGTCCGTGGGGCCCCAGGAAGTTGTTGTACCGGGGCCCAGGATTTCTCTTGGCGGCCCTGGACAGCAATGAGGATTTGTATACGCAAGCACAGCCGGTAAGTACTTGTTCTCTTTTATAATTTAATTTATTCAACTTTGTGCTATCCTACTTTTACAGTTACTATATATTTAGAAATAATGGTGATGTTATACTGCTTTTGGCAGTGAACGCTCACCCATACCGGCTGTGCTTAAATCAGGTATCCTTAATGTCAGACACATTCATGGGACACTTTATTCTGCTGCAGAAAACTGAACTGAGAATCACAATTGTCTTTATTAGTAAAGCACAAAACTCCTACAGACAGAAGCGATTTCTTTGCTGAGTAGTAAGCATGAGTTGGTGCTTGGAAAAGATCTGACATTTTCACATATTACAATTTTACATAAAAATTATATTTTGTAAAGAATACAGAAAGAATGTGTATTATCGTACACATTCCATTATTGCCAGCATGCAATGGAACATGGGGCAGTTGCAGACACATGAAGAAGAAAAGGAGAAGGAGCAAGCACAAGATTACGCTTGCAATAAAAACGGAGGAAATCAATGTAAGACGTGACCCAGACAAGCAGGGTGTGGGCCCCTCGGCCGGTGCAACTGTAGTCGGTCCCTCTCGGTCTGTGCAGCTATATTCAGGTCCCTTGACCTGTGGCCCCACCATTCAGGTCCCTCAACCCGTGGCCCCACCATTCGGGTGTGGGCCCCTCGGCCGGTGCAACTGTAGTCGGTCCCTCTCGGTCTGTGCAGCTAAATTCGGGTCCCTTGACCTGTGGCCCCACCATTCAGGTCCCTCAACCCGTGGCCCCACCATTCGGGTCCCTCAACCCATGGCCCCACCCTTGACCCGTGGCCGAGTTAGTCTGTCACTTGCCCCACCCCACTTTTAGTGTTATGAGTGGATTCAGGCTAATTGCTGTTTCTCCTTGTCAGCGGTTCAGGAGCGTCTGGTTGGTCATATGACTTCTGGAGATAGAACCCATCTTCTGGGTTACGGAGGTTGGTTGGCAGGGGTGAGTACAGCCCAAAAGCAACTCTTTGTACCCTTATACATGTATTCCTCTTAGACAAACAGTAGAACATTGGGAATCACTGGGGTGCCTCAGGACCATTGCAGGGGTGCCCTGAGTTGGTAACCTGGGACCAATTAAATGATTTACAGTATGATCAATATAAAAGTCAAAACCAGATCTGGCAATGATAAAATGTGGACAAACCATAGCAAATTCCACCCTTTACCATATAACTGACTGTAAGGATGACAAATAAACACAATTTACTTAATTTAATATTTTTTTCCTGAATTTATCAATAATTAACATTCGGCCTAGGGGTGCCATGAACATTTTTTGATTAAAAAAAGTTTGTGACCCACTACAGTAGAAGATACATAGGGTAAATATAATAAATAGTGTATTTCTCCTAAATGAGTCAGACTCTGCGTCAGTAGCATACAGTATGTTGCAAGAATTTGCATCTGTACCCTAACATGCCGGTTTGCATGAGTCCTCTGCCTCTTCTCAAGTCCCTTTGCCAGAATAGACACAGGGCCAGTATGGATTGTTAATTAGAGCACTCGCAAATCAAGTGATTTCTCAATGATTTGTTTCACTCATGCGCGGACCCAAATAGTGACTGAAAATGCAAATCCATTCCAGTCGTAATTCAGACACAGGCCAGAATTCAATGCCTCAGATTCGCCGTATTTTACAGTGAATCTGGCAATTTACTGGGGTAACGGCAAATTCTCTCTCATAAAAAACAATTCGCCCTATTCAATGGAGACAATTTGCTGAAAACAAACAGCGAATATCTGTTGATTCGCCGTGTGCGATTCGCCGCAATACGCCGGTGGTTTTCAATGGGGTTTTTAGTCAAATTCGCTGAGAGTGTATTCAATGCTCAAATGGAGAACTGCTTTCTCCAGTAATTTTCGCCACGTTTCACCGTTTTACATTCGTCATCTTTTTTAGGTGAAATGGAGTGTGATCTTTTAAAATGAAGGGGTTTTATTTGTAGCGTGTCAAAAAAATCAGATTTTTTTTCTGTGAAGGGGCATTGCTATGTTTATATTTATTTAATTTTTTTTTTTTAAACAATTTTTTTTACACATTCACCAGCAGGGGGCCAGAAGTTGCTCATTAATATTCATATATTCACTGCACTCTGGTCCCGATCAACAACATATGCAGGATCGGGGCCATTGAGTGCAGCGGTTACTATCCCAGTCCCCTGCCAGCTCTGGGGGGGGGGGGGCTCTCCCTGTGTCCCTGCCAGCCCTTCTTCACCCCCACAGTGTCCGGCGCAGGCAGGGAGGCTTCTATCTCCCTGCCTGTGACCATCCCCTGGCTCCCTGCGGCATTCGCTGGGGGGGTTAAAATTTGCCGCCGTGGGCAGCGAGCCCCTGAGGCGTTGAATAGGGGAGAGCTGGCTGCGAAATGCACCAGCCCTCCGGAACCCAGCGATTGTGCAGCAAATCCAAAACAGGACTCACTGTAGAGGACAAATTAGGGCATTGAATACCTGCCACAGTTTGACTGATAGGAAAGTGATAGGGGTGTTTTCTCTGTGTGGTTACGCGTCACTGTCCACTGTGGAAGCCTCAGACTTCATTTGCACAGACAGTAAAGACTCTTCGATGTTCCAGAAATTGCTAACGGATTTGGGAATGCAGGGTGATTGGAGATCATTCAGACTGGGCGTCGGCTTTCCGCTCGCAGTCCAATGCAAATTCTCTGATCTATGCCGGATTAGGCCTATAGTTTGGCTGCATTTATTTGAAATCTGTGAGTTACATGAAACAAACTTGTATTCGCCCAATTGGGCCTTGCCTAATATGTTTTGCAGCGATTGTGAACTCCAGAATCAGCCGCAGCATTGCAGCTCCTTCCTGTATATTGTATGAGTTAGGGCTGTCCATAAATATTTCTCTTTCTGTAAAGTATAAATAGGAGAAATTATGCAAAACCTGCGCTACCTTCTCCCATGATTCTCGCTGACCCCGTCGCATCAACACCTCCCCATCTGGCAGCCTCACAATACAAACACCATTCCCTCCAATCATGTCTCACATTTTTACCGCCTGGCTTTCAACAATTCTATTCACCGCTAAGTGCCAAATTGTCTACAACATTGCGCTCACACACACATTTCCGAACCATGTGCTGTTTGTCAGTGTATCAGGAACAGGCTTATAATAATAATCTTTAAATTGAAATTGTCATTTTTCTATTGCTCAAATTGCGTTTAAATTGCCGCCAGACGTCCTGTTTGGGAAATAACACACAACCTGCTTATTTCTTGTTGAATTACATGTTATTACCACAATGCATCTGGGCTGAAGTTGAGCAAAAACTTATTTTAAAGGAACATGCACACTAAATAAAGGTTTTTCCATTTCAATATTGTACTGCTAGATAAAAGCCTGTCAAAAGGACGGCTTCTGCAATGTGCTTTCACTGTGAGCTGTGACAGTTTTTAGCCCACAAACTCTAAACCCCACCCTCAGTCCATATCTGCTACTTCAGCCAATCTCTGTCTTCACAGCTCCCTCTCTCCATATTAGGAAGTTTGAATCAGATCATTGTCCCTGCAAAACTGCTTTCACTTTCTGTTTTGACATCTTTTAGCACACAAAGGAGTAATTTGGTCCGTTGAGTGGCCTCTAGTGGTCACTGGTGGTACTTCCCCTCATAGAGGTGGGTAGTAGTTAGCCTTTCATATATATATATATATATATATATATATATATATATATATATATATATATATATAGATAGCGCATTCAGGAGAACTCCTCTGTACTCCTTGTGTTTCTATGTATAAGTGGCGCCTGAGTAAAACCTGTATACCGCTACTGCATTATAAGCTACACGTGTTCTGTACAAAAGACTACTGTACACCCACTTCCTTTCCCAACATTTCCCATTTTTCTAGGGATTGTCACTAAAGATACAGGATTTTACAGTAGTATGGGAGGGTCTACAAATATAACGCATATACAGAAGCTCTCAATGTAGCTGCTCCTGGCGATAGTATCGTCAGTCGCCGCTGTGCGCCATCCAACAGAATGGGGTGAGCGTGCATGAGATACTCACGCGCCCGCTCTGTTAGAGCCCGCCGACACCCTCCGCCAGCTACGTGCGGCTTCCACTCACCCTGCTCGTCATCCTGAAGCGGAGACGGGAAGATAAGCTGCTCCCAGCCACCGCACGTATGAGACGCTCGCGTGTCCCCATCAGATGGAGCTCCTGGCCCCATCTGGCTGACATGAGCTCCATCTGTAGGCCTACAGATTTTGGGGGCCAGTTGGGGCCGCTCAGTCATGCTGGGTGTCGCAAGCATTCTTTCATACAGATGTCAGGTGTATGATGAGGACTTATCTGTACCTAATACAGTACTATCACATCCAGGGGCTGTTACAAAGCAGTTTCATGGATGTATCTTTCCTGGTTTGCACTATGATCACTGGCTCCAATCCGATGCACAGGGATCGTAATCGGAGCCGAAACACATCCGGTTTGACACATTTATCTGATGTCTCAGCTTGATCTGTCGGGATCGGATAAAAAAAGGCCTAAATCAGACTAGGCTTTAGAAGGCCTGTGAAGATCCCAGCGCTTCTCCAAAACTTGACTGCAACAGGCAGATCTGTTGGGTGGGTTTCTCGTCATTTTTAAATCGGTTTCTAAAGCCAACCATTAGTAAATCTGCAGATCCTATTCTTGTCTGTTTTAAAAAATTGTAGCAAAATTGATTGTTGGTCTTTTTTTTATTAATGTCGTCTATCTCTCATCCTAACCCAAGGTTCCTTGCTCCTTCCTCCTATATCATCAATGCCACCACTAATAATAATAATAATAATAATAATAATAATAATAATAATAGTTGTTTAAAAGTGAGGTTTGTGGTAATTTTACCATTGGTTTTGACTAGTAAATGGTCCGTTTGCAAACCCAACGTCAAAACCGACCTTTAGAAAACGTACCCGACGGAGTGTTACTGATCTATTTTGACCTTTGCCCGAGAGTTTTTTCCCTAGTGCATCATGAAATGTTAACAGGTGCTTGTCCAAGTAAGCACAGCAAGGATTTAGTTTTATAAAGATATGTATTGTAACTTCCGGTTCCGGCGGGCATGTGAGCAGCCGCGAGGTGAAGCAGCTCCGTGGACGGTGATCGGGACGGCACCCCAGGATCACCGCTGAGCGGTCCACCACGCGGGGTGACTACCCCACGATCCCTGGAACACACCCCGCTGCATGGAGAGGTTCTTGTCGCCCATGCCAGGACGCCAGCAGACCCGGGGCACGACGCAGCAAAAAGCCAAGATGGCGGCCGCAAGCACAAAATCCCACAAGACTGGACGCGCTGAGACAGTAAGCCTGCAGACACCCACCGCACACTCCCAGATCCCCACCCCACCCTCAGCATCCCCCACTGCCCCTGGGACACCACTAAGGAACAGGGATGAAGCGGGGACCCAGCACATGACGCCAGACTCATACCAGGAAATGGTGAGGGCGATTAAAGACACCATAACTCCTATGTTCAAGGAGCAAGCTGCCACATTTAAAATCTCCATAGAGGATCTTAAAGGACACCTCTCACAGCTTACTCAGCGTGTCACACATAATGAATCTGAAATAGGAGCTATATTTCACGAGGTGCAGGAGTTAAAGACACATAATGCAGCACTACAAAAGACCTGCCACATGATGTCTAACAAACTAGACGACCTGGAAAATAGGTCAAGAAGGAACAACTTGAGGCTGGTGGGGTTGCCAGAGACGGTGAGGGGACAAGCATTGCAGCACTTCATAAGAAATACCCTGCCTGATTTACTAGATGTAGCCACAGACTGTGCTGATATGGTAGTGGAGAGAGCCCACCGCATAGGCCCAGAGAAGGAGGGGGCCGGAAACAGACCCCGAGTGGTTATATTTAGGACATTGAATTATCTCCACAAGGAGCTGCTATGGACAGCCTCCCGCAAAACAAAAGGCTTAATGTGGGAAACAAATAAACTGCACCTGTTTCAAGATTACTCGGCAGAAGTAACCCGAGCTAGAAGGGAGTTTTCGGTGGTGTGCTCAAAGCTAATAAAAGAGAATAGGAAATTCGCTCTTATATACCCAGCCAGATTGCGCTTATTTGAGGAAGGAGGCCCTAAAGATTTTTCCACCCCAGGAGATGCACTGGCATATCTGGAAGAAGGAGAGGGTCATCGCCCTGAAAAGGAATAGTTGAAGGGGAACCCCAAGGGGGATACAGATTGTGCAGCTTTGGACTGTTATTGTTATATGCTAGTTAGAAGAGATCCTCAGCTGAGAGACGATATTTAGTCCTTTCCCAAGAAACAGTGGTACAGTGACAGAGATATGATACCCGGAGATATTGACTATGTTTTACGGAGGAAAAGCAGGGGTAAATGCCTGACTCTGAGGTTTATCAGGACAGTTACAGGAACCACAGATGTACAGAAACCCGCAGGGAGGGGCAGAGAGTTAATAATCAACACGAGTTATGTCTCTCAATACTGGGTTCTCTAAAGCAGAGACTTAAGACAAAGCTGACTTATATTAGAATATGTTATGGGGTGCCGGCCCTTGTCGCCAGTCCGGGACAATTACAGAGGACTGGATGCGCCCTAGCAAGGGCTATTGTTCCCGGAAGTCAGAAGAAAGGCAGAACACTGCCGAGGAGACAGGCAAGCTCCTGACTCCTGTTATTGTTATGGTTTATAGTTTGTATTTTATTTTCTTTTTTTTGTTTTTCTTATGGGGAGGGGAAGTTTGGAGGGGGGGAGGGAGAGGGAGGGGGGGGAACAGGTCTGGGGGCAATGCAACAAATTGTATTTGAAGTAGGTTAAATGACAGTGCTGAGGATCTGTTCATGGAATGTAGGTGGGGTGAACTCTCCTATAAAGCGTAAGAAAATATTACTCTACCTTAAGAAACAGAAAGCAGACATTGCTCTGCTGCAGGAGACTCACCTCACAGACATAGAACATGCGAAATTGGGCTCCATGGGATATATAGTGGCCGCCTCGGCCTCGTATAGCTCTAAGGCCAGAGGAGTGGCCATCTTAGTAAAATCATCCTTAAATGCTCAAATATCTCCCATTTACATAGATCCTGAAGGCAGGGTAATCATTCTCAAACTTCAGGTCCATAAAGAACACTACGTTATATGTAACATTTATGCCCCCAACACCTCCTCTAAAAATTTTTTTCGAAAGTTATTATCTAAATTATATACACATTCAGATACCCGTTTAATACTAGGAGGGGATTTCAATATGGTGGCTAACCCCATGATAGACAGATCTTCGTGTCCAAGGAGACCCCCCTCGACACCAACAATGAGCATTAAATTTATCACTGAACAACTGCACTTGATAGACAATTGGAGATTATTGTACCCTATGGAAAAGGGTTATACGTGCCTCTCGGCCGCACACGGCACAATGTCACGTATTGACTACCTATTGACTTCCTCCTCCATGTTGTCAGACGTACTGGATGCTGGTATGGAACCAGTGTGCATTTCAGACCATGCTTTGGTTTGGTGTGACCTAGCCACCTCGGTGGATACTGGGTCCCATCGTCAATGGCGATTCCCAGCATACCTTTCCACATCCATTAAGTTCCGCAATATGCTGGAGGCTAAGTGGGGAGATTTTATACATAACAATAAGGGCCAGGGTATAGATCCCCTGAACCTGTGGCAGACAGCTAAAGCAGTTTTAAGGGGTGAGATAATGTCGTATGTTGGCAAGCATCGTAAAGAGAGAGCAGCACTTATAATAAAAGCACAGGAAGAACTTACCACAACTTTTGCTAAATACAAGCTAGATAACACGGAGAGCTCCAAACAGCAATATGTCCAAGCCAAGACACACTTTGATTCCATATTGGCGGTGGAGGCTGCGAGGGGCATGTCAAATTCTAATTTTCAATTTTATACACACGGCAATAAAACAGGTCGCTACTTATCTAACTTACTTAGAGGATCAAGAACCTCAGCAGTAATCACAACAATTAAGTCCCATACAGGGGAAAGGAAGCATAAAGGGGCGGAGATATTGGAAATATTTAATAAGTTTTATACACAATTATATAGCCAAGAGGAAATTAACCAAACAAATAAAAAAGACTTTTGGGATAAAATCGAGCTGCCGGGGATCTCGGACTTACAAAAAGAAAGAATAATATCCCCAATTACAGATGAGGAAATCACACAAGCCATAGGGATGCTAAAACCCCTTAAGGCCCCAGGGCCAGACGGCTTTTCAGGGGAGTTCTATAAAATCTTAGGCCCCAAACTAGGAGAAACACTGAAAAATGTATTTAATGCTATTATGACGGGTTCACGGGTGCCATTGTATTTTAACTCAGCAGTGGTGAAGGTACTGCCTAAACCAGGAAAAGACAAGGAAGACCCTGGAGCTTATAGACCAATCTCACTACTTAACGTAGATTATAAATTGCTAACCAAGATCATAGCAGAAAGGATGAAATATATATTGCCAAAAGTAATTGATCCAGACCAGACGGGATTTATCTGGGGCAGGCACTCAGTAGTAAACGTCCGCAAAGTCCTGGCGGTGATCCAGAGTGCGAGGAACAAGAGTGACCCAGGGGACCAGGCAATCATATCATTAGATGCAGAGAAGGCATTTGACCTGGTCACCTGGGATCACTTATTTGAGTGTTTGTCCAGATACGGATTTCCCACTCTATTTATAGATATGCTTAAAAATTTATATTGGCACCCGCGGACCCAGGTAGCCTGTAATGGTTACATCTCCAACCCATTTGAGATACAGAGGGGAACTAGGCAGGGGTGCCCCCTGTCTCCCTTGTTATTTGCACTGGCATTGGAACCGCTGGCGGTGGCACTACGGGCCAGTCAGGCCTACAAAGGGATTAAAATAGGAGACATAACAATGAAAATATGTCTTTTTGCTGATGATATGCTTTTATTTGTTTCAGACCTAGAGACTTCCATGCCAGCTATACTAGACATAATTACATCATTCGGGTCATTCGCGGGATATAGGGTTAACGTGAGTAAGTCCGAGATCCTTAGGTTAAGCGGCCAGGAGACACCCCAGGGGAGATCTCCTGTGATTGATAGTTTTAAATCCACTAGAGACTATATCAAATACCTGGGAATTAATGTAACAGGAGACCTGGCTAATTTATACCGTGAGAACTACACCCCAATAATTAATAAAGTAATTAACATACTAGAAAACTGGAAAAATCTTCCTCTATCCCTAATGGGCAGAGCAGCAGCCCTACAATCAATAATATTTCCCAAATTATCATATTATATACAAATGCTACCCATCAGAATAACAAAGAAAGATATAGCCAAAATTAATGCTTGCTTCTTTAAATTTCTATGGCAAGGGAAGAAACCACGTATAGCTCGTCACAAAACTTACATAAAAAAGGCAGAGGGAGGGTTGGGGATCCCAAATATTATGGCATATTCTCAGGCGGTGTTTTTTAGGTATATCTTGGATTGGCTGCATAATGGACATTCCTACACACATAACGCACTAGAAAGAGAATTGGTAGCCCCTTACTCATTAGCCGCACTGTTACACTTACAGAGAAAAGAAATCCCAACAGGAATCCTCAAAAATGTAATATTTGCAGATACATTTTGGGCATGGGTACAGGTGAATAAGAAATTAGGTAGACACCATATGGTCACCAGATTTATACCTTTGATAGGCAACCCGGCTTTCCCAGCGGGTCTGGCTTCATCAGGATATCAAAGATGGAGAGACAGGGGCATTTTGTCAATAAAAGATGTGTTTGACCCAGGGGGGAACTTGTTGACATTCCAAGCTATTAAAGACAAATATGAGATACCCAATAGCGACATGTTTATGTACTTCCAAGTGAGGCACTATGTACAATCACTACCAGCCCCTATGAAAGACTCAGAAATATCAGACATATTAAAACCGATATTCATACTTGGCACCACAGGCCCTATTAGACTAAGATATATTTATACGGACCTCCTACCATCCCAACCAGAAAAAATCTGGACGGAGGCTATAACACAATGGAGCAAAGACATACCTGACACCATAGAGGTTAAAACCTTTCTTAAACCTATGGAGAAAACACTGAAAATACTTCGCTCAGCCCAGATGCAAGAGGTCCATATAAAAACCCTGCATAGGGCATATATATCTCAAGCACAACGGAAATACTTTGTGCCGGGGGAGTCGGGAAGGTGCTTAAAGTGTAAAGGCCTAAGGGCCGACTTCTTTCATAGCATGTGGGACTGTGGACGCATAAGGAAATTTTGGGACAAGGTCATGGGGTTCATAAATACTGTATGTCAACTAAAACTATCTAAAGATCCTCTTGCTATGTTGTGTGCTAACTTTGTTAACTGGAACCTTCAGGGCCGAAAAACAGCACTGACTCCTTTTCTCACCATCGTAGTAACAGTGGCAAAGAAAATAATACTGAGAAATTGGACGGTGTCATCTCCTCCATTCCTACACCAAGTCCGAATAACTCTGCTAAACCTGCTCCATCTAGATAGACGCTCCACAGTCCCGCATGTTGAACAAGGAGTGAAAAAATTCATGCATAAATGGGGGGTATATATAGACTCACTGGACTTAGACACGAAACAACAAATTTATTCGCTATATGAAGGGACCACATGGTACCTAACCAGATCACTCAGTACTTCATAGTTGGCAACCGAGACCTGAGAGGGGGGGGGGGAAGGGGAGGGGGGGAGGGAGGATAGTTTTGATTAGAGTTGGGGTGTGTTATATTTGAATTGTGCAAAGTAAATTCAGGAAACACAAATTGAGTATAAAGTTGTAATTGAATATACAGAGCCTTTATTACTGTAAATATGACGTACTGTGAGATGTACACAACTCAATTCTCTGTACAAATGTATCCTGCGAATTACTGTATTTTTGTTCTTTTGCAAAAATAAAAGAAAAATGTTTTTCAAAAAAAAAAAGATATGTATTGTATATGTTTATTTTCATTTATGCTTTTTATCCCTCATATTCCATTTAGTAGCTTCAGCTACAAATGGTAAAAGATAAATGAAAAAGTAATGTTATCTCTGGAGATCATATGCAGAGAATTGTGTTATTCACACGGATCGGATTCGAAGGCGAAACACATCTGATTTAACATTTTTTATCCAATTTCTCCACCCGATCCATCGAAATCAGATAAAAAAAAGGCCTAAATCAGACTAGTGGATGGGCGCCTTTAGAAAGCCTGTGAATATCATGGTGCTTCTCCAAAACTCACCTACAACAGGTACGCGTACTGTATGGGTGGGTTCCTCGTCATTTTTAAACCATTAGTAAATCTGCAGATATTATTGTTTGTCTAACAAAATTGGAGCAAAATTGTCTGATTTTCATTAATGTCATCTTTCTGGTAGGTCGTTATACAGCCAAGCGATATTAGGTCTTATTGGCGTGTTATTGGAGTGACACGGTGTGTCGCAGGAGTAGGTTTGGACTCAGACTTTTAATTGTGTACATTTCGAGGACACAGTCTGATGCAGAGGAGTATCAATAGAGGGAGGGGCCTGTGTGCAGTCTCCGTCCAGGCCCCCTCCCCTCTTCTCTAGCTGGCACTTTTATAGACTCTGGAGCTTTGCCAGTCTACTGCACACATGAAGGTCTCCAGGGAAATGGAGCGGCAGCCATTTTCCAGGAGACTTCCATACTACGCGTGGGCCAAATGCAATATTGGTAAAGAATATTGTGAGCTGTGAGGTTTGGGCTAATGGGGGAAGGGGGGCACCTTCAGCCCCTCAACATGGGCTAACTTGAGTGGAGAACACAATCAGTGAGATCACTCCCTCCTTGCTAGGCTGAGAAGAGAGCTGTTGCTGCTTCCCGGCATGGAGGGGGTAGGGTTGAGGGGGTAGTAGTTTTGGGGCCCTTTATCAGTCTTGGGCCCAGGTAATTAGTATCTGCAGCCCTCTTCCCCTTTCCCTGCAATGCTGCCGCTTCCCCATTGAATAACAGACATTTTTTACCTTATTCTGCTCCATTTGCAGCCGGCGTAACTATGTTCGCACGGGGACCGATGTCATGCATATGTGCAGCTGCATTTCTGTGCATGTGCAAACGCCAGTTGCGTGCAGCCAAGATTGCGGTCGGGGGGGGGGGGGCGGCAGTGCTCCCATGAAAATCGCTGGTGACGGTGGCACTGGGGGCGGGCAGCTAACATCCCGCTTCCTTCCAATTGTCCACGCACATCTAAAGTTACTTCAGGGTAACCTTAGATGCACATGGGCCTTCGATGCACATCAATCGGCGAACAAATGTTTATGTAAAACATCCATTCGTAGCCCATGCGAGCAAACGCGGGGTGCGAGAGGGGGTGCGTATGGGCCTTCGCAGGGCGGCGCCTGGTGGACTAACCAGAGTAACCGCCTTTGGCACATATGTTCTAGAACAGCTGCTGCTATATGGTGACTGATTTAGTATGCAAGTCACAGCTTTCTGTATGTGTACAGCATGTTGTCTGTAGCAGAGCCTGCACAAGAGATGTCAGGCTGTCCCTATGAAGATTGTGCTAATGTTCCTAAACAATAGTCTATACATCACAATGACAGATGGGAGTCATGCAAACATTGTAGTGATGAAGCGTATCGGTACAAATAAATGATTTCAATGACTAGAGATGAGACCCACTGATTGTTCCGCAAGTGAAGTATCTTCTGCTGTCAGAACGGTTTTCTTTACATTTCTGCTCTGAATAATAGAGTTTTACTGTTATATTCAGCTTCAATATATCTGAATTTAAAGATCTTCTCTGCAAGGTGAAGCGAGTCCAAGCTGCAGCGTTGTGTCTGAACGGAGGCGCAGATCACAGATTGCTCATTATTACCGCGGTGTGCGACGGTATGTGCTGTGAATCCAGGTATGATTCTTCCTTTATAATTCATTTAAAGATCAGCAGCAGCAGCTTAGTAAAATAACCATAATAAGTCTTTATTTCTATTCTATAGCACCGTTCTCCCAGTAGGACTGAAGTTACGAATGTCAGACTTTTACTCGCAGCTTAGCGAACAGGTCAGCACTGCCAGGCTGTGCTCCTTCCGCTGCCCGCATGCCCTCGCTAGCGGGTAAAGGGGATGTGTTTTTCATGGGGATGGGGTTCAGATTTATATATCATGCGCTATAAGAAGCTTTGGATGCTAATTCCAATAATTGAAAAAACACTTCAAATAGAACATACTGTACAATACCACGCGGATATCGGAAAGTCCCCAAGGCGCTAGATGCAGGAGGTTTTTCTCTTTCAGGATATTAGCCCCCAAAAAGAAAAAAGAAAAATAATAGTGTAATAATGTAACACTTCAAAACTTAAAAAATGAAATAACATAATATTATGACTGGTACCAATAATACAGGTTGAGTATCCCTTATCCGAAATGCTCGCGGACCACAAGCATTTTGAAAAGGGATTTTTACGTTATTTGGATTTTTTTTTAAACATACTTACCTAGTCCCCCCGATGGTCCCCCGG
Source organism: Crinia signifera (assembly GCF_055691185.1). NCBI lineage: Eukaryota > Metazoa > Chordata > Amphibia > Anura > Myobatrachidae > Crinia > Crinia signifera. The sequence continues at coordinate 114,544,651 of NC_139227.1, forward strand.
CATCCCCCATCATCCATGGTGGCCTTCAGGATCTTCTTCAGCGGTCCCAGGGGTGCATTGCGCGAGTTTGCAGGCGCGCCGGTGACATCACCGGCTCGCCCGCGCACCCTCGCAATGCACTCCTGGGACCGCTGAAGAAGTTCCTGAAGGCCACCATGGATGATGTGGGATGCCCGGGGGACGCCGGGGGACCAAGATATGAACTTGAATCAGAGGACTCTCACCATATAATTTTTCCTACAAACAAATGCAGACAAAATAAGCAGGAGATGTAAAACCGAAACAGGCGTCCCTGGATGCTGGTACACGGTAATGGTCCTTAGAGTCTTCATCTACCTTTAGAAGCCGACCGGTTTCAATACTTGCAGTATCTTTCTCAAGGCAGAAAAATGTGATCACATTACTGGTATTTATACCTCTATTCAAAGAGGGGGTGGATGGCCCTATTGCCAGACACGGAATACCTATCCAGTAAAACCTAAAGTTAAATGTCCGTGGTAATATCCAGATCCGTTCCTTATTTTCAGGCTGCTCTATTCCACAGGTGAACTCAATCAGTATTCCGCGTGCGTCTGTCCCGAACTTGGACTTCCGATATTCGGTAGGACGCGGAAGTGGCGTTTGCGTGTCACGGAGCTGACTTCCAGTTGCGGTTCCCCATATTCCCGTTCATATTTACTTCCTTTCGGTGTGGCAACCATTATAGAAGTTCCCAATCAGTATTAAAGTGCAAATGCGATCATTTTCAGACAGATTCCTCAAAGTAAATAGAAATGTATAAATTTCATATAGCGCATGTAAAACAATATATAAAACATTATCAAAATGTTAAAATAATTCAAAGGAACCATCTCATACTTGGCTAGCTTCTTTGCTACAGTAAGTCTCTGCCTCTCACATTAGGGGCTACTTTTTGTAAAATATAAAAAATTATTCCCGGCCGAGCTGCTCTCACCCGTCCCGGCAGTGGTTGAGTGCGGCGGGTGGGTACGGGAGGACGGCGATGTGTAAGCTGTTGCTGCTCACCCGGCGCCGTCCTCCCTACCTAAATCTGGCATCTTTTCATGTCGGATTGAGATTGCAGGAAACATTCGGTTTTGGCGGTGTTTCCGTCAAAAGCAGGTGGATTAGTGGCTATTCCGTCAATCCACCTGCTTTTCGGCGGGTCAGAACATTTCCACCTGACGAAAAAAAACAGCTAGCATTGAATAGATCATAACCCCTTCCGATCTATTCATGTCGAAAACTGACGTCTTTTCGGCAAGACGGCAATTACGACATCAATTGAATATACCCCTAAGTCCTTACAGGTTAATTGAATGGGATCCTTTCAGAACCATACAGCTGAACCCAGCGATAGTCCCTCTTGCTCCAGATTTTATTTAATCTGGTCTCTCACAAATGAGTACGAAAGCAAATACTCTCAGAACACATTTCATTTAAAGCACCTTACATTCAAAATTAATTTTATTACATTTTGTGTTCTGAATGTCATTTACTTGAAATTACATTCTGTGTATTTTATTCCATGTGAATAAAACAGCAATCACAGATATCCTATAAAGAGGAATTGCTTATTTAAAGTTTGGGACAAGAAACTATCATTAAACTTCTACTGAATTATTTTTCTGCCCCCGTTATCTGTAAAGGAAAAATGCCTAAGAAACATCACTGCAATATATTTTACTTTTCAGTTTAAGCATTAGTCAAGACTGGGTTACTAGGCGGACATTGACCAAAGTTTAACATGCACTAGGCGGACATTGACCAAAGTTCAACATGCACTAGGCGGACATTGACCAAAGTTCCAAATGCACTAGGCGGACATTGGCCAAAGTTCTACATGCACTAGACGGACATTGACCAAAGTTCAACTTGCACTAGACGGACATTGACCAAAGTTCTACATGCACTAGGCGGACATTGTCTAAAGTTCCACATGCAGTAGGCGGACAATGACCAAAGTTCCACATGCACTAGGTGGACATTGACCAAAGTTTAACATGCAATAGGTGGACATTGACCAAAGTTCATCATGCACTAGGCGGACATTGACCAAAGTTCCAAAGGCACTAGGCGGACACTGACCAAAGTTCAACATGCACTAGGCGGACATTGACCAAAGTTCCAAATGCACTAGTCGGACATTGACCAAAGTTCCACATGCACTAGGCGGACATTGACCAAAGTTCTACATGCACTAGGCGGACATTGACCAAAGTTCCACATGCACTAGGTGGACATTGACCAAAGTTCCACATGCACTAGGGGGACATTGACCAAAGTTCAACATGCACTAGGCGGACACTGACCAAAGTTCTACATGCACTAGGCGGACATTGACCAAAGTTCTACATGCACTAGGCGGACATTGACCAAAGTTCAACATGCACTAGGCGGACACTGACCAAAGTTCTACATGCACTAGGCGGACATTGACCAAAGTTCTACATGCACTAGTCGGACATTGACCAAAGTTCCACATGCACTAGGTGGACATTGACCAAAGTTCAACATGCACTAGGTGTACATTGACCAAAGTTCTACATGCACTAGGTGGACATTGACCAAAGTTCAACATGCACTAGGTGGACATTGACCAAAGATCCACATACACTAGGTGGACATTGTCCAAAGTTCCACATGCACTAGGCGGACATTAACCAAAGTTCAACATGCACTAGGTGGACATTGACCAAAGTTCCACATACACTAGGTGGACATTGACCAAAGTTCCACATACACTAGGTGGACATTGACCAAAGTTCCACATACACTAGGTGGACATTGTCCAAAGTTCCACATGCACTAAGTGGACATTGTCCAAAGTTCCACATACACTAGGTGGACATTGTCCAAAGTTCCACATACACTAGGTGGACATTGACCAAAGTTCCACATGCACTAAGTGGACATTGTCCAAAGTTCCACATACACTAGGTGGACATTGTCCAAAGTTCCACATGCACTAAGTGGACACTGACCAAAGTTCAACATGCACTAGGTGGACATTGACCAAAGTTCCACATGCACTAGGTGGACATTGACCAAAGTTCTACATGCACTAGGTGGACATTGACCAAAGTTCCACATGCACTAGGCGGACATTGACCAAAGTTCCACATGCACTAGGCGGACATTGACCAAAGTTCCACATACACTAGGTGGACATTGTCCAAAGTTCCACATGCACTAAGTGGACATTGTCCAAAGTTCCACATACACTAGGCGGACATTGACCAAAGTTCCACATACACTAGGTGGACATTGTCCAAAGTTCCACATGCACTAAGTGGACATTGTCCAAAGTTCCACATACACTAGGTGGACATTGTCCAAAGTTCCACATACACTAGGTGGACATTGACCAAAGTTCCACATGCACTAAGTGGACATTGTCCAAAGTTCCACATACACTAGGTGGACATTGTCCAAAGTTCCACATGCACTAAGTGGACATTGTCCAAAGTTCCACATACACTAGGTGGACATTGACCAAAGTTCTACATGCACTAAGTGGACATTGTCCAAAGTTCCACATACACTAGGTGGACATTGTCCAAAGTTCCACATGCACTAAGTGGACATTGTCCAAAGTTCCACATACACTAGGTGGACATTGTCCAAAGTTCCACATGCACTAGGTGGACATTGTCCAAAGTTCCACATGCACTAGGTGGACATTGTCCAAAGTTCCACATGCACTAGGTGGACATTGTCCAAAGTTCCACATACACTAGGTGGACATTGTCCAAAGTTCCACATGCACTAGGACTAGGTAAACATTGACCAAAGTTCCACATGCACTAGGCGGACATTGACAACAGTTTGACATAAGCAAACAAAGGTCGGTCACAATTTCAATGCTTTACCATCCATGTGGCGCAAAGCATGGTGTGCGAAGTATGCCATGTAGGGTACATGGTAAATTTTTGGGGAGACCACGTGCTCAGGTGTCAACATTGACACCAAAAAACTTTAAAAACACGTTGAGCTATTCATGTATTGACCATTTCCATGTTGACCTTTTGCTTTTGTCGACCTTTTGCCAATGTCGACGTTATGCATGTCGACCTTTTGGTGTCGGCCTCTGGGCTGTCTACTTAAACACTGTCTGTGAGTTGATAGATATCAGAGACTATGGGCCAAATGTAATAGGGTGTGAAAATCAGAAAGTGAGAGATTTTGTGAGGTTTTTTTTTTAAAGCGGCAATCAATTATATGGCAAAATCATCCGGGTTTTGTAATTGTAAATTATTGCCACTTAGTCTTTGTGTATATAAAAGGCTACTTCTCACCGCTATGAGGTAAATACTGCCACTGACCACTAGAGGCCACCGACAGACCAAATTACTCCTTTATGTGCTAAAAGATGTCATAAAAGAAAGTGAAAGCAATTTTTGCAGGTACACTGATCTGTTTCAAACTTGCTGGATATGGGACCTTATTCTGGTTGACTCGCAAGGCTGTGAATTTTGCAGCCTTGCTAGTCCAACAGACGCCACCCGCAGTGCCATATTCCCCCCACCCCTCGCATGCCGCAATCCCCCGCAAATCCCCCTCTGTGAATGGATGATTTGCATGAAGGGGAGAAATCATTTCATGGTCGGCGACCTGTGTGGGAAGCAGGCGGGCAGCTGCGTCTGGTGATGCCAGCTGCCCGCACCCTGCACCTGCGTTAAAGGGCGATTACCATGGCCTATGTCCCCCACCGCCACCTCATGCCCCCCAGCTGCACTGCTAGGTGCAACCAGGATGGTGAACATGTATTTCACCGTGCCCACTCGCACCCTGTGTCTCCACATGTGTAGAAATGCACCGCAGCGATCAGAATAACCCCCATGGATCGAGGGAGCTGTGAAGACAAAGATTGGAAGTATGAGCAGATAGGCACTGGTGGTGGTGGTGGGGGGGGAGAGAGAGTTTGTTAAAAACTGTCACAGCTCAAAGTAAAAATAAAAACTGTCACAGCCCCAAGTGAAAGTACATTGCAGAAGCCGTCATTTTGATGGGCTTTTAACTATTACTATATAAAGGAGGAGTTTATCAAGATGTGACACCAGGAACCAGTGGCTGACATAAATAAGCCTCATCCCAATTTTTCTTATAGTGTATTATAATTTATTGTTAACAGACACTACACAGTACTCTGCTGTATTTGATTTTCTTTTTCATTATTATTGCATTAGACTAGAGGTTCTCAAACTCGGTCCTCAGGACGCCACACAGTTCATGTTTTCCAGGTCACCCGGCAGGTGCACAGGTGCATTCATTACTCATTGACACTAATTATTTCACTTGGGATTCTGTGAGGAGACCTGCTAAACATGCACTGTGTGGTTTCCTGAGGGCCGAGTTTGAGAGCCTGTGCATTAGTTTATTTAGTTATATACAGGTCCGGCACCACCACTAGGCAGCTTCAGGCATTTGCCTAGGGAGCCGGCCACTGGAGGGCGGTACTGCGCAGCAGCAAGCAGCCGCGCGTCGCAGGAGGAAAGATTGCGCCCGAGGAGCAGGAAGAAGGCATTATTCAACCCAGCATCAGGGAGCAGGTAAGCCATCGCCCGCCTGGGGTCTGACAGTGACACCACCACCCCCTGGAGCCGTTCAGCCCTCCCACTTCCTGGTTCTATCGGCAGGAGGTGCCCGCGCCCCACCCCCGGAACTTTAACAAACGAACGACGGAAGGCTCCCCTACCCCGCTGGAGCCGCCTATTGCCACACCCCCGCTCACCCTCCTGGGCAGTACTCCACGGGACCCCCCCCCCCACCTCGAGCGGGTGAGCAGCAGGGAGCTGCCCTTCCCACCCCCGCCTTGGGTGCTAAGATGCTTTGCTCCGGCCCTGGTTATATACAATTCAAAATACATTCATTTATACTAGTTATACTATTTCCTTCATCAACTTTTATTAGTTTTTTTTTGCTTTCTTGTCTTTCATTTTGAGCGGGATATATAGGAGTCTTACATGCATGCGTATAAATAAATGATACATTAGTAAACATAAGAAAATAGAACAGCGGTGCTTATTTATTAGATGCCTTGACTTGATAATTACGGCTGACTACCTGTGGATAAAATGTGACTCATCTATTGCAGAGAAGAGCACTTAAATTTTATCATCTGTTATTCTAGAGGAAGGGTTATTATTATGCATGAATGCATTCAGGAGCATTGTACTAATAGTGATTTACAGAGGCCACAGTAACAACTTCCACACACTGAGAAGGGAATAAGCGCAGACAAATAAAAAGAAAACTTTGAACAAAATAAAAGTTTGCAACATTTGTCTGCTGCTAAACTTTTGTAGAACTGCTCATGAGGCACTGAGCCAACTGTCCCGATTTTTGCAGAACCATCCCTTTTTATGGGACTGTCCCGCATCTCACCCATGGGCAGCAGTGTCCCTTGATGGGGGTGGGGGGTGCAGGGGGCAGTGTCTATTCACAGCAGACAGATGAACTAGGGGCATGGTCAGCAGCCCACAGAGTGCTGACCAAGTCCCCATAGTAATGAAAGCTGGAGGTGTGGCTTGTGGGAGGGTCATTCGCACAAAACCAGTAGCAGCAGCTTCTGGCTGAACCTACCGACACCCTGCTGATCACATCACTGGCGCATGCAGAGAGCATAGACTTTGCTTTATTTGGCTACTGGTACCCCAGGAACCTTAGGGCCTAGTATAACAGTGCTGTGTGCTGAGCAGGGAAGAGAGGCAGCGGCCTGTCCTCTCTCTCCCTGAGCGGGTATTCCCCCTGCCGATCAGCCACCTGCAATGCCCTTTTAAGTTTTTCTTTTTAAACAGGGGTGTGGCCATGCCCCTCCCAAAGACCACACCTCTTTTTTTACCCTGGCCCAGCAGCGCTGATGGCGCCTCTGCCCTGCTACTACTGGTTCTGTCAGTGTCTGTGCCCTGACTGCAGATGCCTTATTTTCAGAAGCATTAAAACCAGCGACTCCTAAAGCACTTTCACTTTAATAGATTTGTAAATTTTTAAAACTGCCCTGCAAATCGCTTAAACTAGCAATTCAAATCACTACTTATGAACATCACTTTTAGAATGCCACCTAAATGTTAATTTACTCTAAAACAGTGTCTCCTAAATTGCAGCAGTGTGAATGTTAAGCCTCTGACAGTATAAGTGGCTTGTTTAATGCACATTTAAAGAATCTAGTACAAGTCATCCTAAGTATAGAAGCACATTACGGCACGACTTGTTCTTTGTATGTTCTAGCAAATACATTTTATACAATCTCTGTAACCCTTTCACACCTGGCTTGAGAAGATAAATCCTTACATTGCTATGGGACTAAGTAAAAACTGACCTGAGCAAGACCCCAGAACGCCGGAACGTATTCCGGAGCTTGTAGTCTTGTCCGAGTGTCTTGTCCTGGTGGATGCCTGGGATAGCTTTCACCAGGAACCTGGGTCCTGGTGTGTGGTCCATGTGTGGTCCTGACTGCTCAGGTTTTTGCTACATGCCCGAACCATGAAGGAAGGCTTTATCCCCCCCCCCCCCCCCCTCCATGGTGACAGCTGTCACAGGCAGCCTCCCCGGACCGGACACTATAAGATTTGGAATAACAGAAACTGATGAATGGCATTCCAGGGTCCTGTTCGGTTCCGGTTTTTACTCATACCCCATTGCTATCGACAGACCAGGATGTAATAACATCTGTATCATACTTACTTAGCTTCCTGGAATGACCGGGAGGGTCCCAAAAATTGGGTCCCCCTCCTGGCCCCTCGGAAGGTCGGGCAAGCCTCCTGCATTTAGAAGGACCCCTGCACCCCCTCAATACCGACATTCCCAGCTCTTTGGGGAGAGGGCGGAGCTAAAATGATGCAAATCGGGTCATTTAGTACCATCCCCTCCCTGAAGAGCCACAAAACTCAGCATTTCCGGGAATTGGGCGTGGCTTAATGGAGGTGGGGCTTAATGGAGACAGGCCACGCTCCCAAAAGTTCGAGAGAGCGGCAATAGTGCCCGTACATTCAGCCGCTACCAGCACAATAGCTGTGGCTGAATCCAAGGCAACGCCAGGCTCTCCACCACCAAAAGAGCAGCACAGCAGAAAATCCCGAGGAGAAATCGGGGCACCTACCCGACATCCAGTCACTCACTGATAGTGGGACACCGCTAATGTACATGTCCCCATAAACTTCACATATAAAGGATCACTGCACACCACATAGGGGGACCATAGACCTTGGGATTAGGGGCCTATGGAGTCATAAAGGGATCTACAGTGGTATTGGCGCTGACCCAGAGAACATTTCAACTTTAACCTCTACCACGAGACTGGGACACAGATTGCAGTAGTCTTTGCAAGTCATCGAGGGGGACCATAGACTTCGGGTTAGAAGCCTATGGAATTTTAAAGGGGTTCCTAAAGAACCGCCTAAACCCTAACAAGGAATCCCCCTACGGTGATACTGCATTAACAATGACAAAACTGTATGATTATATCGTAGACTTTTCCACATTCACCGATCCCTACCCACCTGCCCACCCTGACCAAATTCCAATAAATTCTCAGTTTTTAAATATTATCATCGCCTATTTCACTTTTTACTTGTACATCAGTTTACGCTGCAGGACATGTAGTTTAAAGCTACATGTAGTGCTTAAGTCCCAAATTTCCACCACCTATATTCAGCCCCCCACCGACAATCTACTGTGTTGACTTGGCTGCCCCCTCTTGGAGGGGACAAAACTCTTGAGCAGATTAGTGGAAGCCCTAGACCGGCACAGATGGAAAAAAAGTTTGTGCCACCGAGTCTGCCCATGACAAAAGTAGGAATTTCTTTTTTGAGAAGACATCCTTGTCAAACTTAATTCTTGTGGTGGCTGCAGACCTTCTAAGATGTTACCTCCACACTCACTTAAGGGGCTAGAACATGGTGTAAGTGTGGGGTTGGTGGCCGGTAGGTTGAGATTTTGCATAGGTTGCCTGCAAAGCTTACAGCGGCCCTGAAGATCCGGAAAGTTCCACAATAAGAATTTTAACCTACTTCCATCTCATCTCTTAACCCTAATTCTACTTTTCCGCAGTATAACCCTACCAAACCCCAATGACTAAATCTAACCTTCCCTAACTGCAGCCCAAACCTATCCTCCCTGCAGCCCAACCCTAACCTACCTATGATACATTTGAGATATCGATTTTTGGGATTCCAGCTTCAGTATTCTGTCCCCAGACAGAGCACTGGGATGGCCACTACATTCCCTCCAGGGGTGAAAATAGGTGAAATGTTCTGTCCAGCGAACCTTTGCCCGGTTGAAATTGTGCACATCAGCTAAATCTCATTGAGTAATAATGATTGAGAACATTCTTGTTGAAAAGATCTAAACTTTTGCATACCTCCCAACATGACCCATTCCAGGAGGGGCAAGATGTTCTGTTCCTGGACATCCATGCCAGTGGCAGTTGCAGAGTTGCAGGGCTGTAGCACAGTCCAAAATTCAGATAGGGGAGCCCCACCAACTGCCACCCTAAACAGCACAGCCCAGACTCACTAGCAGGTTTGGCTCCCCATTTGAATTTTCGACAGTGGTGCAGACCCACCTCTGCAACTGCCACTGACAAGCAATTCCAGGAGCAGAGCATTTTGTCCCTCCTGGAATGGGTCATGTTGGGAGGTTTGCTTTCGCTATACCTCATCTTATTCGCTACCATGCCATGCAGAATACTTACAGTTAGCCAGTAAGTGAACCATTATTTTTTTTTTTTCAAATCATATAGCTTTATTGAAAAAGCAATAACAGTCAGACAGAAACGCAAACCATGCTTTTCAGAACATTTTTTAAATCAAAACACTGCAGTTCTACAAATTTCCGGAAGATCATTAATAATTTATTTGAGCACTCTAGCTTTCATGAATCTGCCGCTGTCATAAAGAATGATGTGATGTCTAAAAACATGGCTTTTTCTGCTGCAATTAATAAATACTGTACATTTCTGAAATAGGCTAATTATTTACTGCTCCGACATAACCACAACCATTAATCAGAAGGACTGATTGTGCGCAGCCATACCACCCCTACGGAACATACTCTTAAATGTATATTCATCCACTACAAGGAAAAGGTTTCTCTGTAGCGCTAGTTGTGCAATCTATGGGGGTGATTCTAATCCCCTCTAATTCTATCTGCACATGTTACATCTGCCCCACCTGCAGTACAGCATGGTTTTGTCCATTTGAGAAGGAATTTGCTTTTGCGAGTGAAGCAGAATAAGGGCCATCATTTCCAATATCAGTCTACCCTTAATAGGCCTTAATAAGTTATTCACATATAACTTCTAAAGATCTTGTGTATATATAGAACGATACTTTGATTTCTCAGCGATTGGATGACCCTTGGGGATTTGATTGATGGATTGATGGATTTTGTAGATTTGAAAGTGATAGAATGATTAAGATGCAAAATACTCATTTTCTACTTTATTATCTCATTCTTACTGTTTGACATCATCATTTAACATTATTAGCTGGCACCGTATAATGCAATAATGGTTATCAAAAACAGAATCATTATAATGCAATTACAGCTATTGAAATGTTGTTCATATTCACATAATTACTGTGATATTAAAGGCAAAGAAAAGTACTTTCCACGTGTTAATGATCTGCAAATCATTTATATATAGAATGACTAGTTGATTTATGGCCGCTTCTGAGTCATTTGAATTAATCCGACATCACCGATATTGAATATATTTTGCAAAGTGGCTAACAATTATAATTAAATTCTGTGATTTATTTGCATTTTTACATTAAATCTTAATTGCCTACAAAACTTATCACAGTTTGTATACTTGCCTTAGCATTGCCGTATACCTTTACTACAGTATATCATTGTGACGCCTATGGCGCAAATGTTTTATCACTCACTCCCAGAAAACTGTGCAGGCATAGAAACAAAATGACCACGATCGAATACTAGCCTTGCAATAAATTAAATTGCCATTGATTTGTAGAGGTAACATTTGATCAAAGTCGTTTCTCTTAACTAGAAATCTATGTGATTTCTTGTTCTGGATCTCTATAGAAATGTTTAACTCAATCTGCTCTAATGGCTCCAAGTATTCCAAACTTTGTTGAAACTTTAGATGAAACCCAACATTTCCCATAACGCTCTCGTCATCCTATTGACCATGGGGCTGTCTGAGTTGGAAGGACACAAGCGGGCGAGGTTTTACATGAAATTCATCCACAAATATAACTGGAATCCCGTCTGATGACATCCTGGATATAAGTATGCTGGGGCTGGTTAGCGTTAGGCTGTGGAGGGTTAGGTTTCGGCAGTATAGGCAGTGGCGTAACTATAAATTTTGCTCCCCCCTGCCAAAAAGTTTGTGCCCCCCCCCTATCCCCCCTGGGCTCCTCCCCAGTGTATTTCCCCAGCGTGTGAGATGTGATGACGTCACACGCATAACGGAGAAGGTGAAGCAGGAGAAGGAAGAGAGACCAGCAGACACAGCTGTTTCCCGTGGCTCCGACGCATCCAAGGCCGCCCCAGCACGCCCATCCTGTACACAGTAGCCGATAGCCGGCTCTGTGTACAGTCAATTGAATCAGTGGTGGGGATTTGTCGTCTCTTCCATGGCCGCACCCGCACTGCGGATGGCTCGTCTCCGGTGCTCAGTCAGTGGGCAGTGGCAGGCAATAGCATGTCAGTGCGACGAGCGGGTGCCGGTGCCCACACAGACCCTGCTGCTGCTTGCTCCCCCAAGCGGCAGCTGGGGCTGCCTTACAGTAGTTACGCCACTGAGTATAGGGGTGGTTATGGTGAGGCTGCGGGGGAGGGTTAGGGATAATGTGCATGGGGGGTGTTTTACGGATTGGTACTAAAAAGAAGGGGTTAGCCTGCGCGGACAGAACGGTTAATATTAGGCACTAACAGGGGATATAGGGTTAGAATACTTCCCATCTTTGGGTGTCAGAATTCTGTGCATTGGGATGCCAATCTTGGTCTTCAGACCACTGGCATCCTGGTACCGACCCTTTTGTACCTATGAATGTGTTGATGTTCCGGGCAAAACTCCTTCCCCATGTAAAACCATGTAGGGAACTCCTATTCTGCTGGGCTTCTGATACAAGTGGGGTCATTATAGCTATAGTTCTCCTCCATGTGTGCTATTAATACTAACCCTTCAGGGACGGTTCTAGGTGGGAGCCTGATTGTAGTCTCCATGCCCCCCTCTCATGCCATAAAATGTACCGACTTACTACACATGCGCACATCGCTTAGAAGGTGGCACTGAAGCCCTTTTCCCAGTGATTACAAAGGCATCGGCAGAGAAGTAGTAAGTATTTGGGCTATGGGTGGAGGGTGTGGAGTGCGGGACCATCTCTGGACCCAGAGGCACATGCGCTTCACACATCCTGCGCTCATTACAAAGATGTCCATATCTTAGTGTGCCTATAAACCATACAGTACTTGCCTACTCTCCAGGGTCAACCGGAAGAGTCCCTGAAATCGAGTGGTACTCCCAACCACCTGGAAGAGCAAGTCGCCCCAAGCCAACATCAAACCCACCTGAACCTTCCCGATGCTGTCCTTCAAACTGGGAGTCAGATGATGCAATTTGTGCTGAATAGCAAAATTGTAGCACCAACCCCTGCGTAGCTCCCGGTAATCAGGGGGAACTGAACAGTGGATGAGCCCGGAAGTCAGTAAGCGTGCTGTCAACCTAGGGGTGGCCAAACCTGTCCTCAAGATCTGCCAACGGTTCATGTTTTTTGGGCAACCTGTGGATCTATAGTAGGAATGAATGCAGCAGGTTTGAAAATGTGACAGTTAGTAATGACTACAGCTGTGCAGCAGCTAGGTGATCTGGGGAATGTGACAGTTAGTAATGACTACAGCTGTGTACAAGCTAGGTGATCTGGGGAATGTGACAGTTAGTAATGACTACAGCTGTGTACAAGCTAGGTGACCTGGGGAATGTGACAGTTAGTAATGACTACAGCTGTGCACCAGCTAGGTGATCTGGGGAATGTGACAGTTAGTAACTAATGACTACAGCTGTGCCCCAGCTAGGTGATCTGGGGAATGTGACCATTAGTAATGACTACAGGTGATCTGGGACATGTGACAGTTAGTAATGACTACAGCTGTGCACCAGCTAGGTGATCTGGGGAATGTGACAGTTAGTAATGACTACAGCTGTGCACCGGCTAGGTGATCTGGGGAATGTGACAGTTAGCAATGACTACAGCTGTACACCAGCTAGGTGGTCTGGGGAATGTGACAGTTAGCAATGACTACAGCTGTACACCAGCTAGGTGGTCTGGGGAATGTGACAGTTAGCAATGACTGCAGCTGTGCACCAGCTAGGTGGTCTGGGGAATGTGACAGTTAGTAATGACTACAGCTGTGCACCAGCTAGGTGATCTGGGGAATGTGACAGTTAGTAATGACTACAGCTGTGCACCAGCTAGGTGATCTGGGGAATGTGACAGTTAGTAATGACTACAGCTGTGCACTAGCTAGGTGATCTGGGGAATGTGACAGTTAGTAATGACTACAGCTGTGCACCAGCTAGGTGATCTGGGACATGTGTCAGTTAGTAATGACTACAGCTGTGCACCAGCTAGGTGATCTGGGGAATGTGACAGTTTGTAATGACTACAGCTGTGCACCAGCTAGGTGATCTGGGACATGTGACAGTTAGCAATGACTACAGCTGTGCACCAGCTAGGTGATCTGGGCAATGTGACAGTTAGTAATGACTACAGCTGTGCACCAGCTAGGTGATCTGGGGAATGTGACAGTAAGTAATGACTACAGCTGTGCACCAGCTAGATGATATCGGGAATGTGACAGTAAGTAATGACTACAGCTGTGCACCATCTAGGTAATTTGGAAAACGTGGACAGCTGGTTGATCTTGAGGACCGCTTTGCCCACCCCTGGTATAAACTGTTCAATTTGCAAATTACCTTTGGGGGGAAATTTAATAGGATGAGAGATTCAGAAAGTGAGAGATTTGGTAAGAAATCTCCAGTTTTTTTTAAAAAGCGGCAATCATTTACACTGCAAAACAAGTTTGATTTTGCAGTGTAAATGATTGCCGCTTTAAAAAAACTGGATATTTCTTACCACAATTCTCATTTTCTTAATCTCTCCTATTAAATTTCACCCTTGATGTGTCATTGAATGTAGTACTGTAGGTGTACCTTAGATAAAATCATCTAATATACTGTATGTCCTTAGCAGGGTACAGGAAATATAGAGAAATATTTGGTGCATTGGAGAATTCAAGTTCACAGGAGAACAATTTCTGCTGTAGTTTCCCCTTTATGCAGAAGACAAATAATTAGGCAGAGCACAGTTTCACCACGCTCGTTACGGATCCTATTAGACAGAGTGGCTTACTTTTAACAGACTTGAGCAAGCAGAAAGGATTTGGGAATGTAATGTAATTCATGTAATCTGCAAATTATTTTGTCTAAATATCTTAATAATGCAAAGGAACCGCAGCTCCCTATAAACGAGCAGCAGAAACACAACAGAGGGGATTATATTAATTTGGGAAAGGCTGATAACATTGTTTGTGGAGTTAGCCCCTCAATCGCAGCGCATCCCGGAACCTTTGTACGCAGCGCTGCTGCTGAACAGCGGGTTGTCAGCTGAGAGGATTTACTTGAACATGTAAATCACACCACTGCTTTTTCCATTAATTATTCTTCAGCTTTGTATTTATTCACTTTCCTGACAGCTAAACAATATAGGCGATGAGCGAATTGTAGCACATGAAATGATCAAGAAGTCTTAGGAGGAAAAAACACTTTTCTGAAATTTGATTTAGAGATAGAAAAACTCTGTAAAGTGTAAAAGAACAAAATGAAATATTTATTCCTGACTGGATATTGGTACTATGTGCCTGATTCAAACCATACATGCCTACCCTCTTGGATTGGCCGGGAGGTTCCTGAAAATCGGGTACCCCTCCCACCCATCCGCCCCTCCCCAATGGCGGCAGCCAGTGCAGACCCCATCAGCAGGGTGGGGGATGGGTCAAGTTGCTTCATCCTAGCCCCCCCCCCACTCAAAAATGCCAGTAATACTGGAATTACACACTGGGGCGTGTCCACGATGATGCAATAATAATGACCACACCCACATGTACACTTTGATCTGACATGTACATATAAGCCCCCAAAAGACAAAAACACTGTGGCCCATACCTCGGGAAGGTTGGCAAGTCTCTTGCGCATGCTCCCCATAGCCCCTGCACCCCCCCCCCCCCGCCCCGGAGCCGCTGAAACAAATTCTGGAATTTGCAGCTCTTTGCGGAGGGGGTGAAACTAAAATTATGCGAATCGTGCCATTTTGCATTATTTTGGCCCCGCCCCCTCTCTGCGGACCTGCAATTTGTGGCGTTTGAATGAAATAGGGGCGGGGCTTGGTGATGTCAGACCTGCTGGGCCCTAGGTGGGCGACCAGGTTGCTTGGTGGGAAGTCTGGTCCTGATACTACCTCCCACCACAGATGAGGGGAGGCGGCAGTCTTCGCTGTCTGTATGCAATGTGATTGATAGACAACATTTGTGGGAGGCACGCCAAAGCTTTCTGGGAGTGCCCCAGAAAATGTAGGCGGTGCCCAGCCATTGGGAGGGACGCTGGTGACGGCAGTGGCCTCCTCCGCACGGCCTTCGCAGCTCTGAGTAAGGCTAGACTTAAGGCCCATACACACTGGGCAACTTTGAGCTGAAAGTTGCTCAAAACAGCCTGTTTGAGTGGCTTTCAGCTCAAAGCCGCTCAGTGTGTAAGTGTGTAAGTCCTGGCGATGAGCGGTGAGCACTGCTGCGTGCTTCTGCATCATCAATGGGGAAGCCGCTCATCTGCTGGTAATACCAGCAGATGAGCGGTGTTGAGGACCGCTTTGCATAGCTCTGCGCTATGCAACGCCGTCCTCCCCCCTCCATCGGCGCCGGGCAGGGGGAAAGCTGCTCAGTGTGTATGCACTGAGAGGTTTCCCCGCAGCGATGATTGGCATCATCGCTGTCCATACACGCTGGGCATAGTCGCCCAGTGTGTGTGAACCTTTACTCTGTGACTGTGAACAAGGGGGAATCAATTAGATGGATTGCGGCATGGGGTGGCTTTATCTTGATCCCTGGGCTCCGAGCAATCAGGCCTGAATTGGGCCCATTCTGTAGTAATACAGGATGTATCTTAAATGATGCAATTATTTTACGCACAACTCGTGACCTCACTGTTTCACAACTGTGATGTTTTGGTTCGCTATTTTGGTCAGAGTGTTCTGCAGGGGCGGATTTAGGGATGAGGGCGCCCCTAGGCACAACAATAATGTTTACTAAGTAGGACAGTTTATAGGGGCAGTATCTGCATGTCCTATCCATTTACACTCTATTTAAGATGGAATATAGTACAGTACAGTGGATATTTTGCAGTTATTGGTACATTTTGGGCTGACAGTACTATCACAGGCATCCAAGTGCCGCCCCTAGGCCGGTGCCTCACGTGCCTAATGGGAAATTCGGCTCTGGTGTTCTGTTACCAAGGTGGCTGCAAGCCTATGAAAAAAATCTTATTCTAGAGTGAAATAATGATAAAGAAATTTCATTATTCTACTCTGTTCTCATTTCCCTACTCATAAGTTTGCAAACAAGTGCTTATTTTAATAGTTTATTTTTAGTATTCTTTTCTTTCTAGGAACAGTAACAGCTATTTAATTCGGAGACTTCTCCTTTTTGAGATTAATAGGTGGTTGTTTTATTGCCAATTAGGAGATGGTGCTAAGTTATGGTTCCACATTACGAAATATCAGCAATTGTAAAACATTTGTTAATATGGAGGAAATGGACTGTAGATGCTCATTACCGAGGTGAAAAGAAATGAACTTGATGTTATGTGCTTCAATGGATTACTATGGAAACCTTGCAAAGTACACGCTATTGATGTTCCTTCTGTGCAGCCGTTAAAATGATTTAAAAAAAAATGCGGAATGGATACAATTTAAAATGAACATCTTCTATTGGTGGGGTAATAACACAGTGGCCTCTGGAAGTGTAAGTATTGCAAAAATGTACGCAGGGTGTCAGGTGAGGGTTCCTTGTTAACCAAAGGTCCCTGCACCCACTATAGATATGCCACTGTGA
Organism: Crinia signifera; assembly: GCF_055691185.1. Taxonomy (NCBI): domain Eukaryota; kingdom Metazoa; phylum Chordata; class Amphibia; order Anura; family Myobatrachidae; genus Crinia; species Crinia signifera. Next base: position 114,561,781 of record NC_139227.1, read on the forward strand.
ATAGTAAAAAATAATACAGGTTGAGTATCCGTTATCCGAAATGTTTGGGATCATGAGCATTTTGAATAAAGGATTATTCCGGATTTCGGGATATATATTTTTTTACATACTCACCTGGTGCTCTGGGGGTCCCCCAATGTCCACGGTGTCCGATGGCATACACGGCAACCATCGGATTCATCTTCAGCGGCATCCCTGGTCCCAATGATGCACTGCACATGTGCGCGGGCGCGCCGGTGATGTCACCAGTGCACCCGCGCAATGCACACTTGGACCAGTGATGCTGCTGAAGACGAATCCAATGGCCGCTGCCCGCTGGGGACAGCAGGAGATGAAGTAAGTATAATAAAAGTGCAGGAGGAGGGGGGGGGGGGTGTTCACTGCCCCCCCCCCCCCCCCCAAAAAAAAATCCCTCGGACATGCATGGTTCCCCCCCCCTTTTGTTTTTTTTTTATTTTCTTCCCCCCCCCCCCCCCCCCCCATCCTTTTTTTCTTTTTCCTCTCCACCTCTTTTACTTTACTGGGTGTCATGCATGATCAGTGGTCAAAGTGGAAATTTTGAAGTGGGGGTATGGAAAAACGAAGGCCGTGGTTCTGCGTGCATGCTCCTGGAAAAAGGAAGTGGTCACTCAAAAGGGGCGTACCACACCATATACCATTTATACACATTATGCAACCCAATAGTAGAACCACATTGAATGAGTCAAAATTCACAAGGAATGAGTCACAAATCATTTTATGCCACACGGAATAAACCAAAATTCACATGGAATGAGCCAAAAAGTCATATTATGCCACATGGTATAAGCTAAAATTCCCATTATGTCACACAGGAGAGTGACAGTGGGAATGCAGAGACAACGAGGGGATGCAGGGACAGAGTTTGTGACAGCCTGGGATGCAGGGACAGAGTTTGTGACAGCGGGGATGAAGAGACAGAGTTTTTGACAGCGGGGATGCAGGGACAGAGTTTGTGACATTGGGGATGAAGAGACAGAGTTTGTGACAGCGGGGATGCAGGGACAGAGTTTGTGACAGCGGGGATGCAGGGACAGAGTTTGTGACAGCGGGAATGAAGCACTATAGCAGGCTATTTGCCAGCATACCATGGGTCCAGGCTCCAGCAGTGGTGGGGATGCGAGCTGGGCATACCCTACGTGGTCAAGGGTGCCATTGAGAGAAAGGGAGAGAGAGGCAGGGTGTCAGGAAGAGACAGTTAGTAAGAGGGTGTCAGGGAAAGAGAACGGAAGAGAGAGAAAGATAGAGAGGGTGTCAGGAAGGAGAAAGGTGGAAAGAGAATACATGAGAGAAGGGGAAGATAGAGACAGGCAGTAAGATAGAGAGAGAGTCAGGGTGAAAGACAGTACTGTCTGAGAGAGCGGAAGAGTGTGGGGAACGTGGAGGAGGAGGAGGAGAGGAGGAAGGAGAGGAAAAGCAGAGCAGGGAAAGTGTGGCACCCCACAAGCTGGGGCACTACAAGTGCCAGCAGCATAATGTAATGGAAATACTGTAAAGGCCTGCAGGCATAAAGAAGCTGTGGCACTACAGGTGCCAGCATGACTGTATTAAAAAGTACTACTTGAGTTGCACAGAGCTGAGCTGATATAGCTTGCAGCACAAAAGGGGTTAACAGCTCAGCTCACAGCAAGGCAGGTCAGTTTGCAAAAAGAAACATTGTTACAGAACTGACAAGTTTGCAGAAAAAGGTGGGAAATCCTGGATGGAATCTCTCCCTGGGAGTCTGAGACAGCAGAGCAGAGTGAGAAGTGTGTAGTTGTTGACTGGTGAATGATGAAGCTGGCAGAACCCTGAAGGCTGGGGAAAGCGGCCTGACTTGGGTGAAGATGAAGCAGCCAGTCCTGAAGTGTATGGTGGGCACAGACTGGCAGCATGCAGAGAGCGCTGGTTAGTGAGGACAGCCTGTCAGCCCCATCAGCAAGTGTGCAGCTGCAAGGGTCAGAGAGAGAGTGGGCCTGCGTCCCTGGAGCTGAGGCATCGGGAGTGGCCCTGGGCAGAGAGAGAGAACCCAGTGGGAGTACCAGCAGCAGCAGAGGGCCAACAAAGGTCCTGGCAAGTATCCTACAACTGAAGTATTATGCATTTAAAGTACTCTGCATCTGAAGTATCTTACATTTGAACTATTCTGCATATGCAACATCAGCACCTGACTCTACAACTATTCTGCATTATTAGTGACAGGGTGCATAAGCCTTCCATATTCTAAACATTGCTACAACAAGCAACCATGTGTTTCATCAGTGTATATCCAGCATACAGTCAAGTTTTCCAATAAAGTATTTACAGTCACTGTCAGCCTAGCAGTGACAGGACCCCGTTGCAGTGGTGAGCTCTTGCCATATCATACTTGTGAACATTCTGGACACTCATGAGTCACCTATTTAACAAGTGTGCTGAATATTAATGACATTACTGCATTATGTCCAAAGTCACTACTCTAAACTTTTGAGGAATACACTCCATTATTACACAAAGGGTTTTATATACATGCATGTATATCCCAAACGTCAGTACCACGTGACTATTCAACTGGGATTTGAGCATTTAAGTTGCACTAAATGGTACAGTTATAAAGGAGACTGTTGATATTTACCTACAGTATGTTGCACTGTGAATTGTGAATATGTGCATGTGATGTATGTTCTGAATTATGCTACTTTAAAACAGTTAAGTCTATGCTACTTTAAAACAGTTACTCTAAAACAGTTAAGATATATAGGTCTGCTAAGGGAGATATTGAACCTTTGAAGTGAATATAGAAATGTATTGCATTTATTGTGATAACCCATTGCAATTATAGGAGACTGCCCATGGGCAGTGTCCCTCTGGGTTACTCCCTTTTTACTTGACCTCTTACGCAAAATAAATTATCTCAAAGCGAGGCCTTAAAAGGACAACACTCGTGTGAGCCGGTATTCCTTCTACTAACTCTCCAAGGAAAAAGAAGAATTTGTGCGGTGGGGTGATTAACACCAGCGACAACGGTGAGTGCATTACATCTCAACCACTGAGCAGGGTGTTACATTTGGCGTCACGAACAGGATTGGAGCCCAAAGTAAAGGGAATACAAGTCCAAGAAAATGTCTAGAGAACGAAGCCCCTCGTCAGGGCCATCAAATGGCATAGAACAGCCACCACCCACAAAAGTACAGCTCAATCCAATCACTATGCCCTACTACTTTGGTGCCCCAGGGCTTCCAACTTATAGTGGGGATGCCAGTGGCAGAGATAGCAGCAACCTAATCAACTTCAAGAACAAATTGAACTCCATGTTCCAAATTTATGCCCTGAGTGAACAACAACAAATGGAAGTACTGACTTGCCAGCTGAAAGGGACTGCCCTCAGGGAAGTGAACTCATGGCCAATTGACCAAAAAAAAGATGTGGAACAGGTATTCAAAAGATTGTCAACCACATTTGAAACACAAACATTCCCAGAAATAAAAATAAAGTTTTATGCCTGCAAACAGCAGCCTGGCGAGACTCTCCGGGAATATGCACTAAGCCTACAGGAATCCCTAAAGGCAGTACAGGCTGTTGACAAAGAAGAAGTCAAGAATCCTGATGAAGCATTGATCACCCAACTCACTGAGGGAGCCTTAGGACCGAGTGTCCGAACCCATCTACGACTACTAAGAAGACAAATGGTGGGCCAGCCATTTCAGAGGTTTAAAGAGGCTGCCATAACGGTAATGGGCACCAATGCAAATCGGCAGGAAGAGTTCCCAGAATTGACAGAATTTCACGAACACCCCCAGTCACACAGAGCTATGGCACCAAGCCCGGAAACATCAATGAGGAATACAGGCACGGTGATCCAAAGCAGTCAGACTCCATCCCCTGACTTGCTACAGACATTGAAGAGGCAAATGGAGGAAATGATCGCAGGACTAGCAGAAATGCAACAAGAATGGCAAAATATGTTCAGTCGACCAGCACGTGCCGCGGGAAAATCCAGATGGAAACCAGAACGGAGAAGATCATTTAAACTCCAGTGCCCTGAGGAGAGAGGCCGAGCATCGGGGAAGGCAAGAGCAAGGTCAGTTTCGGAAGAATGGTGGCCTTGCTGTGGAAGGCAATGCCCTATAAGTGAAGATGAGTTTACCCCCATATTAGACATGAAAGCTCCAGTCTGCATAGGAAAAGTTTCAGGAAAGGTCATCTGGTTTCACGTACGACGTGGTTATGGATTCATAAGTCGTGAGGACACCAAACAAGATCTTTTTGTTCATTATACGGCCATCCAGAGAAACAACCCCAGAAAATACCATCGTAGTTTAGGAGAAGGAGAAATGTTGGAATTCGATGTCGTCAATGGAGAAAAGGGTTTACAGGCAACAAACGTCACAGGTCCAGATGGTGCTCCAGTCAAAGGCAGCAGGTATGCAGCAAATCGCAAGTGTTATTGGAACTATGCACGTTCCAGAGGTCCTCCACGTGACTACCAGCAAAACTATCAATACAGTGTAGGGAGAAAGCACACAGAAGCAGAAAATGTAGCAGAGAGTGCCAATAAGAGACCATATGGACATAAACAGCAGTATCCTGATACCCAAAAGCAGAATGCATTACTGGAAATAACAGCTAATTTGGGGGAATCGAGTAGAAATATGCAACAGAACCTGCAAGAAACTGTTGAAGAGCAACTTCCTCAAGAGTTCCAATCTCAAGGTAGACTTAGCATGGATGATGCTAATTCCAATTCAGCCCACCTTAATCAGGTCGATTTACAGGCCGCTGACCAAGAAGGAGACACTGAAGGAGTGACCCACAAGGTACCAGTGGAAGGGTTGGGACACCCTAAACCTGCTGACTCAGATTCAGTTACATTGGAGTCTGGAGTCCCTCCACCGTCCAATAGTGTAGCTAATACCGTGACGTGGCTCTTCCCAGAATGGCACCGGCCTGACTGTGAGTATGACAGGATAAGCAGTGAGGATGCCATCTTACTGTTGCAGCAGGCATCAAGAAGACAAGGAAGGAGACACAAAGGGATTTCTGCTCATTAGATGTTAACAATATTGTTTAAAAATGTTTGCCTCTCTAAGTAAATCTGTAAAATAGTATTAAGCTAATATGTTGTTTTAGCTACGTTTATTAAAATGTCACTTCCATTTTGTTAGAAAAAGGACTTTTTGCATTAAGAGACTTTAGTACTGTCATTCCGAATGCTCGAGGACGAGCAATCTTTCAGCGGGGATTAATGTGGCACCCCACAAGCTGGGGCACTACAAGTGCCAGCAGCATAATGTAATGGAAATACTGTAAAGGCCTGCAGGCATAAAGAAGCTGTGGCACTACAGGTGCCAGCATGACTGTATTAAAAAGTACTACTTGAGTTGCACAGAGCTGAGCTGATATAGCTTGCAGCACAAAAGGGGTTAACAGCTCAGCTCACAGCAAGGCAGGTCAGTTTGCAAAAAGAAACATTGTTACAGAACTGACAAGTTTGCAGAAAAAGGTGGGAAATCCTGGATGGAATCTCTCCCTGGGAGTCTGAGACAGCAGAGCAGAGTGAGAAGTGTGTAGTTGTTGACTGGTGAATGATGAAGCTGGCAGAACCCTGAAGGCTGGGGAAAGCGGCCTGACTTGGGTGAAGATGAAGCAGCCAGTCCTGAAGTGTATGGTGGGCACAGACTGGCAGCATGCAGAGAGCGCTGGTTAGTGAGGACAGCCTGTCAGCCCCATCAGCAAGTGTGCAGCTGCAAGGGTCAGAGAGAGAGTGGGCCTGCGTCCCTGGAGCTGAGGCATCGGGAGTGGCCCTGGGCAGAGAGAGAGAACCCAGTGGGAGTACCAGCAGCAGCAGAGGGCCAACAAAGGTCCTGGCAAGTATCCTACAACTGAAGTATTATGCATTTAAAGTACTCTGCATCTGAAGTATCTTACATTTGAACTATTCTGCATATGCAACATCAGCACCTGACTCTACAACTATTCTGCATTATTAGTGACAGGGTGCATAAGCCTTCCATATTCTAAACATTGCTACAACAAGCAACCATGTGTTTCATCAGTGTATATCCAGCATACAGTCAAGTTTTCCAATAAAGTATTTACAGTCACTGTCAGCCTAGCAGTGACAGGACCCCGTTGCAGTGGTGAGCTCTTGCCATATCATACTTGTGAACATTCTGGACACTCATGAGTCACCTATTTAACAAGTGTGCTGAATATTAATGACATTACTGCATTATGTCCAAAGTCACTACTCTAAACTTTTGAGGAATACACTCCATTATTACACAAAGGGTTTTATATACATGCATGTATATCCCAAACGTCAGTACCACGTGACTATTCAACTGGGATTTGAGCATTTAAGTTGCACTAAATGGTACAGTTATAAAGGAGACTGTTGATATTTACCTACAGTATGTTGCACTGTGAATTGTGAATATGTGCATGTGATGTATGTTCTGAATTATGCTACTTTAAAACAGTTAAGTCTATGCTACTTTAAAACAGTTACTCTAAAACAGTTAAGATATATAGGTCTGCTAAGGGAGATATTGAACCTTTGAAGTGAATATAGAAATGTATTGCATTTATTGTGATAACCCATTGCAATTATAGGAGACTGCCCATGGGCAGTGTCCCTCTGGGTTACTCCCTTTTTACTTGACCTCTTACGCAAAATAAATTATCTCAAAGCGAGGCCTTAAAAGGACAACACTCGTGTGAGCCGGTATTCCTTCTACTAACTCTCCAAGGAAAAAGAAGAATTTGTGCGGTGGGGTGATTAACACCAGCGACAACGGTGAGTGCATTACATCTCAACCACTGAGCAGGGTGTTACAAAAGCAGGAGAGGACGTGAAGGGGTGAGGAGGAGGGAAGAAGACTGAGCAGAGTAGAGAGGGGAACGGAGGAGAAGGGGGAGTGGTGGAGAGAGGGAGCGGAGAAGGTAGAGCAGGGAGGCGGAATGGGGTAGTGAGAAGGAGGGAAGCAGAGGACAAAGGGAGGAGAGGGAGCAAAATAGAGGAAGCACCCGGGGATTTCCTAGACAGCCAACGGTATAGGAAGCCAGATCCCCATGTCCTCCAGGGTTCCGGCAGCAGCAGACAGTCAGCGGTGGGGGGAGCTGGCGGGTCCCAGCCGAAGCGGAAGCCGGCTTGGTGAGCACAGTGCTGCTGGGAGGTAGAGAGTGGTTCTCCGGGTGCCGACTCCCAGGCAATCACAGCCGGCTGGTCCCAGACTCAAGGCCCTGGCTTATGGGATGGGCGGGGCGATGCAGGGCGCAACCCGCAGGAGTGCTGAATAGCACTCACCGGCTCTGCAGCACATGCCCCCCAGGCGTACAGGGGAAGGAGAGGCTACCAGAGGCACAGTAGCACAGCTGAGCGGGTAGTGGGGTGCGGAGCACTGCCCACCTCCCCAGTGAGTGTGAAATTCGGCAAAAGCGTTTGCTCCAGGGGTTCGCACATGCGCACGTATAAACCCGAAACATTGCCAAGGGGAACTATATTTGAGGTGCAGATTTAATAAGCTCGGTGAAGTGATAAAGTGTCAATCAGTTTTTATCACCGGCCAATCAGCTCCGAACTGTGAAGTTACAGGCTTGGTTTAAATAAAATGACAGGTAGGAGCTGATTGGCCGGTGATAAAGACCAGACACCATATCACTTCACCGAGCTTAATAAATGTACCCCTCTGTCTGGTCCATCTGAATAACCCCCAAATACCCCAACTACATGGGCAATACAACAAATACTTGAGCCTTATCGTATTTGACATTTTTTTTTCTTAAGCTCAATAATAGTTTTCCACATTGCGCTGATGATTTGTGGCCCCCACCACCCCTGATTGGGAGCAGCACTGCAGGGACGTATTTATTTAGAGGTTCGCAGTCAGAAGCCAATTGTGGCGGCTCTCTACAACTTGGAAATACTACAAGAGCAAAACATTACTATAACTCCAGTATATCCAACACAACCCATTATATCACCTACAGTAGCTTCTAGAGTTCAATATTAAAGAATGAACCCATCCTGGGGGAATAAACAAGAAACCCTCCTCCCGAATACTGTAGCTTTGTTTCATTTTAATAATCCAATTTAAAGTATTTCAGACCTCGCTGTCAGACAGCAGAAGAGATTGGAAGTAAGCCTAATAAAATAAGAGCAAACAGTGAGTTTCGGGGTCACTAGACATGAGTCGGATCCTGTTCCCAATGAAAAGACGCAAAACAAAGATAAATGAAATGAGTATTTTATACAAGCAGATACTTAAAGGTCTTTTGCAGGAACCTCCAACGTGACGATCTGTGAATTAGAATTACTGTTGATATAGGGCGGCTTCAACAAACCGATATGTCCTGCTGTGGGAGTGCAATCTAGCTGAAGTACATTTCATTTTAGAAACAGCAGTGATTAATTAGGTAATAGGCTAAAACAAAAGATAACCTTCATTTACTTGCTGCTGAAAGGACTTACAAACAAAATAGGTTTAATAAAACTTAAGTGCGTCTCCTGGCTTTAGGCCTTTCGATGCTGGTGAAAGTCACCGATGGTCTTGTGAATTTTTCAAGGGAGAGAACTGCCACTGGCAATATCTTATATGCTATTGTATAGTGTCCGGCGGCTCCGAAACACTGCCATCTCTTGGCAGCGAGTGATGCTACATCTACTAGTTTTCGAAGCATTTGCTTCGAGCGGGCTTACTTGTATACAGACACAGAATTGTATTGAAAGTGAAGCTTTCGGGGTATAACCCCCTTCGTCAGGACACAATGCTACAGCCTGTAGGATTGTGTCCTTACGCACATCTTATACCAGCATACAGTACTTCAGCTGTTATGTCACCAGTAATCTGCTGTGTAGCTGGGTGACTGCTGTCATATATACGGGCAGACGCTAAATTAGTTTAGTGATATCACTCAGGTGCATGAAAGGGGGGTAATATTAAGTAAGAAAAATATATTGTTTGAATGATTGAATGATATCAGTAACCAGAATTAAATATTTAAATGTATAATTGTCATTACGGCATGTGGCTTTATGTGTAATGGGTATTACAAAGTTTGCCAAAATGTGCAATCTGCAGGTACACAATACAATCATGGTACAGGCCACGCCCCTTCTGATAGGCCACGCCCCAATTTTTCAGCGCGCACAAACATCCCGTCTCCATCTTCCAGGAAGTTTGGGTGTGTGTATGTGTGTGAGACACCATGAGTTACTACACTGGGCAACACCAACCCTAGTGAGGCCACTGTACTGCAGCCCCACCTCTGAATCCGCCACTGGTAATATATGAATATTTTAATGCTATAAGAATAACATAATATAACAAGTGTGAATATGAATAAATTGCTACAATAAATCATAAATGAATAACAAACCGCAGAATGTGGTTCTAATTACAAAACAACATCAAAACAAGTATGTGAACATTAAGATCAAGAACATCTTTAACGACACGGCAACAGTCTCTTCCTGAGCGGGTGACCCCTTTCAGACTCTGGGGTGTTTAAAATACGGGACTTTATTCTCACGCTGCTAATTATTACAATTACCATACACAATTAAGCCAAGGGATTGGAAGTAATTACAATTCAGCCTGCCATCCTCCCACTCAGCTGTGTAATTGTGCAATCTGCCCGGTTCTGCTACCTGTCTGTTATCCTGGGTTGTGATTCGGCCTTTGTGTTTGCACTGGATGTATTCTATGGTCATGCTTTCCCTGTCTATCATCACAATTCCAAGCACAGACCTGATCCCCAAGGCCTGCCTCTGTCTGCCTGTTAAATAGCAACGTACAAGACACTGAAAGATAATGTAGGAAAAAGAAAACCAAAATGATCTCATTGTTTAGGTAATCTAAGCGGTTGGAAGTATTCGTGGGGATGTGGAAGTGGAAACGAAGAACTATAAATCTTTAGGGACCCATTTATTGTCAGGATTTAGACCCTGTAATTATAAGAAAGGAAAGGAATTTAAGAAATGATGTCCCTGATTCAGCAGTGATCCTGTACAAGGGATTAAACAGCAGCCGCATTCCGAAGTCTGAGTGACATCGCGGGTGGGGATGTGGTGTTGGATGGGAGGCGATGAGCTGTTGGGGTGTCCTGTTGGGTTGTGACTGTTTTTGGGGCTGGGGTACCATAGTTATGCATTGCATTTATTTACAAAAGATTGACAGGGTGAAAAAGGTAGCGTGGAAATGGAAGACACGGCCACAGGAGGGGTGGGTGTGGCCTCAGGTGGAGGGTGTGGCCCAGTGCCGCAACCCCCATTTTTGTCTCTCTGGGCCCCCAGCTCCCGATTCTGCACTGTTAGATGTGGAACACTGCGGGCCGCTGGTGGGCAGTCCCGCTGTAATATGTTATACCGTGTATCCAGCTTTAGAGATGTTTTCTGCAATACGGTGGCTATCCCTTGTATCGCAACATGAATGGAGCTTCTTGTGCACTGTTCTGGAGCAGAGAATACACTTTTAAAGCCAGTTTCTCTCTATTCCGCAGCTCATCTCTCAGTCAATATTATTTATTGCTTAAATTTGGTAGAAAATTTGGTCTGACCAATTGGAAGAACATCTAGAAAAGCAGAGAATGAACTCTGGGGTGATTCAGGTTGGTTTGCAAAAGCAAACTCCTTCTTTAATGGACAAATCTATGTGCACTGCAGGGGGCAGATGTAAAAGTTATTTTGTTTCTGTGCAGGGTAAATACTGGCTGCTTTATTTTTACACTGCAATATAGATCTCACTTTGAAGTAAAACCCCGCCCAAATCTAATTCTCTCTGCACAAGTAACATCTACCCCCCCTGCAATGCACATGGGGGGTTATTCTAGTCCATTCTTTCTGACAAAATCCTTCTTAGATGGACAAAACCATGTGCACTGCGGGTGGGGCAGATGTAACTTGTGCAGAGAGAATTAGATTTGGGTGAGTTATTTTGTTTCTGTGCAGGGAAAATACTGACTGCATGATTTTACACTTCAATATAGATCTTAATTTGAAGAAAAACCCCACCCAAATCTAATTCTCTCTGCACAAGTTACATCTGCCCCACCCGCAGTGCACATGGTTTTGTCCATCTAAGAAGAATTTTGTCAGAGTGAACTAGAATAAGTCACCATTGCTTTATGATCGGACGACAGGCCCGTAGGTGGAGGTACTGATTGTTTGCGATCACTCAACTGCTGTCTGATCGCTATGACGACCTCTCATTAGAGTCGTGTTCCGGTGATTTAAATTGATGATACATGTTGAAAACAATAAGAAAAAAATCTTTAATGCAGCAATATGCAACAATAGTGATTTTTATGGGTAAATTTACTTCAACTTGTAAAAATCATTTCTCTATTGCATCCTAGAAAATGATAGACAATCTTTTCATTTTTAAAAGCTTTTGTGCATTTACCCCTATACCCTATGTGTTTACTAAGAAGTGAGCAATGACCTAATAATCATCACTTATGAATTGAACTCGAATTTTCGTTTACATTTGCTGAAGAAAGTCCCCAGTACCTTCGGAAGAGGTTTATTCATCAGAAGGGTTAACTGTGTAACACCCGGATAGTTTAATGCCTCAGTGGAGAATGATTGAATTTGCTTTGTTCAGTAGAGAAGTGTTAGGTCCCATCCTGACATTATGAAAAATGTTAATGGCGCTATCGATAGAGCTCAGTAATCTGTGCCGAATATGGAGTCATACATTACATGCACATTAAATTACCCTCTATGTTAATTAGTCCAAGGGTGGAATGCACAGAAAGATCAATTCATCACTTTTGAATTAGTGTTACTGCGTGCTCGCTGTTCCCCTGGTGGTTCTCATACGGGCAGGCGCTGCCCAATGTTACTGTGTTCTCAATGTTCCCCTGGTGGTTCTCATACGGGCAGGCGCTGCCCAATGTTACTGCATGCTCAATGTTCCCCTGGTGGTTCTCATACGGGCAGGCGCTGCCCAATGTTACTGCATGCTCAATGTTCCCCTGGTGGTTCTCATTCGGGCAGGCGCTGCCCAATGTTACTGCGTGCTCGCTGTTCCCCTGGTGGTTCTCATACGGGCAGGCGCTGCCCAATGTTACTGCATGCACAATGTTCCCCTGGTGGTTCTCATTCGGGCAGGCGCTGCCCAATGTTACTGCGTGCTCGCTGTTCCCCTGGTGGTTCTCATACGGGCAGGTGCTGCCCAATGTTACTGTGTTCTCAATGTTCCCCTGGTTGTTCTCATACGGGCAGGCGCTGCCCAATGTTACTGCATGCTCAATGTTCCCCGGGGTTGTTCTCATACGGGCAGGCACTGCCCAATGTTACTGCATGCTCGCTGTTCCCCTGGTGGTTCTCATACGGGCAGGCGCTGCCCAATGTTACTGTGTGCTCGCTGTTCCCCTGGTGGTTCTCATACGGGCAGGCGTTGCCCAATGTTACTGTGTGCTCGCTGTTCCCCTGGTGGTTCTCATACGGGCAGGCGTTGCCCAATGTTACTGTGTGCTCAATGTTCCCCTGGTTGTTCTCATACGGGCAGGCGCTGCCCAATGTTACTGCGTGCTCAATGTTCCCCGGGGTTGTTCTCATACGGGCAGGCACTCCCCAATGTTACTGTGTGCTCACTGTTCCTCTGGTGGTTCTCATACGGGCAGGCGCTGCCCAATGTTACTGTGTGCTCAATGTTCCCCTGGTTGTTCTCATACGGGCAGGCGCTGCCCAATGTTACTACATGCTCAATGTTCCCCAGGTGGTTCTCATACGGGAAGGCACTACCCAATGTTACTGCATGCTCGCTGTTCCCCAGGTTGTTCTCAGACGGGTAGGTGCTGCCCAATGTTACTGTGTGCTCCCTGTGCCCCAGGTTGTTCTCATACGGGCAGGCGCTGCCCAATGTTACTGCATGCTCTATGTTCCCCAGGTGGTTCTCATACGGGCAGGCACTGCCTAATGTTACTGCATGCTTGCTGTTCTCCAGGTGGTTCTCATACGGGAAGGCACTACCCAATGTTACTGCATGCTTGCTGTTCCCCAGGTTGTTCTCAGACGGGTAGGTGCTGCCCAATGTTACTGTGTGCTTCCTGTGCCCCAGGTTGTTCTCATACGGGCAGGCGCTGCCCAATGTTACTGCATGCTCTATGTTCCCCAGGTGGTTCTCATACGGGCAGGCACTGCCCAATGTTACTGCGTGCTCGCTATTCCCCGGGTTGTTCTCATACGGGCAGGTGCTGCCCAATGTTACTGCGTGCTCAATGTTCCCCTGGTTGTTCTCATAAGGGCAGGCACTGCCCAATGTTACTGTGTGCTCCATGTTCCCCAGGTGGTTCTCATATGGGCAGGCACTGCCCAATGTTACTGCATGCTCGCTGTTCCCCAGTTTGGTCTCATACAGGCAGGCACTGCCCAATTTTACTGTGTGCGCCATGTTCCATAGGTGGTTCTCATACGGGCAGGCGCTGCCCAATGTTACTGCATGCTCGCTGTTCCCCAGTTTGGTCTCATACTGTATAGGCGGTCATACATCAGAAAGACCTGCTTACAATCCTGATTGTGTCCAACTTTCCCTTCAACTCCCCGCCAGGCCGTGGTTATTTTTGGGCACACAATGTACTCACAATCGTCATATAATCCGTCATACAATCCAGCTGCTGCATGCGATTGGTCGTCTCACAATCGATTTATGTGTACCTAACCCACGGGCGGATTGGGGGATTAAAACCAGCCCGGGAAATATCTTGAAGCAGCCCTAATTTGGGGGGGGGGGGGTGTCCCAAAATGTATATGCATGCCTCCCAACATTGGTCGTATTTAAAAAAGGGACCCATTGCGCGCCGAAGGCATGCCCAATTTTTGATGGTGTGGCCTGGCGGTATGGGGGCGTGGTTTATTTCAGCAAGGTCACACCCCATTTTTGCCACTGTGGGGGCATGGCTAGCGGCTCTCTGAGCTGCTGGCTATGTCCCCAGCACATCAGGCTGCAGAATAGATGCTGGGGAGAAGGGACAAAGGAAACAGGGTGAGAGGAGGGACGAAGGTGGCGGAGGAAGAAGGGTGGGAGGAGGGTCAAAGGAAGCAGGGTGGGAGGGGGGATGCAGGGTGGCGGAGGACTTTGTGGAGGAGATTGGAGCATGAATATACTGAGCTACCATCAAGTCCAGCAGTGGCACAAAATGGACATCCCACAAAGGCCCGGCGGCGGCTGGGAAGGGACCGGGAGCACCCCACCTGAGCGCCTGGTGGCGGCAGGGAAGAGACACAGGTGGTCCCTGTTGGGGCACTCAGCGGCAGACAGAAGAGACACGGACGGTCCCCCCGCTTGGGCATGTATGTATGTATGTGTATATATATATATATATATATATATATATATATATATATATATATACATACACGCCGGTTGTATGAGCCGTCAAACAGCACATGCAATCGGCTCCCAATCCCAACAGATCAACTGATGCAACACGTCTGATCAGAGGACCAATCCTCCAACCGCTATTACACGATTGTGTTCACACAATCTGCATGCAATCCATCATACAATCCCTCGAGATTCTATGAATGGGTGCAATGTCTTTCAGGCATATAGTTTGCTGATTAAGAGCTGCTATGGTAAGGGTCTATTAAATAATCCTTGAATAGGGATAAAGTGGAGGCAGATAAAGTACCAACCAACCAGCTCCTAACTGTCATTTTTAAAACACTGCCTGTACCATGGCATCTAGATGATGGTTAATAGGTACTTCATCTCCATCTATTTTATCTCCTTCCAAGGCTTAGTAAATAGGCCCCTATATCTCTCTCAAGATCCCTTTGGGCTTCAACTTTATCCATACACTAATTAGTTTTGGAACTTGGATTCGCGCAGCAGTGGCGTAACTATTATTGAAGCTCCCCCCCGCCGCACAGTTTGGCAGCGCCCCCCTCCTTTACCCCCTCCCCACCACCTTACCCCGTTTATACATCCGCTGGTACCTGCCGCTGTGCCGCATCAGTCTGCAGTCCCGGCCGGGTCTCCCTGCTCTCCCGGCTCCTGCTAATTAAAACTGACACTTAGAAAATGGCTGCCCCCGTACAGCAGACCGTTTTTAAGGATGCTAGAGGAGGCCTGCGCCTCCTCTAGCATCCTCAAAAACGGTCTGCAGTACGGGGGCAGCCATTATATAAGTGTCAGTTTTCAATGCAGGAGCCGGGAGAGCAGGGAGACCCGGCCGGTACCGCAGACTGATGCGGCACAACGACAGGTACAGGCAGCGGCATTAAGTGGAGGCAGCGGGTAACGATAGCCCCGCAGCCCCCCCGGCGCCCTCACTCACTAAGCGCCTCCCCGCCACCATGGGGGCTGCGGGGCTCTAGTTACGCCACTGACGCACAGATGTACAAATTCATCAGTGCGATCTAGCAAAGCATTGTCTTCGGTCCCAGTTGTTGTACGTATACGCATTAGATGCACATTTTCATGCCCTGGTCTTCCAGGATCTGGCTTGTGTAACACATCTGTACCGTGAGTCTTACAGGGAGATGTAAAAAGCCTCAGACACAGATAAAGTGGAGACATTGCAAACAACCAATCAACTAACATCATGGGGGAAATTTACTAAGATGGGAATAAGACTTCACATGTGATGTTGCTATGGGCAACCAATCAGAATCTACTTCTTATTTATTTAGCACCCTCTAGAAGATAGTAGACAGGATCTGATTGGTTGCCCATAACAACATCACATATGAAGTTGTTCATATTCCCATCTTAGTAAATTTTCCTCCATATATCTAGCAGAGTTTGGTTTGAGAAACTAGACTTCTTTTTCTCTTTCCAAGCAGGATTCATCTTTACTTTAATGGTCTGTTACTTAAACAATGGAGGGACAGATGGGGTTGCTATTGGTGAGCTGCTCAGTTGGCATCAGTTAGCCTTAGTCCAGTCCTGCCCCTCTGAGTAAGCTCTCCTACTTGGGTAAATACTTGGTAATATACAGTAGTAAAGGTTTGCACCAGGGCACTGTGGAATGGATGGATCTGTTCTGTACTTCTGCGAACCTGGCCACCACACTGCCTTTGTCCAAGCTACTTCTGGACACCAGATCTGGATTCCCTCTGGACACTCCACCACTGGATCATCTGGATCACATTCCCAAAGGTACATGAACTTACTCAACACCCCTGCTGGATACCTTGACCAGAACTAGACTCTCACTGGACAACTGGCCTGGATGTGGACAACCTATATAAACCTGGGCACCAATGGACTTCAGATCTTTACGCCACACTGTCTCGTCTCCATTGAATCTGTACCACTTATCTTCTCCTCTATGGACACACCTCTGTTTGCCTCTATGGCTGCACTTCCGTTTCTATCCCTTCTCCAAGTTTCATTCAACTCTATTGTGCTACGACAAGTTGTAGAGATGAGCTCCAATACCAAATGGAATTCCCATTGCCTGGCATGCAAGGGGACAGACCATCCTTGAGCCTAAAGCTCCCTTCTATCTCTATTTTGAGTCTATTAACAACTGTATGAGGGCAAAGAGTTATCATGATATTAAGAGCACGGCCAATTAGATGATCCTCTATAGGCTGTGAGCAGATATCGGTCTCTGATGACCTATCATTCAAAGTCACGGGAACCATTTGTTCTCATGGCTATTTGAATATGTGATTTAGTTTCCGCTACATCATTCATGTAGTTGCCAACCATATGAATACATCCCGAATTTAGCTATGATGCGACACCCCCCCCCCCCCCCCCCCCCCCACTAAATTAAGAATTATATGCAGAAGTCCAGTATTGGCTACCCATAGTGGACTATATGAGCCATGCCATGCGTCTCATTCATATGGTGCATAAAAGGATCGTTCAACGAGGGCTCATGTATAATATCTCTTGTTACTGTATGATATATGTCCATATTCCCCAATGAAATATAGGCAATACTTTTACAGAGAGCAATCTTATCATAATTTTGCTTAGGGAAGACATAAAACATATCTACACAGAAAAGTTTGACATAGTTTAAACTTTTTCCATTTACAGAAAAGAGAACACCCATGATAAGTTGGAGAAAATTGGTTTTATTTTGACACATAAATGCACTTATCAGCTCTCTGTTAGAGAGAGGGGGGAAGTATAAATTATGTCTGTATATACACTGTAAAAAATTCTATTCAAATGAAGTAGATTTTTTTTTTTTTTACTATCTCAAGGTAGCAAAGTGAAAAAATGTACTGTAGAGATAATAAAATTTTATTTTTCAGGAGTTGCCATAGCAACTGATAAGGGAAATTTAAACTAGAATAGTCGAACCAATATTCATGAAAATGCAGTCTATCAATTTCCAAGGAGCTGGTGACATCTGTTAGGCAAAAGCCATGATTTCATAGTTCCGTTGTTGACGGTACTCTATAAACTTAAAATGTGCCGACATATTGTTGAATGTGTGGAAATATCTATTAGTGTCTTGTCAAGGGAAAGAGATTTGGAACTTTTAAATTGCATTTTGAACACCTTATGATCTATATTAACAGCTAATGAGACACAAGTTGTCTCAGGGAAGGATTTACATACTTGAAACCTATGGGAATACAACCTTTTGGCCCAGTAATTATTGTCCCACCAACTAAATCTTTTTTTGTCCAGAACATATCCTAGTTTCTTATCAAAGACTATATCAGTCTTATCACAGACCAGAATAGAATGGCTCTAAGCATTATGGGGCGGTTCCATAGGTCATGGGGCATAGTGGTGAGGTACAATGAGCTGCAGCCACCTACCCCTTCCTAAGGTTGTGTGGCTCCATGGTTCTCCACATGTAGCCAACCCCTCCTGGTAGTCACATATGCTGTGTCTATCGGATGGGTCCCAGCATCTTCCTTTTTTTGGCACAGCATATGTGATGTCATGCTCTCGACATCGCTTAAGCAAAGAATAGCCACTAATGAAGACAAGGTGAGATGGGGCTGGAGGGACACTGTGAGGCTGGGAAGCTACCGTAGGGCCATGGGGCATGGAGCTATTGAAGTACACAAGGCATGGAGCTGCTGAAGAGATATGAGCAGTGGGCCACTAATGTGGGCATTATATGTAAAAGTGGCACTACTATTGTGGGCATTTTGTTTAAGGGGCACTACTCCTGTGGGCATTATGTGTATAAGTGGCACTACTACTATGGACATTATGTGTAAAGGGCAAAACTACTGTGGGAATAGTGTATGAGGGGCTCTACTGTGTAGCCTAACATGAATAAAGAGCAATACTGGGTGACCTATTGTGATTAAGGGGCCGTGATATAAATGCGCCCCTACACAGCCCACTTTCATGCCTACCACATCCTTTATCTGACAACCACAGTGCCCCCTCCTAGTGAACGGGCAGCAAAGTAAGAGTGACATGCAGGGCCTGGGTACTGTAGGGACATGGCCTTGTAGAGGGCATGGCCATGTCCCCACTAAATAGATATATAAATAAAACAGTAACAGCGGGTCTTCTCCATGCACTTACTTGTTGGGTTCTGGGTCCTCTGGGTCTGGTCCCCTATTTTTGCTGGCAGCAATTTGCCATGGGGTTATATGCTCGTTGCCAGGAGCTCACTTGCTCGTTGCCAGGTGGTCACATGCGCATTGCCAGGGGGTTGCAGGCTTACATATGTACAGCCATCCTCTGATGTTAGAGGTTCAGTAGGACCTCTAGCATCTGTCTCCAACGAGGCGGCAGCCATTTTTACAGAGCACATGGAACGTGATGGGATCCTGCGCCCCCATGGCACTGGCTGCCCCCGCCAACACTAGGGAATGCGGTTCCCTAGGTACACCACTGCCCACTTCCTGCATTTGCCCACCCATTTCAGCTGCAATCCCAGTTCTGGTGTACACTGGAAAAAGGTGAACTGTGGCCATAAAAAAGTTCCAATTTGCGTTTTCATCTGACTCTTAATAAGGCCTATACTATGTGACATATGATATAGGAATATTATAATTACAAATAAATAACTGGCTTCATGTCAGAAAAAATGATTGCAATGAAATACAATAGAGGACTCCAGCTGGTAACATCGACCTATCTCCGCCAAGGCATTGACTTGTATATTACTGAAGCTTTAAAAATATCTCTAGGATTTCGGGAGATTATTTTTCTTCTCAGTCAAAAATATAAACACACTAAGATGCGATGACACAAAGAATGAAGACGGAAAATGCCTGTTATGTGCGGCTGTTTATTTTAATATGTCCACTCTAGAGATTTATTAGAGAAATGTCATCTCCTTCTGACCTGTCTATGGTAGAAGGCCAAACAATTCAGACTTGTGTATTTTAAAGGTTACTTCTTAATATAAAAAAAAGCTGAGTGTAGAAAACTGAATTGTTTCCCTTCCTATCCCCATTAAATGGACTTCAGTCACGTCAATATATTTTTTATGTCATATATATTTTTTGTGTCATATGTCACAAAAAATATGGAACGCAAAAGTCATACAGTACCTACTGCATCCCAAAGGAGGAGCCATGCTGTATATTTACATATATTCTGCACATGATCTGCGTCTCTCTTCTGCACGGATCACTAGCTCCCATCCACTATTACAGGACTTTCATAGGGCTGCTCCCACCCTATGGAATGCCCTTCCACGCACAATTAGACTCTCATCAAGCCTCCAACCTTTCAAGCGTTCTCTGAAAACTCACCTCTTCAGGCAAGCCTATCATATTTAGGTGCCACCCACATAACCCTCTGAGGCACTTATGTATTATATAACTTCCCTTCTGGACTTGTAACTTGGTGGGACTGCTATGCTATTACTGGTGCCTGTCCTTGTGTTTCCCTCCTATGTCCCTATAGATTGTAAGCTTGCAGCAGGGCCCTCCTACCTCCAGTTTGTTCTTTCAGTGTTGTCATCAGTTGTAAAGCGCAACGGAATCTGCTGCGCTATATAAGTAACTGCAAATAAATATAATAAAATATATTTATATTATATATCTCAGGTCACTGGTGCTGATAGGGGGGGTGGGTGTAGTCAGTGTTGGCTTAGGGAGCTGGCGCTTTGGTTGCGCATGGTCTCTGTTGAAAATGTCCCTCCAAAAATGGCCACCGCCTTGGAGGATACAAATGCAAGAGGTGTGTGTGTGTATATATATATATATATATATATATATATATACACACAGGGCTATTTTCCAGCAGGCTCCAGCAGGAACTGAGGCCCTTATTCTAGTTCACTCTTTCTGACAAAATATTTCTTAGATGGACAAAACCATGTGCACTGCAGGTGAGGCAGGTGTTACTTGTGCAGAGATAATTAGATTTGGGTGGGGTTTTACAGGTGCTTCACCTGCAGTGCACATGGTTTTGTCCATCTAAGAAGTATTTTGTCTGAATGAGTGAACTAGAATAAGGGCCTCAGTTCCTGCTGGAGCCTACTGAAAAATAGCTATTTATTTAATATGTAATAATGTATTCTTGTATACTCTGTACAGTATTTAAATTGTACCATGATAAGATATTGATTAAAATATTTATGTTCTTAGACTTCTTAATATCCCCCTGATAAAGTCAATTGGTTGACAAAACGCGTTGGGCTCTAATTGTATTCTGTTGACATCTGGAAAACCTTTTAATAAAAAGCATGTTGTGGATGAATCCAAACCTGCCGGCACTATATAAGAATAAACAACGGGCCCCGGTGCCCAAATGTAGTCAATACATCAAAGCAAAAAATAATGGCACTCGAGGCAAAAAGTAACGGTTAACACATGAAAGCGTGTATTAGATTCAAGCTTTCGGGGTTTGACCCCCTTCCTCAGGACACGATCATACAGCACATTGGGGCAGATGTATTAAGCCTGGCAAAGAGATAAACTGGAGATAAAGTTGAGATAAAGTGGAAGGAGATAATGCACCAGCCAATCAGCTGTGTTTGAAATGTGACAGTTGGGAGTTGATTGGCTGGTGCATTATCTCCTTACACTTTATCTCAACTTTATCTCCAGTTTATCTCTTTGCCAGGCTTAATACATCTGCCCCCATGTGCTGTATGATCGTGTCCTGAGGTCGGAAGGGAGTCAATCCCTGAAAGCTTGAATCCAATACACGCTTTCTTGTGTTAACCGTTACTTTTTGCCTCCGGAGTGAGAGAGAAAGAGGGAGACAGAGAGATGGTAAGCCTGGCACTCACCATAAATATCAGTGTCTGTGGGTGCCTTCAGGAAGTTTTTGAGACTTTACTTGTACTGAAATGTTGGTCCCATTTTGGCACTAAAGTTTGATGTCAGTGCCGCTGTTTGTTACATTGCTGCTATATATATATATATATATATATATATATATATATATATATATATATATATATGTGTGTGTGTATATATATATCCTGATGAAGGGAACACTCTCCCCGAAATGTTGAAGTTTCTTTAATACACTGTTTGATGTTTCACAAGACTTCGAGTGCCGCCTGATTATTCTCTGCTCTCTCTATATATATGTGTGTGTACTCACACACACACATTTTTTTATTTTGTTAATATGTATAACTCTCCGACATTCTGGATTCTGACGGCCAGGAGCCTGACTGGGGGGGTGAGGGCATTTAAGCCCCTTACGGGCTCACTGTGCATGCCACGCTGCGTGCTCGCCACCTCTTCTATTCTCCCTATAGGGGTTGTGTAAGTTAGAATTCTGATGTCGGAGAAACGGCGCCGGAATCCCGACTGTCAGTGAGTCATCTGGCAGCGTTTCTGTGTGCCAAGACAATGCCGGTACAAAGTACAGTAAATAAAAATAAGAACAGTAGAATTATTTACATAGCTCTGCAATATTGTGCTGCCTCATTCATAGGTGCTGGTATTATTCAGATGCTGAACAGTGAAGCGAGGATCTTAGTGACTCATTTTCCTTGAGATACGGCTAAGTATACTTGTAGATAGCAAATGAGCGCATTACTTTACACTTACTGCCAGCATGGGGAGTGAGATGTCAGTGGATATTAAAATGCATTATTTCTGAAGTTATGTACAACTAGGAATCCTGCCAGTGAGAAGACGCATCTCGGAATGAACTAAAGGGACATTTCAGCATAAGCTGAGCACTTGGTGTTTCAGATACATACAAAAGACCTTGATTGCTGCCATAATCATCTCCGTGACATTTATGATACAGAATGGAAGCTGGATTTTCAAAGTGACCCTCTTTGTGATCTTCTTTGTTACTTCACACATATAAGAGATCACGTAGCACAAAGCTGAACTGATATACAGTCTTTTATCTTCTATATAATCTATATAATAAGTTGAAGAATCTGTGTGCGTGTGTGCGTGTCCGGCGCATTGCGGACACACCGAGGCTCTCAGAGACACCAAATTCAGCAACAAGATACCTCTGGACCCGGTGGTGTGCACCTCGAAGCCGTTTTTGGGAAATTTCACTTAGAAATTTAAAAAACACCAAGTTGTAATTTACCTTCATTGATGTTCTGGGGAAAAGATCGATGATCTGGGAAACCGTTTGCGAAGGAACAACTCCACACCTGATTTCATTGCTGTCATTGAGTATGAATGACACATTCTAACATTATGGTGAAGGCTTTTAACAATTAGGAAATAATTGAGGATATACATAGACCACACAACACACACACATACACATTGTACACGCACACACACACACACATAGCACACAACACACACATTTATACGTAGAGCACCTCACACACTTACACATTGGACAGATATACACACACACACACAACACACCACATGCAGTACAATACAAATCCATACACACTACAACACACACCCAAAAACAGTACAACACAAACACACAGAACACACACACTTAAACATTGCCAGGATACGCAAAGCACACTACACACACATATACAGGGCTGCCAAGAGAAATCCTGGGCCCCGGTACAACAGCGTCACGGGGCCCCCCTGGAGTGGCCTGTTACACACACACACACACACACAGCCTGTTACACACACACACAGCCTGTTACACACACATATATCCATACATACACAGCCTGTTACACACACACACACACACACAGGCTTTTTGTCTGTCCCCCCTGTCCATAGCCATGCATTGCGGGCGGCATTACCTTTTGAAACAGGAACTTGGAGCAGGAGCAGGACAGCTAGGGGCTGGCTGGCAACTTTCAGCCCGGGGGGCACACACAGGCCAGTGGCCCCGCTTTTTCTACAAGGGCATGAAATGGAAAATGGGCATCGAAATGTTGGAGGCCTGGTTTGCTTAATGTGGGTACATGCAGCATTTCCAATTTCCCACTCCGATTGAATGCGGCCCTAAAGCTGGCCATACACTAATGCAATTTTCCCACCTTTCACCCGATTTCTCAGCCTGATCTGTCAGAATTGGGTGAAAAGTGGACAAATCGCATTAGTGTATGGCCAGCTTTAGGGCCGCATTTATCAAACCATATTTGCGGCGAAATCCCCCAAAACACCCGTTTTCAGGGGTTCGCTGCAAATATTAAGTATCACTGAAATGTACCAAAGGGGAACCGCAGCAGGAATTTTCGATCCCTGCTGCGATTCCCCCTGCACCTCTGCCGGCCACATCCCCAATAGGTTTTTATGGGGGATGCAAAGCTGCCCAATGTATCAACATCGGGCAGCCCGGCTTTGCATCTTTGGGTTATTGCCATTCTGAGACGGTGATAGCCCATTGTAGCATTATGGGATACTGATTGCACTGCTGCCAGGGCAGTGTGGTTAGCTGGGTTGGCGGGGGTCAGCGTTAACCACATGTGCAGATCCCTGGCTTCCGGCTGAGCATATCACAGGGACAGACTGGCAGGTGATACATTCCACTTTACAATGCGATCCTGGGCGGTAATATTCTGCCCAGATCGCATTGTAAATGCGATAATTGATAAATGGACCCCTTAGTACCAAACACACACAAACACACTAAAGAAGAAAACACCCCCCCCCCCCCCACCACCACCACCACCACCACACACACACAGACATGTATGCTGCACTGTTGTATTTTTCTGCACAAACACACTCACTCATATGGAAAACAGCAACCCCCCCACACACACACATACATATATGCGCAACACTTACACATATTGTTACACACACACACACTGACATGCAGACAGACTTAAACACACACAAACACACAATAAAGAAGAAAACTGCAGCCTCACACATGTATGGAACACTGGCACATGGATGTTTCCACCCACACTCAGAGTCAAACACACACATTAAATAAAGAAAATAAAAGCCACCCCCCACCCCCCCCCAATACACACACATACATGTATGCCACATTTACACATAGTTTTACACATAGTTTTACACACACACACACACACACACACACAAAATAAAGAAGAACCCCCCCATACACATGTAAATAACACTGAGACATGTATTGTTTGTTCTTCTGTTTATCACACAACTCTTATAGCAGCTATCCCCACCCCTGTCCCTTCTTCCCTCCAATGCACTCACCCAGCCCAGCTCCTGTAATGGGTGAGAAGGGAGGGATCAGGATGGAAGCTGCTGCTGCTGCTTAGCTGCCCGTGAGGAGAGACGTGGATGCGGTCGCGTTACAGGAGGGGAGGGACCAGCCTGTAGGGCAGCACAGTTCATTGGTGGCTGGTCCCAGGGGAGGGGCTGGCCACAGCAATGATTGGACAGCCATCGCTGACCGGGCTTAATTCGGGGGCGTGGCCTAATCGCGGACCCGTGGCCACGCCCCTTTTAAAAAACCCGTTGTTTTTTTTTGTTTTTTTTGTGTCGGGACCCGGGCCCCCCTGGCAGGCCCGGGCCCAGGTAAAATGTACCCGCCCCCCCTGCCTCTCGGCGGCCCTGCACATATATACGTAGCACAGATCACAAACTTACACATTCGGCAGATACACACAACACTCACAGTACAACACACACCCACATTCACTACAACACACACCCAAAAACAGTACAATACACAAAACACACACTTAAACATTGCACAGATACACACAGCACACTACACACACACAGATTTATACATAGCACACCTTACGCACTTACACATAGGGCAGATACACACAACACACACACATAACATACCTCTAACAGCACAACACACACACACATTCACCACACACACCCAAAAAACAGTACGACACACACTTAAACATTGCACAGATACACAAAGGCACAACAAACACATACTGTCTACACGTAGCACACCTCACACACTTACGCATTGGACAGATACATACAATACAACACACACAACCACATACACTACAACACACACACAAAAACAGTACAACACACACAAGCACACAGAACACATCTATATAATAAGTTGAAGAATCTGTGTGCGTGTGTGCGTGTCCGGCGCATTGCGGACACACCGAGGCTCTCAGAGACACCAAATTCAGCAACAAGATACCTCTGGACCCGGTGGTGTGCACCTCGAAGCCGTTTTTGGGAAATTTCACTTAGAAATTTAAAAAACACCAAGTTGTAATTTACCTTCATTGATGTTCTGGGGAAAAGATCGATGATCTGGGAAACCGTTTGCGAAGGAACAACTCCACACCTGATTTCATTGCTGTCATTGAGTATGAATGACACATTCTAACATTATGGTGAAGGCTTTTAACAATTAGGAAATAATTGAGGATATACATAGACCACACAACACACACACATACACATTGTACACGCACACACACACACACATAGCACACAACACACACATTTATACGTAGAGCACCTCACACACTTACACATTGGACAGATATACACACACACACACAACACACCACATGCAGTACAATACAAATCCATACACACTACAACACACACCCAAAAACAGTACAACACAAACACACAGAACACACACACTTAAACATTGCCAGGATACGCAAAGCACACTACACACACATATACAGGGCTGCCAAGAGAAATCCTGGGCCCCGGTACAACAGCGTCACGGGGCCCCCCTGGAGTGGCCTGTTACACACACACACACACACACAGCCTGTTACACACACACACAGCCTGTTACACACACATATATCCATACATACACAGCCTGTTACACACACACACACACACACAGGCTTTTTGTCTGTCCCCCCTGTCCATAGCCATGCATTGCGGGCGGCATTACCTTTTGAAACAGGAACTTGGAGCAGGAGCAGGACAGCTAGGGGCTGGCTGGCAACTTTCAGCCCGGGGGGCACACACAGGCCAGTGGCCCCGCTTTTTCTACAAGGGCATGAAATGGAAAATGGGCATCGAAATGTTGGAGGCCTGGTTTGCTTAATGTGGGTACATGCAGCATTTCCAATTTCCCACTCCGATTGAATGCGGCCCTAAAGCTGGCCATACACTAATGCAATTTTCCCACCTTTCACCCGATTTCTCAGCCTGATCTGTCAGAATTGGGTGAAAAGTGGACAAATCGCATTAGTGTATGGCCAGCTTTAGGGCCGCATTTATCAAACCATATTTGCGGCGAAATCCCCCAAAACACCCGTTTTCAGGGGTTCGCTGCAAATATTAAGTATCACTGAAATGTACCAAAGGGGAACCGCAGCAGGAATTTTCGATCCCTGCTGCGATTCCCCCTGCACCTCTGCCGGCCACATCCCCAATAGGTTTTTATGGGGGATGCAAAGCTGCCCAATGTATCAACATCGGGCAGCCCGGCTTTGCATCTTTGGGTTATTGCCATTCTGAGACGGTGATAGCCCATTGTAGCATTATGGGATACTGATTGCACTGCTGCCAGGGCAGTGTGGTTAGCTGGGTTGGCGGGGGTCAGCGTTAACCACATGTGCAGATCCCTGGCTTCCGGCTGAGCATATCACAGGGACAGACTGGCAGGTGATACATTCCACTTTACAATGCGATCCTGGGCGGTAATATTCTGCCCAGATCGCATTGTAAATGCGATAATTGATAAATGGACCCCTTAGTACCAAACACACACAAACACACTAAAGAAGAAAACACCCCCCCCCCCCCCACCACCACCACCACCACCACCACCACACACACACAGACATGTATGCTGCACTGTTGTATTTTTCTGCACAAACACACTCACTCATATGGAAAACAGCAACCCCCCCACACACACACATACATATATGCGCAACACTTACACATATTGTTACACACACACACACTGACATGCAGACAGACTTAAACACACACAAACACACAATAAAGAAGAAAACTGCAGCCTCACACATGTATGGAACACTGGCACATGGATGTTTCCACCCACACTCAGAGTCAAACACACACATTAAATAAAGAAAATAAAAGCCACCCCCCACCCCCCCCCAATACACACACATACATGTATGCCACATTTACACATAGTTTTACACATAGTTTTACACACACACACACACACACACACACAAAATAAAGAAGAACCCCCCCATACACATGTAAATAACACTGAGACATGTATTGTTTGTTCTTCTGTTTATCACACAACTCTTATAGCAGCTATCCCCACCCCTGTCCCTTCTTCCCTCCAATGCACTCACCCAGCCCAGCTCCTGTAATGGGTGAGAAGGGAGGGATCAGGATGGAAGCTGCTGCTGCTGCTTAGCTGCCCGTGAGGAGAGACGTGGATGCGGTCGCGTTACAGGAGGGGAGGGACCAGCCTGTAGGGCAGCACAGTTCATTGGTGGCTGGTCCCAGGGGAGGGGCTGGCCACAGCAATGATTGGACAGCCATCGCTGACCGGGCTTAATTCGGGGGCGTGGCCTAATCGCGGACCCGTGGCCACGCCCCTTTTAAAAAACCCGTTGTTTTTTTTGTTGTTTTTTTTTGTTTTTTTTGTGTCGGGACCCGGGCCCCCCTGGCAGGCCCGGGCCCAGGTAAAATGTACCCGCCCCCCCTGCCTCTCGGCGGCCCTGCACATATATACGTAGCACAGATCACAAACTTACACATTCGGCAGATACACACAACACTCACAGTACAACACACACCCACATTCACTACAACACACACCCAAAAACAGTACAATACACAAAACACACACTTAAACATTGCACAGATACACACAGCACACTACACACACACAGATTTATACATAGCACACCTTACGCACTTACACATAGGGCAGATACACACAACACACACACATAACATACCTCTAACAGCACAACACACACACACATTCACCACACACACCCAAAAAACAGTACGACACACACTTAAACATTGCACAGATACACAAAGGCACAACAAACACATACTGTCTACACGTAGCACACCTCACACACTTACGCATTGGACAGATACATACAATACAACACACACAACCACATACACTACAACACACACACAAAAACAGTACAACACACACAAGCACACAGAACACATAAAAAATAATTTGCCGTTTATTAAACCGTCTGTACCGGCAAA
The DNA here is from genome assembly GCF_055691185.1 of Crinia signifera. Taxonomy (NCBI): domain Eukaryota; kingdom Metazoa; phylum Chordata; class Amphibia; order Anura; family Myobatrachidae; genus Crinia; species Crinia signifera. Next base: position 114,590,153 of record NC_139227.1, read on the forward strand.
TAAAAACTGTACCTAATGTACCATTTCTACTTTGTTCCCCATATCCGTCTCTCCAGTCCTCCAGCCTGTCACTGCGCTCCCCGGCCAGTTGCACTGAGAAATCTTTGTCCTGGCCAATGCACCCATTGATCAATACAAAGTGGGTACACTGCACTCACCCTGTTAGTCAGTTGGATATCAGGCACAGCTCTGCCTTAAGGGTTTCTCAGACTCTTTCGCTTCATAGATAATGTTTGGTCGATGGGCATGAGCGCTGCATGCATTTGTTTGAATGTTATGAGTGTAAGAAGTTGAAGAATAAGACTGAGATGAAGATTTGTCACGTTATAGTGTACAATTTACTCAATAAATCGTGAAAAAAATATGTGTACATAGAAGTACAGTACAATCAAGAAATGATAATTATTTGGATGGCAGTGGGTTGCGAAACAAATCTATAGGTGGAGGGGGTATGGAGATTGTGGGCATAATTGGTGTTTGGTACACCTACAGGGGGTCCCCAGTTGATGAGAAATTCTCACTACAGTGTCACCGTAGGGGGATTTCCAATTGGGGTTCAGGTGGTCTTTTAGGGACCCCTTTACAATCCCGTTGGTCTCTTCTCCTGGAGCCTACAGTCTCCCTCAGTGATTGACTATCATTAAGGGAGACTGTAAGCTCAAGGAGAAAAGACCTACAGGATTGTAAAGGGTCCCAAAAGACCACCTGGACCCCAATTGGGAATCCCCCTATGGTGACACTGTGACCGTGACACTGTAGTGAAAATCCCATCAATTGAGGGCCCCCTGTAGGTGTAACAAACACCAATTATGCCCACAATATCCATACCCTCACCTATAGATTTGTTTCACAACCCAACCCATCCAAACAATTATCAGTTTGAATCAGAACTTATTTTTTAATCCTAATTTCATTTCTTGATTGTACTTCTATGTACACTTACATTTTTTTCACGATTTATTGAGTAAATTGTACACTTTGTAACATGGCAATTCTTTTTCTCAGTCTTATTCTTCAACTTCTTAAACTCCAAACCTTATCAATGCATCCATTGATGATTGTGATGGCTGGATCAGTGGATTGGCCCGGTGGGTGTAGGGAAGAATTTTGCCCATTGCACCCATTCCCAGTGGTGCATTACAGTGGTGCGGATAGTGTGCATCGCGTCATGACATCATTTGGCCAGGCCCGCGGACCTGCTCCCACACTCAGGGGCTGCCCCACTGTTTGGTAGAGATGCTCGGTGCATGTGCTTTACAGATCCCCAGACATCAGAGACTGCTGCAGGCAGGTTCGGTGAGTGGCAGGGAGCAGTGAATTTTTAATTAATTATGGCGCGGTAAGTATCGCCCACCCCGGACCCCACGCACTCAGCGCCTGTAATTACACACCCTAGAAACTGTACCATTGAAAGTATAGAAATTGAGGTGTGGACATGTCCCTTTCTGATTTTGTACCGATTTCTGACCCTCAGAAGGTAGGTGCTAAATCTCAGGAGTGGATGTGGATGTGGGTGCTAAATCTCAGGAGTGGATGTGGAATTCATCAACACATACAAGTTTTCAACTCAGGAGCGTTGTGTTTCAAACAACAACACCACACCTGATTTCATTGCCGTCATTGAGTATCAATGCAAACACATTCTAACATTATGGTGGAATCTATAACAAATTACAATCTTAGGTCTTTGTCACAGCATACTGTAAGATGACATTTTTCAGCAATTTTGGAAATAAAGAAACCCCAAGGTTTTCCCGGGCAACGCCGGGCGGGTCAGCTAGTCTTCAATAAAGTAAAAAAAGTTATTTTTAATAAAATAATAAATGTTGCAATTGACTTCAACTCAGCAAGTTATGGGGCCTTATTTTGGGTCACTACCTAAGCGATCTGACTAGATTTGAATAGAATGTTTAGAAATTGACCCAAAATCGCTCTGTGTGTAGTGGCCATAGCGATGCATGGTCCCGTCGCCCATCTAGATTCATCCTGCGTGCAGGATAAATCTAGTCAGATTGCGAACACTGGCCCTGCCAGATCACTCAGCGCACATCACTACGTGTGTAGGCCCCCTTAGATGTTCTTCACAGAGGTGTAACTCTAGGAGACAATGGAGACATCTGCAGCCAGGCTCCTGCTCCGAAGAGGGCACCTCTCCTCCCCTTCGAGTTTGAATCAGTTCATTGAAAGCTGTACTAGATCCCATGACCCGTCATACTGGAGACAGACACCTTATTGATTGAGCTTTTTGGGGGGCACCAATATTTATCTTGTCTAGGGGCAACTGGGATGAATTTATGGCACTGGTCCTCCATGTACTGTTTTTTAATCTCATATCTAATTTATCAAATTGATATGTATTGAAGAGGCCCCATGGCACTGTGCATGCCTGCTGTAATATATGTACTGTATGTATTCTAGAGCCTATAATCCTATTTCCTAATATCAGTGGCGGCTTTTACCTATAGGCTGCTGCAGCCCCCCCCCCCATGTAAAATGACTGCACTGGCTTCACTGTGACTGGCAGTGACTTCCTATTGGAAGTCCGGCCTGCCAGTCACCCAAGGCAGTCCCATTGGGAGGTGTTCCCTTCCTCTGGGACACCTCTACATGGGTTGCTGATCGGCAGTCTGAGGACGATAATGCACATGCACCAGACCCGGGACCCGGAATATGCCTCTGGGGTCTGCAGCCCATAGAGCAGGGGTGGGGAACCTCAGGCCCTGGGGCCGTATGCGGCCCCCGTAGCCGTTTGAGTGGCCCTTCCACCCACCAGGCAGCTTTGCCAGGAGTCAAGTACAGGGGAATTCCCGCAAGAGGTCAGTAGTTCTTGCAAGATTCCTCTTAATCAACAGCAGCCGTAGACTGTCAGTCCTATTCAGCGACAGCCGCCGGAGTGTGGGACGACTGCAGCAGGACAATTTGTAAGAGACATTTTTACATATGGCCCCCGAAGGATTTTTTCCCCATAGAAACGGCCCTTGGCACAAAAAAGGTTCCCCACCCCTGCCATAGAGGCTGGACGCCGGCACATGTGCAGTACTGAAGAAGCTACTGCGCATGCATCGACCCCCACGGCGGGGACCAGGACCAACGGCTGGGACAGGGACCCTGGGACTGTGATTGGCAGCAGCAGCAGCAGGGATGAACACAGGAGCGGCGGCAGCAGCGGAGGGGGGCCCGCATTGTGTCAGCCCCCCCTCCTCCGCAGAGGTAAGAGCCGCTGCTGCCTAATATTTAGAAACAAAAATTTGGTACAAAATACTTGCTATTGTATTATTAAATTTGCTCGTATCCTCAAAGTAACGCACACTTTTTTTAAATCATCACCCTTCTAGAATTTTATGGATAAAGATTGTCCCACCGTACTGTATTTGGGACAGTGATACCCCTTTCACATCGCAAATGGTGGGTCGCAGGTGGGATTTGGACTCGGGTCCGTCCCGGGAGCAACCCGGCATTTACGAGTTGAAGCTGCACCAGCGATGTGCGCTGAGCGACCTGTCACTGCCCATGTTCTCAATAGAGAGAACACGGGTGATAACTAGATTTATACTGCACGCGGAGCCGTTTGCTCCAGAGGGGGCGAGCGGGGGCAGACAGGGGGCCGGAAAAGGGGAAGGCTTATCTGAAAAAGCTGGGTGGGCCTATGCCTGCCAGGGGTGGGCAAATGATGTCACATAAGAGCACCCTCCCCCTCTTCGGCGGACACCGAAGGAAATAAAACTCAGTTGAGCGCGACTTTTCTTTCCGAAGGGGAGAGAAATCCTTCAACCAGTAAAGGATTTCTCTCTCCTTTAAGCCGAATGCGAGGGGATGTGTTTGCGTACATCCCCTCGCATGCAACCAAGGGTATTCGGCAGTGGGAGAGGCGCGGATGTTTGGCCAGGGAGCTTTTCAGGGCTCGCTAAGCAGCGAACGACCGCTGCTTTGTGAGACTTGCTGAATCACGCCCCACATATTTCTGTCCAGATTAATGCACATTAATGTCCTTTAAGCATAATAAATGCTGCACACATACATAACATATGAATCAACGCTGGGGCAACAGATGCTCAATTGCACAACTCCCACCTCCTAAATACTCTATAGGAACAAGCTCAGGAATATATATCCATACACAATCTAATAGGAACAGCTGAAACAGAGATCATTAAAGTAATTAGTGCATCATGGATAAGCCTTAAGGGAAGAATCTTTGCTATCTTGTAACAGGTTACTGATTACTTTTGCTATGAATAGCCCAAGATTTTGGAGTTAATTGTGAAAGAAATGATGTGTTGTGCCATGATGTTCACTGCAATAAATTCCCCTCAATCTGTTTGTACAGTATGGCATGCACATAAAAGATGGATCTTAAGCCTTCTCTCTGGGCAAACCTACGCTTGCAGCTGACGAGTCCCGCTAATGTGCCTTGCCCTCTTCTTTTGCCGGAGCAATAAATTCTGCAGAGTTTCTGGAAGTTCAGCTCTGATCGCTAACCCCAGCAAACTAATTGTATTCTGTTCTCTCATCTAATGTGAAAATGGGCCATAAATCAAGATTATTTAATTACTCGTTTTAATAAAACGCTTGGCTACAAGCAAAATCAACACATTTAAATGATTTATATAATTAACTATTATTTTTCCAACGACAAACACATCTGACAAACCCCATTAACAATGATTGGTTCTACTTCCCCATCCAGATCCCAGAGCAGAATCATTTTCATGTTACACATCCCCAACGTTAGGTATCATGTAAATGGATAATGTACCTGTTCTGCATATATAGATATAGAACATTGTTCATTTAAGATGTATTTTGGATTTTCAGATATTTAAATTCAATATAAATATTATGCTAATTCTTCTGTCTATCAGATTTGCTACATCAGATTTAAAAGCTCTAGACTTTTGAATAATGTAATTTAATTGAAAACGATGGATTGTGTCCACCTGGAGAAGTTGGGTGCCCTACTAGAGATGGGCTGTCTTCTGATTTTGATGCATCGCACTAGGAAATCAGGTGAAAACTGCCCAAAATGTATGTTCCTGACCTCCGATTCAGATCTGATGTATGGCCCCATGCGCATCAGATCTTGTCGGATCCCGATACGATATATTATTTGCAAAAGAACAGCGTATGATACATTGCATGTGATCCTATCTCCCAGGAGCCCAGTGGCCAGTTGGCAGGGTATAGCATGTAAGGAAGGCATGCGAGTATGCTAAGTATGGGCACCTTAACAGATACTCCATGTGGCAGAGTAGTTCCCACGGCACTAGAGGAGAAGATATAACAGCTCTCCCCACAAAGTGTGGAGGCTGCAGACCAGATACAGGGAGCAGGATACAGGGGCGGCCAAGCAATGCTGGTACCACCTAGAGATCCGATTCTCTCTTCCAAGGATATGCAATAATGAACATTTGTATGATGCTCTCTTCATTCCTAGACTTTGATGTAAGATATTTTAGCAATCTGTCAGACTCTGTGTATTTTGTGAACCCGGGCGCTGGTCGGGATTGAAGGAACTCAGATCAACTGAAGACTGAAAAGTAGCAGGACAAATATAAGTTCTTCGCATATGCAACAATACAATCTGGCATTGAAATATTAAAGATGGTTACTAGAGTTCGTAACTGATTCCTAAAGTAAAAAAAAGGACTAACTTGAGACCGGAAGAATTCGCCAGGAGTTCTGGACTGGACACTTGAAGAAGGCGGGAAGAAAAACTTGAAGCCAGAAGGATTCACCAGGAGTACTGGGCGCCACTAGCGTCATTCGGGAGGAGGAGCCACACGGTGTAAACAAAGACAGCATGCGGCTCCCCGCCAGTTCGTCATGGTTCGTCTGTTCGGTTTATTTTTTTGCCAAGTCCCCCTTGAGCCTACATGGAACCAAGAGGACCGATCTACGCCGGAGGAGCTTCGTGAGTATAATTTCCTTCCACAGGTCCCCCTATGGATTTCTTCAGGACCGGACCACCGATGGATGGATGGAGGGCGACCTATCTACAGGCTCAAAATAGGTAAGTATCTGTGTGAAAGGGTTTAGTATGTAATAAAGTTTTATTTTTATTGGGTGTTTATTTAACTATTTGTATTGCTGTGGAACTACAAGTTCCAGCGAGTCCTTTAATGCCCCTCATGCTGAGACTTGTGGTTCTCCAAGTCCCTGCATGTGGGGGAGGTTTGTTGGGACTCATAGTTCCACAGCAATTTACAATAGTGTAATTCTATTTTTTACACACTTTAATCAGCCCGATGGCCACCGGTCCAGGGCCACCGGGGACAGCCCCAGGCTTCAACCTGGGTAGGGTAATTCTGGAAAGGGGTAAACCTTCATTTGGGGGGTCCCTACTCCCCCTTGATGACCCCTGCCAATGCTGACCAGTCAGGGGGTTAATGCTTTAGCCGGGGAGACTTGTATAAAAAGTCTCCCCCCGGCTGTGGCATTACCCTGCTGGCTGGTTGGGCCTGATGCTGGTTCTTAAAATACGGGGGACCCCTACTTGTTTTGTCCCCCGTATTTTGGGTACCAGCACTGGCCCTTGGGCCTGGTGCTAGTTGTAAAAAATAAGGGGAACCCTCTTACATTTTTTATTTGATTTTTTACAACCAGTACCAGCTCATTGAGTCTGGGGCTGGTTATGGCTGTGGGGGGGGGACCCCACTCTGAAGCCTGCACGGATCTGACTGATCCGTGCAGGCTTCTGCCAAATACGCCAGGAAAATGAAGTTTATTTTCCTGGCGTATCTGGCCGGCAATTAGCGTATTTTCAATATGGCCGCTTAGTAAATAAGGAATCACCATTCTTTTTAATGGTGATTCCTAGTTGTATTCTACATGCATATTTGTAAATATAAATACGAATGTGCCAGCTATACGAATTTCCGTATTTTCGGGTTAGTAAAAAAATTGGTGTATTTATGGATACGAATACACCTATCTTTTACAAATTTCCCTTAGTAATTTCCCCCCAATGAGTTTCATTATCTACAAAAGCAAATGATACGCCTTGTATTAGAGTGCACTAGTTTTTTAGTTCTTTGAGCCAGATGTATAAAGCTTCAAAAAGTGATAAAATAGAGAGTGATAAACAGCCAGCCAATCAGCTCCTACCTGCCATGCTACAGGCTGGGTTTGAATAACAGGTAAGAGCTGATTGGCTGGTTGGTTATCACTCTCCACTTCTTGAAGCTTGATACATCTGGTCCATAGAGAGTATCTTCATAGACTTGTAAGTTTTTAATATTAAACAATACACACCCTAAGCTATTCAGTGCTTTTGCATTATAAATGCCTACAAAAGTCGTCTCAAGCTATTATTAATATTCATTTCAAACAAAAAAAGGACATTGTTACATAATAGTCAGTGACAGGTCTATAAAATATGCATCCAGATAAATTTCAGCCAGTCACAATAGATGTTTTCATCTAAAGGATACATTGTTTAGGATAATAAATAAACAAACCTCTGCTCTCTGGTTGGTGAGGAGAACAATAGATCAGGTTGAGTAACCGGAATAATACACATGCACAAGGTAAGATCACAGCAAGCTGGATGGTAATGGATATTTTATTTTATTTTTTTTGATATTTCAATTTCTACTTCTGGAAAATGAATTTGCAAAGAAATATGTTCCTACAGATAACGTGCCATAAGGATTTTGATGAGTTGGATGATACTGTTTACTGAAATGAAGTTTTTATGGTTCAAGACAAATGTATTGTAACGTTGAAGAAAAAGAAAATGCGAAGAGGACTTGCTAACATCAATCTGGCAAACTACTTCCATTCTCAAGACATAATTCCTCATCTGTCAAAGACAACGCAATAAGCAAAACAATCTCTGACATCACAGAAACACATGACTTTAAATATTTCTGATCCTGGGTTATGAAAGTTAATACATGTACGTCACTCCTCTTGTTTGCTCATCTTAAATGCATTTTGCTATGTATCGAGTGTTAAATCCTAGTAGTTCCTAAACCGATGGACAATAAGCAAGTTTTGCAGTTTGTGTAGTGTACCTTTTCAGCGTACCGCACGCTACACCGATACCCTTATGGCGGTATCCTTATCAGTACAAAATACTTACACGCACTCTCAATATACCAGAGATCGCTTCGTTATATACGTCCGCTTATTGCAAATAACTTATCCATGTATTTAGTCCCTAATGGACACAAAGGGGTAACAGAAGATAAAAAGAACACATGGCATACATTTCTTATACAATCTTACAATACTAACAAAGGGGGAAAACAAATGCAAGTTATATCAGCTACAATACATCCACATAATACATAAAGTACAGTTACCGTCTCTCACTCGCAGGTGCCACCCGGACCAGGGTTCTGTATTCAAAGTCTGAGCACAGGCCCTTATTCTAGTTGACTCGGACGGATGCGTATTTTTGGACAGGAACTGAGTGTTCTTAGCTCTGCCTACCGCACGGATCGCTCACACCGTCCGAACGTGGTAAGATACCGAGTGAACGGACCGCGAGTGGATGTTTTGTGTGAACACCTCCTCCATCTGTGGGAACCTCCCCATCCTCCGATGGTCGCCGACCATCGAAAGATGGACTGAGCGGTCAGGCAGCAATGAGTGCTCCAGACCACTCGGACATGTTTCTGTATGAAAGCAGGGATATGGGCGGTCAGCTGCCCACCTCCCCACACGTGCATCATGAAATACAGGGCATACGCATATGGTAATGAGCCCAAACAGCTCTTCACACCCCTCTCCACCCCCTGCTCGAACGGTTCTGACCGACCATTGTCTGCACGGAACTCACGCCGTGTTCGGACGTGCGACGCGTTCACACATGCGCAGAAACGCCTCTGCACATGCGCAAATACCAAACATCGGCTGTCCGACCGCACACGGAGCCGTCTGACTTAATCAGAATAAGGGCAACAGTCAAGTAGTAGGTCCGTAGCCCGGGCGCAGCAATATATAGAGTCCAAACACAGGGGTACAATAAAGTTCTTCATTGGTCAAGAGGTCAGGTTTCGCCTCTCCTTATTGGTACAGTAAGGGTCTTTGTTCAAGGCTTCATCATCATGTCCAGGGGTCCCTGCTGTGTAACTGGGTTCAACTGGATACCTTCTGTTATTCTATCCTCGGGGCAATGTATAGATTATTATATGTAATGTCCTTCACTTCTGGATGATATATGCTGCGTTTTCCAGACTAACACTGCGAATGAGACACTGATTGCACAGATACTGAACATGACAAGGGGAAATCATGCGTTATCCTTAATACTATGTGCTGCGAAATTAAACCACATAACTTTATTTTATTATTTGTGAATGTGGAGTATGAATCTATGTGTATTAGTATGGTTGCCCTTACATTCGCACAATACTCCTATTCGCCTCCGTACGCTCTTTACGTATATGTGCCAACATAAATGGCGGCCATAATATGCTAGCGCAGTGTAGATGCAATCCGACTTCGACACGAGTAATAAGAATAATGCGATGGGGCAAAGTTTTGCAGTGGCAATGTTTTGCATGATATTGTGCGGAATACATACGATGACTGGCGAATTGAATACCATTGGTCACAATATCGATGCCGGCATCCTGATAGGGAATCCAAACAGGGTTTAGTGTCTAGTGTGTGTACTTACCTTCCTCCTGGTTAGTGCCTGACCCTCCTACCCCGCAGCCTAAACCTACTTTACTCTCCTCCCTGCAGCCTAGCCATCCACGATAGTGCCTAACCCTCCTACCCCCAGCCTAAACCTTACCCTCCCACAACCCCATTAGTGCCTAACCCTCCTACCAGTGGTGGAACCTGTGAGTGGTGGGCCCAGGTGTGTAATTGTGTTGCCACTGGTTGGTACAGTTAGTGAATGTGTGTGTGTATGGTGTGTGTGTACGGGGTGGTTTCGGCTTTATTCTATTATACTATTGATGCTAACTAGCCACCAGAGTAACACATATCCGGTATGAATATTTACCTACCATTTAGGATATTTCACTTTCTGAGACTGAAGGCCAAAATACAGCACAAAATAATAATAAACCAATATTTCCGCCTCTCCGTTGTTCATGGGGGATCACCAAATAATTTTACAGGAACCATTCCCAGCCCTCTATAACATTTATATTAAGATTTTCTATTTCTATTCCGCTAACCTAATGTTCAAGTTGTTCTGTAATTAAATATAAATATTTAAATAGGAGAATTTTTGGTTTCCAGTGAAGAACGCTCATGAATTATTCTAGATCCTAAAACAATAAAACATCTGTTACGAGTTTCTTTAACATGTGATTATGAGATAGCTCGATTAATAGGAGGAAATCACGGGGGACAATGCGACTTACTTAATTAGCCGCCGTGTCACAAAGTTGCTTAGTTACCTTTATTCTTCTTATGAGGTGAAGAGAGAACACGCTGACATGTTGTGCCAAGCGGTTGCTAGGATTGAAGTAATATCCTTCTTTAATGCTAGGAAAACCATGAATATAATGAAGCCATAACAACTTACATCATCCTATAGTAAAGCATATTGGGGGTTATTCTGGTTCACTCCTTCAGGCAAATTCCTTCTTAGATGCACAAAACCATGTGCACTGCAGGGGGGGGGGGGGAGATGTAACATGTGCAGAGAGATTTAGCTCTGGGTGAGTTATTTTGTTTCTGTGCAGGGTAAATACTGGCTGCTTTATTTTTACACTGCAATATAGATCTCACTTGAAGTAAAACCCCACCCGAATCTAACGCTCTCTGCACAAGTTACATCTGCCCCAGCTGCAGTGCACATGGTTTTGTCCACCTAAGATGGAATTTGCCAGAAGGAGTGAACCAGAATACCCCCCCATTATGTCACATCACATACAATCAACTTTATTTTATGTACTGATGGAATAAGCTGTGTGCTGACCGATCTGTCAGGGACCATGTTCTCCGGTGAGAACACTGGCTCCGCCTCGTGATTAAAATGATTCATCCAGCATGCTGGAAATAATCGCCGGGCGATAGCGACGTGCGGGGCTGCGCATCGTCATGGCCTCTACACAGGGTGCGGTGCAGGGGCATTTTCTAGGTTCCCCTGTTTGCAAGCGGGGATGACACAACATTATGCAGCATACAGATGGAGCAGCTCCCAATGGCGATATAATCGTCAATCACCGCCTTGCGCCAGCCGCCGTTCTGTCGGAGCCCTCCACCACCGGTCCCCTGCACCTCCCCGCAGCCACCACCAGCTCCCCCCACTCCCTGCCCGTCTTCCTGAATCGGAGACGGGCAGGGAAGCCGATCCCGCCACCTTACTGATGGGGACACGTAAGCGTGTGAAACCCTCGAGTGTCCCCATCAGATGGAGCTCTTGTCCACCAGTCAGCTCAGGACATGTGGTGATCCTGTTGGCTGGCTGGCAGGCGCTCCATCTGTACCACACATACTAATGCCCCTTACCACTGCCTGCTTGTTGTCAGGGGCTGTTTCATCATGCCACTGCTGCATCAGCCACCACCATCTAGGACTGGTGTTTGCATGAGGTTGGTCTGCATTTGTACTTGGGTCAAAAAGTGGTTGAAAATTGGGAAAAAAGTTTTAAGTGTCGATGGTTTAGTGAGCAACGGTTCCATTTTTGCTGATGACACTAAACTATGGTAATACCATCAGAGCAGGATGTAGTTTTTGTAGAGAGGGATTCGAATAAACTGGAGGATTGGGCAGCCAAATGGAAGATGAGGTTTAACTAAGATAAATGTAAGATTATGCATTTAGGGACCAAGCTGCCAATCTATAAATTAAATGGGGAAAATCTAGGGAAGTCCTAATGGAGAAGGATTTGGTGGTGCTCGTTGACAGTAGACTTTGTTGCTGCTGCTTGGCATTGAGCACTATTGCTAAGGCCAATAAGGTAGATAAGACAGTATAATATTTATCCCCATCCTGCCTGCTTTACTAGTAAGAGGGTAGGATGCTGGAAGGTCACCTTATAGGAACTACCCCCCCCCCCCCCCCCCATCCATTACAGTCATCACTGGGCCCCCTACCAAATGATAATCTGACCATGATATATTCTTTCCCTAGTAATTACATTGCCCACTTACCTGGAATGACAGGGAGGCTTCCAGATTTCAGGCAAGTTTCCTGCATTTCCATGAGAGCAGACCAGTCTCCCAGAAACCTTGAGCATTAAGAAACAATGCACAATAAATTGCAAGGTACTTGTTTCCTAGCACGGCCACAATCGCGGGCATCGTGTGTCATTTTTAGTAATATACGACGCGACCGACGCGATGCCCCCGATTTTCCCATTGAAATGCATTGAAAATCGTGTCGGACGCGTCGTATGCGGCTAAAAAAGGCTTAAATGGTGCAGACGCGATGCCCACGATTTCCCCATAGGAAACAATGTTAAATGGCTCAATGTACCCGCGATGCCCCCGATTTCCCATAGGGAACAATGTTAAATGACTCAATTTCACCAAATCATCATAGGGACCAATGGTAAATGGCCCAGAAACCCCCAAAAACACCCCTGAACAGTGAAATTTCCCCCCAAAAGTATTTTACGCCACCCCACGATCAACGTGAACCCGAAGCGTGGCGAGCGCAGCGGTACGCGTCCTCCGACCTTTTCATACCCCCACTATCCACGTCGGCGTGGAGTTGAGAATAGAATAGTGTGGCGAGCGCAGCGAGCCACCGAGCCCGAAGCGTGGCGAGCATACGCGGATACCTTCACAGGTAAACGCGTCCCTTCGCGGGGCTCGCTGCGCTCGCCACGCTTCGGACTCGGTGGCTCGCTGCGCTCGCCACACTATTCTATTCTCAACTCCACGCCGACGTGGATAGTGGGGGTATGAAAAGGTCGGAGGACGCGTACCGCCGCCGCTCGCCACGCTTCGGGTTCGCGTTGATCGTGGGGTGGCGTAAAATACTTTTGGGGGGACATTTCACTGTTCAGGGGTGTTTTTGGGGGTTTCTGGGCCATTTACCATGGTTTCCTATGGGAAATCGGGGGCATCGCGGCTAAATTGAGGCATTTAACATTGTTCCCTATGGGGAAATCGCGGGCATCGCGTCGCGGCCATCGCACCCGATTTTTTTAGTGCATGCGATGGCCGCGATGCCCCCGATTTTCCCTTACGATGCCCACGATCATGATCGTTGTGGCCGTGCTAGGAAACAAGTACCAATTGCAACATTGCGGTCACCCCTCCCTCCTTCCGCACAATGCCTTGACCTAAACTCTGGGAAAACAAGAATGTTTAAAAACAATGTGAAAAAAAACTAAGACTGAATACAGAGAAAGTATGAGTTACACGGATATTGTTCTATTTTGGTCACTGATGGTAATTTGACCACAGTATGAATAAGTAACAGGCCGCAGCACAGAGGGAATAAGCATGGCTTTTTTGCGGTGACTGCCTGTAAGCACAAACTACATCGATTTTTTTCCCTTATCCTCCTACACGTTCCTGATGTTTGCAAATTAAATAGCAAACACAAGAAGTACAAAAGACAGTCATTATCTGTGCTTCAAAGAACACAATAAAAACATGGTACTGTAGCAGTTTTACTGGTGCACACAGTGAGAAATATCAGCCCAAATCACTTAACAGTGAAAAGCTAATTTCTCCTGGCGTCAGATCTGGAACAGTCTTCTTCACTATGTGGACTTACTGAAGCACAGAAGAATTTGATAGCTTTTTGTGCCGCTTTCTGTTGCAGCCACTTACACAGCCAACAGTTGAAATAAATATTTCTCTTTTCTTTGCTGTTTTATGTAAGCTCCACGGATGCTCATTCAAGGGACTGTTAAGTAAGAGCAATTTAGTGCCTTCCCGAAAAAATTCGCAGCCGGCATAAAAACGCCAATAACAAATTAAATGCTTCAGTGCCGGTCTGCTATTCGAAATACTTTAATCTCAAATGCACTTGAATGCAAAAGAGGCGGTAGATTTTGCATGCACAAGAAACAATGAAGGATGATTTCCATCTGACCGTGTAATACCCTGCTTATATAGTCCCGCCTAATTTCTCGGATTGTAAAATTAATCAGGGTCTATAATCCATTTCAAAAAAGGAAAAAGGGGGGAGAAGGGTATTATACATATGTATTTGTGCAGAGACGTTCCGTTGATGGGAAGTAGAAGTGACAATTAAACTATCTGTACTGAACAGAGACATGAGGATTTATGATAAGTTTAATCCATGTGTAATGTCCTATGTCGAGTCGCTGCTTGGATGAACCAGGCATTGGCGTGATCATTTCATTTTTCAGGAGGACGCACGCTTTTGCTAGAGGCTGTAGCATGCCGGCTGTACAATCCTTTTTTAAATTTGCTCATTTATTTCTGAATGCCATTAGTTCCAGAAAGTTGCGATGATGACACATTGCGATATTGCTTTCCACAATGAGCCAGCTATTGTCTGCTGTGTTTGATTCCTAGAATGAAACAAATGAGGAACTGTGATTATGGCAGTGAAAGGAATGTCAAAGCACTGGAATGATTCTCTTGGTGTATATGCTCGCTTGCTTTCACAACACAGATAAGATCACACCCCCTTTCACGTCGCAAAGCTGCTCCGGCACCGCATTGTGATTCTGAGTCCCATACTTTCACATTAAGCCTGGGTCGGCCATTATACAGAGGACAACCCAGGTTTAATTTCAGCGTCGAATTGCTGGTTTGGTCACCTGGGTTATAAACTGTGGTGCTTTTACACCGCATAAAATGGTGTCAGGGGCATTACTGTGTTGCAAAATGTGTAAGGGGCATTATGGTGTGTGGTATAATGTGTAATAGGCATTACAGTGTGTGGCATATTGTGTAATGGGCATTATGGTGTGTAGCATAATGTTTAAGGGACATTATGGTGTGTGGCATAATGTGTAATAGGCAATATGGTGTGTTGCATAATGTGTGATAGACATTACATGTGTGGCATAATATCAAAGTGGTATTATGGTGTGTGGCATAATGTGTAAGAGGCATCAGTGTAAGGAGGAACAACGTGGTTGCTAATGTATGGACGTGCAGGTTGCAAAACTGGCGTATAAGGCAGTCTTTCCCTATAAGGCCACTCCCATTCCAATGAGGTCACGTCCTTGCATTAATACTTAACCCCCTTTTTGGAATGGTAGTGGTAGTGCATATGGCACACACAAAATGCCTATGGGGGGGAGGGGGGGCGCATTTTTATGGTCTCGAACTGAGAGCCAAATTATCTAATTATTATTATAATTATCTAATTATTAACTAACATGCCGTGGGGTGGGTGGGGGGGGGGGGGGGGGATTTGGGTGCCTGAAACTTTTTTATTAGGAGGGGCGGGGGCAGCAAAATTCATTGTTTACTGGGACGTGCATAATTTGCTGGTGGATTCGGAAAACCTCCAGTATAAGTGTTATACAGCGCATTGCTGAAGTTTGGGAGAGCGCCTGGGCAGAAAGTGCTACGGCAGCTGGTTTGCAAGATAAATAATTGAAAGAAACATATATTTTAGGATGTGGGGGCTGGTGCTGACATTTATAAATGGTTCCGTTCTGATGACAGGCAAGTTAGAGGATGAAGAAAGAAACACTCAGACAGACATTATTTGCAGTATCTCAAATGCACTCCAAAGCGGGGATCTAACATTTTCGGCAATTCATTCTGTGGCATGCGTCGGATTGTACTTATTATGTTCGTTCTCTGCAATTTTACAGCACTGTAGATTACTGTATTTCTGGCTCTTATTAAATGGATGGTAATAATGAGCCCACAGAAGCTTTACTAATGTAGAAGAAAATCTACAGCTGTGTTTACTAGGGGACTTTGTAACACAAGTCTTATGCCCCGTACACAGGCGCGTTTCTGCCCACCGCCAGTGTTGCTTTAACAGAGGAGGGGGCCCGTGTGCAGACTCTGGGTGGGCTATTACTGTTAGTGGCCTAACAATAGCGCCGCAGACCCCGCGGTGGCAGAGAGGCGCTAATAAAGTGTGGGCGCCAGGGGTCTGTGGGGCTGTTGTTACGCTGCTGCCGCCTGCAGGGACCTTCCGCGTCTGTCACAGCTCTCCTGCTAATGCTAATGACACTGACATATTGGATGCCCCCCCCCCTTTCCCTCCCCAGTTTCCTGCCCCTGTATTTTATGTTTCTCTTTTCCCCTCTCTTTATTCTTCACAGTTCCACGTTCTTTTCTCCACTCTCTCCCCCTTGTCTTGCTTACACTTCGTATGGACATGCCACTACCTGGCAATCCTCTCTTTCCCCACTGCTCCTCCTCTAGTGGAGGGCACCAGCCTGCCAACTCCTGCATACTGTACTGTGGAGTTGTCTCTATTTATGATTTTGGTTTTCTTTACTTGTCAATATTCTCTACATTGTAACGGGTTGGGATCATTTGGTCTATTGCATTATGGTCGAAAGTCATTAGGTCGAATCCATTAGGTCGACATGCTAATAGGTCGACATGACTCTAGGTCGACATGGGAAAAGGTCGACATGATTCTAGGTCGAAAGGTCATTAGTTCGACAGGTCATTAGTTCGACAAGGTCATTAGTTCGACATTGTCTATGTCGACATTCACAAGGTCGACATGGGGTTTTTCACTGTTTTTTTACCTGAATGTCAACACAGTCGACATGGACACAGTTTAAAGTGCACTGCATCCCCTCGCATCGCTCGCTGCGCTCGCAATGCGTCGGGCACGGTGCCTCGCTACGCTCGGCACACTATTTTATTCTCCCACCACGCCCTAGTGGATGGTAGGGCATGAAATACCGCCTGTCGGCACATGTTGGCTCAAAAAACAGTGAAAAACTCCATGTCGACCTTGTGAATGTCGACATAGACAATGTCGAACTAATGACCTTGTCGAACTAATGACCTGTCGAACTAATGACCTTTCGAACTAGAATCATGTCGACCTTTTCCCATGTCGACCTAGAGTCATGTCGACCTTTTAGCATGTCGACCTAATGGATTCGACCTAATGACTGTCGACCATAATGCAGTAGACCAAATGACCGCATCCCATTGTAACAATTGTCTAACTTGTATCTTCAGTGCTAAATGTGCAGTGTAAATAGCTCATTTAGACTTTGTACCCAGGACCACACTAATGGTGCCCATACACTAGGGCAATATTGCATACAATCCTTTGATTTTGACCGCATCTGTGCGGTAAATTGAAGGATTGTATGCACATGGAATGGGTCTCTCGGCCCGTTGGTCGAATATTATGATGTGCAGCACATAATATCTATCGAATTGCATGATCGCTCGCCTGTGGTTTTTACCCACATGCGATCGGTGGGCGTAGGGAACGCTTTCGCTGTGCCCCGGGTTTGGTGAGCAGGTGGCAGTAGCGTTGGCAGTAGAGTAGCATAGCGATGTGAAGGAGCGCTATCACACGGCGGAGGTTAGCAGAAGCAGCAGAATTTAAAAAAAAAAAACACATTTAAAACACTGGATGGCCCTCTGATTGGCTGAGAGAGAGCTCTCTCAGCCAATCAACGGCCACCTGAATGTGGGGCCTCTGATTTTGGCCACATCCAATCAAATGTGAATCACCCCCTAAATGCAAAAAATAACATGCTAAAAAGCTTGGTAACAAACTTAAATAGACTGAGAAGAAATCCGGCAGCAGTACAAAGGCTCATAGAGGTTATCTGATGCATGAACTTATTCGCAGGTCACATGCAGCAGAGGAGATTCATGAAGGCCTCGGTTTTATTTAGCAAAGTCCTCTGCAGCTTCACTACTGTACTGTAGCCGAATACTAGTTTACAGGAAGAATGTGACAAAAATGAAACTATAAAACTGGAAATTAGACTTTGAACGTCTGACTTTTTCATTGCATACAATGTATTGCGGATGTCCAACAGAAAAAGTCTTCCTACTATTTAATATATAGATGGTGTGATAAAGGCAGGCAGGATAAATGACCCTCATTCCGCTCTGATACTGTTATGGCTTGTTCTGCCTCTATTGGCTATAACCTGCATTATTACCACTGCCCAGGGATTTAGGGACACAATACTGTAATTCAGTCAGCCTTTCTGTATTCTTTATTCGGTGCCCTGAAAAGTGCACCAACATTAATATTGGGGAGTGTGGCACATTTTCCAGGTTAGTCATTTAAGACTTTAAGCAGGACAGAAGGTGAGCGGAATGGTAATATACTGTATTGCGGCGATTCTCTGATTTACAGCTTAAATTCCACTGAATTGAGAAACCATGATTAAGATGAGATTTGGAAAGACCAATACTTAATATGTACAGTTTGGAGCAGAGAAGGGAAAGTGGGACATGAAGAAATGTTCAAATACAGATGGAGGCGATTCTATCGCCAGCCCCGCCAGTGGCCGGCTCTCACCAGGGGCACGAGGTGGTCGCGCGCACTCCTGGCTATGGTGCTATCACCGCCCCACCGTCCCCCCTATCCCTGCCCGCCTCTCTGAAGTGGAGATGAGCAGGGACCCGCAGTGGCCCTGTCCGGAAATTGGGACGCGCGTGCGTGTGAGACGCACGCCTGTCCCAGTCAGATGGACATGCTGGCGATCCCCGGGCAAGGACCAGGGGCGCTTCATCTGTATATCAAGGGCTTTACCAAAGGTAGATTAAGGTGGAGGTGTGGGGTGGGTGGGGTGCAGGGGATTTTGTACACCAGGCGGCCCCCCTCTGTCAGACCCCCCCACCCCCGAGCACAGTGGCATCACTAGCTCCACTGATTCCTGTCCCAGTGGGTTATTCTGTTTGATTAGCTCAGATGCAAATTTGCATCCTTGCAAATCAACCTAACCCCACCTTGCGACTTGTGGTACACCGGGCCCCCATTCACAAGGCGCGATCCTTTGCACTGGCTGCCCTGGTAATGTATGACTGCCATCACCTGTGGTGACACCTTTCTTATCAGTTACCCAGCTCCCCACAGGTGCTGGCAATCATACATTATCCATACCTCCCAGCATGCCCCTCTCCAGGAGGACACAATGCTCTGTTCCTGGACTTCCCTGGTAATGTATGATTTCCAGCACCTGTGGTGACACCTTTCTTATCAGTTACCTAGCTCCCCACAGGTGCTGGCAATCATACATTATCCATACCTCCCAGCATGCCCCTCTCCAGGAGGACACAGGGCTCTGTTCCTGGGCTTCCCTGGTAATGTAGGATTGCCATCACCTTGGTGACACCTTTCTTATCAATTACCTAGCTCCCCACAGGTGATGACAATCATACATTACCAGGGAAGCCCAGGAACAGAGCCCTGTGTCCTCCTGGAGAGGGGTATGCTGGGAGGTATGGATAATGTAGGATTGCCAGCACCTGTGGGGAGCTAGGTAACTGATAATAAAGGTGTCACCACAGGTGCTGGCAATCCTACATTACCAGGGAAGCCCAGGAACAGAGCCCTGTGTCCTCCTGGAGAGGGGCATGCTGGGAGGTATGGATAATGTATGATTGCCAGCACCTGTGGGGAGCTAGGTAACTGATAAGAAAGGTGTCACCACAGGTGCTGGCAATCATACATTACCAGGGAAGTCCAGGAACAGAGCATTGTGTCCTCCTGGAGAGGGGCATGCTGGGAGGTATGGATAATGCATGATTGCCAGCACCTGTGGGGAGCTGGGTAACTGATAAGAAAGGTGTCACCACAGGTGCTGGCAATCATACATTACCAGGGAAGTCCAGGAGCAGAGCATTGTGTCCTCCTGGAGAGGGGCATGCTGGGAGGTATGGGTAATGTATGATTGCCAGCACCTGTGGGGAGCTAGGTAATTGATAAGAAAGGTGTCACCACAGGTGCTGGCAATCCTACATTACCAGGGAAGCCTAGGAACAGAGCATTGTGTCCTCCTGGAGAGGGGCATGCTGGGAGGTATGGATAATGTATGATTGCCAGCACCTGTGGGGAGCTAGGTAACTGATAAGAAAGGTGTCACCACAGGTGCTGGCAATCATACATTACAGGGAAGTGCAGGAACAGAGCATTGTGTCCTCCTGGAGAGGGGCATGCTGGGAGGTATGGATAATGTAGGATTGCCAGCGCCTGTGGGGAGCTAGGTAACTGATAAGAAAGGTGTCACCACAGGTGCTGGCAATCCTACATTAACAGGGAAGCCCAGGAACAGAGCATTGTGTCCTCCTGGAGAGGGGCATGCTGGGAGGTATGGATAATGTATGATTGCCAGCACCTGTGAGGAGCTGGGTAACTGATAAGAAAGGTGTCACCACAGGTGCTGGCAATCATACATTACCAGGGAAGTCCAGGAACAGAGCATTGTGTCCTCCTGGAGAGGGGCATGCTGGGAGGTATGGATAATGTATGATTGCCAGCACCTGTGGGGAGCTAGGTAATTGATAAGAAAGGTGTCACCACAGGTGCTGGCAATCCTACATTACCAGGGAAGCCCAGGAACAGAGCATTGTGTCCTCCTGGAGAGGGGCATGCTGGGAGGTATGGATAATGTATGATTGCCAGCACCTGTGGGGAGCTAGGTAACTGATAAGAAAGGTGTCACCACAGGTGCTGGCAATCATACATTACAGGGAAGTCCAGGAACAGAGCATTGTGTCCTCCTGGAGAGGGGCATGCTGGGAGGTATGGATAATGTAGGATTGCCAGCGCCTGTGGGGAGCTAGGTAACTGATAAGAAAGGTGTCACCACAGGTGCTGGCAATCCTACATTACCAGGGAAGCCCAGGAACAGAGCATTGTGTCCTCCTGGAGAGGGGCATGCTGGGAGGTATGGATAATGTATGATTGCCAGCACCTGTGAGGAGCTGGGTAACTATTAGAAAGGTGTCACCACAGGTGCTGGCAATCATACATTACCAGGGAAGCCCAGGAACAGAGCATTGTGTCCTCCTGGAGAGGGGCATGCTGGGAGGTATGGATAATGTAGGATTGGCAGCACCTGTGGGGAGCTAGGTAACTGATAAGGAAGGTGTCACCACAGGTGCTGGCAATCATACATTACCAGGGAAGCCCAGGAACAGAGCATTGTGTCCTCCTGGAGAGGGGCATGCTGGGAGGTATGTATAATGTATGATTGCCATCACCTGTGGGGAGCTAGGTAACTGATAAGAAAGGTGTCACCACAGGTGCTGGCAATCATACATTACCAGGGAAGCCCAGGAGCAGAGCATTGTGTCCCTCATGGAGAGGGGCAGGTAGGCAAGTGTGCCATTAGCATGCAGTGCACAAGGGACACAATTAGTATTAGGCAGCACAGGGTGAACGGCATGTGCCAGCTGAGCATAGGGCAGTGTGACCTGATGGTGAGTGTAGTAGCTCTCAGGCTCTGGCCTTTGCAGGGAGTTGATGTTGTGGCCGGCAGGGTGGGGAGCAGTCGGCTGCTGCTGGGGCGGAGTCGGCAGTGAGGTCTGCACGGACCAGGGGGTGCCAAAGCCCGGCAGTGAAGGAGAGGAGCCGGGCGCCTGGGGCTCTGGCTGCTGCTGGGCAGCTCTGAGGATTCGGGAAGGGGCACTCAGTGCTCATTAAAATGGCACCGGATGCGCTGCCTACGTCTTCCCAGGCTGGCTCCTGGGATATCTCCTGAGAGCTGGGCCAGGGCAGGCGTGGGGCTGCAGTAAGTGCTTCAATATTCCACTAACGATGCAGTTCTCCCTCAGTTACCTGCATGTTATACAGTATTAATAACCCTAATATCTCAGTAACTGTGCTCACCGCTCCCCACCCTACAGCAGGCCTGGCCAATCTGCGGCCCTCCAGCTGCTGTGAAACTACATATCCCAGCATGCCTTGCCATAGTTTTAGCATTTGCTAATAGCAAAACGGTGGCAAGGCATGATGGGACTTGTAGTTTCAGAACAGCTGGAGGGGGATATGGTCATTGGGTCAAAAGCATATTGATCGACAGTCATTAGATCAACACCATTAGGTCGACATGCATTTAGGTCGAAATGCGTCTAGGTCGACATGCAGGTCGACAGGGTCAATAGATCGACAGGGTCATTAGGTCGTCATGGGGAAGGTCGACAGTCAAAGTGTCGACATGGGGTTTTTCACATTTTTTCGATCCAACATCTGCCGACAGGCGGTATTTCATGCCCTACCATCCACTAGGGCGTGGTGTGAGAATAAAATAGTGCCCGAAGCATGGCGAGCATAGCGAGCCATCTGAGGTGACGCGATGCTATGTTACAGTGTCCATGTCAACAGTGTCGACATTCAAGACAAAAAATGTGAAAATCCCCATGTCAACCTTTTGACTGTCGACGTAACCCATGTCATCCTTTTGACCCAATCGACCTAATGACCCTGTCGACCTAACCCATGTCGACCTAGACTAATGTCGACCTTCCTGCATGTCGACCTATACTCATGTCAACCTAAATGCATGGCGACCTAATGACTGTAGAATAACATGCTGGAGACCTAATGATCCACACGGCTGGAGGGCCATAGTTTGCCCTACAGATTACAGAAGCCTCCGGCTTCCACAGATCTGCGGCGTCATACGAATAAAAAGTAAATGCGCCTTAGAAACATTTCAGTCATCATCCACCAAAACCAACCTGGCAAAGCTGCACAAATGGTCTCTCCGAGGAGCAGTGTCGCTCTGTAATAACTTCTGAAAGCTGCATCCCTCCGCACCGGGAATACGTCGCATCAGCTCTGATATAAAAGCCTAGAACCTGGACATTTCAGTAGAAGTTACAGGTTCTCCATTAAGTCGATAAGCCATAGGAACGATTCTACAACCAAAACGGGTTAATAAGGAGAACGGTAAAAATAATGGCAGCATATTTACTGAGCCGGAGCTGTGATCCTGTCTCCGAAATGTTTATTTCAGGATCGTTCTTTATGATTCCCTGGCCGCGCGTTAAGGTGCTGGGCTACGAACCTTTTAGAAGTGAACAATGAATTTGCCTTTAGTATTTTTAACAAAGCGATCTCTAAGCTGGGAACAACAATATATCCTCCGTTTAATGCACCGCGACACCTACTGCGAGACGATAAGGCACATCAGAGAGGCTGGCTGGCATCATGTTGGGCACCGAGTGGTTTATCTGATCCGTACATATTCCGCTGTGCCTATGGGTATTGTTGGGGTTTGTTGTATAAGCCGACAGAACCGTTGTGATGTGCATCTGTCTGATTTACACAAAAAGCACCTGGGTAACAAAGCCAGCACAGATATAAATACCGATGGTGTATTTTAGGAACAACAACACTCATAGCACTGAAAGGGGCTTCGCACGGTAAAAGGCCATTATTTATGTATACACACAGTAGGCGCTCCATGGAGATCACTTATGAATAGTGAGAAAAGGCAGAGACACAGCACAAAGCACGGCCATATCTTCTTTTCTTGAAGGGCTTATTGTTGCACAGTTGCAGCCTTGTTGCAGCTCAGTGAGGGCCAGATGTCCTGAGCTTCAAAAAGTGATAAAATGGAGAGTGATAAACAACCAACCAGCTCCTAGCTGTCATTTTTCAAACCAGCCTGTAGCATGACAGTAAGTAACTGATTGGCTGGCTGTTTTTCATCCTCCACTTGCCATCAGCAATTTTAGGGCCCAGACTAATTTCCAGTCCGCCCCTCCTCTTCCTCACTTGACTTACCGTAAACCGGCTTCTGCTCCCCCATCTCCTCTTCTGCTGAGCTGCAGCACAGAGGGCCTGGAGTGCAGGCTTCTTTAACTCAGGATACCGGCAGCCAATTTAAATGCAGCACTGGCTGGTGAGCCAATCAGAGCTTGCGTACCGGCAGCCGCTCTGATTGGCTCAAAATCCAGTGCAGCATATTAATTGGATGCTGGAATCCTAGGTTAAATAGCCTGCGCTCCAGGACCTGCTTTGTTCAGCGCACTGAGCGCAGCGGAGGCAGTGGGAGGGGTTGTGGTGGGCAAAATGAGCTGCCCGTGCCCTTCCAGAGGCTGGAGCCTGGGACAGCATTACCCACAGCACCCCCCTATTGGCGGCCCTGCTCCACTTTATCACATTTTGAAGCTTGATACATCTGGCCCGTACGAGATTAACAAAATGGGACGATTCAGACCTGATCGCTCAGGTCTGAATTCACTACCCCGGCTGATGGTTGGGGTCTGTGCATGCGAGAATATGCAAATGTAGAACCCCAGGAAGGGACACAAAAATGTTCTGCCGGAGACTCCCTGACATAGCAGCAATCTCCCTCTCTCCCTCATTAGTCTAGCAATCTCCCTCATGTCACCTAGCCCACATTACACTGTTACATCATAGTTACAGCCCCTCCTGCATTCTGCAGGAGACTCCCTGACATAGCAGCAATCTCCCTCTCTCCCTCATTAGTCTAGCAATCTCCCTCATGTCACCTAGCCCACATTACACTGTTACATCATAGTTACCTCCCCTCCTGCATTCTACAGGAGACTCCCTGACATAGCAGCAATCTCCCTCTCTCCCTCATTAGTCTAGCAATCTCCCTCATGTCACCTAGCTCACATTACACTGTTACACCATAATTACCTCCCCTCCTGCATTCTACAGGAGACTCCCTGACATAGCAGCAATCTCCCTCTCTCCCTCATTAGTCTAGCAACCTCCCTCATGTCACCTAGCCCACATTACACTGTTACATCATAGTTACCTCCCCTCCAGCATTCTGCAGGAGACTCCCTGACATAGCAGCAATCTCCCTCTCTCTCATTAGTCTAGCAATCTCCCTCATGTCACCTAGCCCACGTTACAGTTACATCATAGTTACCTCCCCTCCTGCATTCTGCAGGAGACTCCCTGACATAGCAGCAATCTCCCTCTCTCCCTCATTAGTCTAGCAACCTCCCTCATGTCACCTAGCCCACATTACACTGTTACATCATAGTTACCTCCCCTCCAGCATTCTGCAGGAGACTCCCTGACATAGCAGCAATCTCCCTCTCTCTCATTAGTCTAGCAATCTCCCTCATGTCACCTAGCCCACGTTACAGTTACATCATAGTTACCTCCCCTCCAGCATTCTGCAGGAGACTCCCTAACATAGCAGCAATCTCCCTCTCTCTCATTAGTCTAGCAACCTCCCTCATGTCACCTAGCCCACATTACACTGTTACATCACAGTTACCTCCCCTCCAGCATTCTGTAGGAGACTCCCTGACATAGCAGCACTCTCCCTCTCTCCCTCATTAGTCTAGCAATCTCCCTCATGTCACCTAGCCCACATTACACTGTTAAATTTTTTGGGAAAAAAAGAAATGAGAGA
This sequence comes from Crinia signifera, assembly GCF_055691185.1. Taxonomy (NCBI): domain Eukaryota; kingdom Metazoa; phylum Chordata; class Amphibia; order Anura; family Myobatrachidae; genus Crinia; species Crinia signifera. The sequence goes on from NC_139227.1 coordinate 114,615,318, forward strand.
CAGATACATTTACATTGAATCATCAGCACCATTTCCCAGCACTTTACCAAGTATTGTATCTCTTACTAACTGCTTTGGGGCTAATCTACATTTGGATATAAGTCATTTTAAAAGATTCCTCTCAGATGTAGCAGTACACACCCACGCTTCTAGGTGCCACGTTCACAATCTCTTTTTGCAATCTCTCCATATATGGAACTAAACACGCCCTTTGGGTGGAGCATGATACGTCCCCTCAAAGGGGCGCTGTGCAAAATTCTACTGCCAACTATAATCTCCCCGAAACTAGTTTTCAAAAGTAGGCAAGTATGAATTGTACACACTAGGCAAACCAAAAAATGTGTCGGTCATAACACGTGTGTAAACCACAGGCAGAGAGGCCTCAGGTACATGAAAGCTTCCTGCTTGCTGCTGCTATGTGATTTCAGGCCTGATTCACAGTTGAATGCTGATCAGCAAATTTGCAACCGAGTGATTATTGAATGACCGCTTATGCATAACGTAAACATTGCGCGTGCCTGAGGGTGAATTGCGACAGAAAATGCGATGTATGGTTTGTAAGCACAATGTGGACGGGCGTTTGGGGTGGTAACAGGATGTTTTCTGGGAATAAAATGCAGCCGGGAGGGTCTGTGACATCAGCATCGGTCTCAGTCAGCCTGATTCTGTCGCAGAGTTGTGGAGGGATCAGAGCTGCTCACATTCACACAGACCAAAACGTATGTGGGGGGGGTTGGGGGAGGTGGGCTCCCCGGGAGCCAGGCAGCCCTACCTGGGAGAGCCAGCAGGGGACCGGGTATTCACTGCACCCGATCGTGCATATGTAATGATCGGGAGCAATGAATATATGAATATCTAATGAGCTGCTCTCGGCCCCCTGCTGGCTGCTATGTGTATTTTTTTTTTTTTTATTAAATATATATTCATGTGCTATAAGCACATGAATAAAAATAGCATGCTCCTCAGAATAAAATTCCTGATTTTTTGACACCAAATGTAAAACAACAACAACTTTATTTTAAAAGTTCACTTTCCACTTCACCATGAAAAGATGGCGATTTGCTACATGGCGAAAATCACTTAGAAAGACGGCGAGAAGTGCACGTTGAATAGGGTGATTCGCTTTCTGACCCAAAAAAATCACCTTCCAACGCGAAAATAGCACAAATTCACCGTGAAACAAGGCGAATTATCCTCATTGAATACTGCCCAGAGAATTGAAATTGAGAGAGAGAGAGAGGTTTCGCATGATAGATTTAATACAGGAACTTGCAGTTATTTTAAAGAACTAGGCAAGGCAATTATCCCAAAGTATGACAATGATATTCTATTTGCAAGTCAATATAACTGACATTTTTTTCCTATGACTTCATTTTTAATAATGACATTAGATAGCCCCTTTCATACTCTGCCCAAACTGCATTGCTTCATCACTGCTACAAAAAGGATACACACATATAGAAATATAGATTGTTTAGGAAGTACTTTACTAAAACAAAACTTTGCAATGTAATCATGTAATCCCAAAAAAATCAATAATAGTTTTGCCTGCTGGTATTCCATTCTATATATATTCTTGTGGGTATAATTTATCATTTAAACTGAAGAACTGAATATAAAATATAGAACAACCAATTTAGTACAGAGGAGATTAATTGCAAAGAATAGAATGTACTCTTTAGAACAGAGCATTATGTTGTTATAGCAATCTCATATTTCAAAACATTACATATTTATTGACTGGGAAAGTAAAGGCCCGTACACACTGGGCGACTTTCACGCCAAAGCCGATCAGTTTTCTCATCTGAGCGGCTTTCAGCATGTGTACAGGGCAGCGATGAGTGGTGATACACGCTCCCACATCATCGTTGCCGCCCGCTGCTCATCTGCTGGCATTACCAGCAGATGGGCGAAGGAGAGGATGGCTTTCCATAGCGCTATACTATGCAAAGCCGTCCGGCCAACTGCTGACCGCGCCGGGCAGCGGAAACGCCGTTAAGTGTGTAAGCACTGAGCGGCTTTCCCCCCAGCGAAATTGCCTAGTGTGTATGGACCTTAAGACAGGGAATATGGGATAGGACTATAAGGCGAGATTTATCAAAGATTGGTGAGAGAGAGAGATAAAGTACAGTACCAACCAATCAGGTCCTGTCATTTTTCAAACACAACCTGTAACATGACAGTTAGGAGCTGATTGGTTAGTTATCTATCTCTTCCTCTCACCTCTTTGGGCCTAATTCTAATGTGATGGGTCCCGCTTGTGTTTGCAGGGGGGCAATGTTGAAGTATATGTACATATTCGCTTATGCACATGTGTAGGGCTTCTGTGGATAGTCTCCGTGGTGCTTGCACGAAGGGGGGGGGGGGCGTGATAGAGTCGGGTACCCACGAATATGCAGGGTGCGCCCAGGAAAACGTTGGACGACCCCATGCAAACACAGATCGGAACCTGCCTGCTGTCACAGGATGTCAGCCACCCGCCCATTTCTCAGACCCGGACACCACAAGTCTATTCAGCCGAGACTGACTTAGATTTGCGAGCGCTGTAGAAATCCTTTGACGGTCGGTGAACATCGAACGATTTCGGGCCCGCGCGCTACCCTGCTAATGATTATGCAAAACATCCCTTCGCAGTGCGGCAGGGATATTCACGGGGCGGCGGGAGTTGGGCATTCGCATGCCCGGCGGATGGCGTTACATGGCTTACTAAGCAGTGAAATACCACTGCTTAGTGAGTCAGCCTGAATAAGGCCCTTTATCTTTTGCCAAGCTTTGATAAATGTCCCCCTATTGTATTGTACAAAACTAGTAAAAATGTGTAATTAAAGACTAAGCAAATTGGAATTCCATAATTATACTGTATGTGCCAGAATGAATCCTGAATGTTGTTTTTTACAATTTAAAAACAAGATAACTATAAGCTATACTTTAAAATAAAATTATTTTGTACTCCCAACTGTCACAATTTAGATGCTTAGACCCTATAGTACCTGGTTGATACTGGCTGGTTCATATCTGATGGGTAGCCATCACAGGGTTCCCTGTAGCTGTGGTCCAGTGTGGCATAAGTGCCGCCACCTTGCCTGAAGTCAGCTGAATCTTATTCAACCATTCACAGTGTTTCTATGCTGCACATGACTTCCACATCCAATCATGTGCTAGAGCTCCCCTATTAAACTGCTCTCTACCACCTCTCCATTGCCAGTACAACTAGTCTTCTCGGTCTGCTGGCCTCTTGTGACAGAAGTGATTCCAAGTTACTGCACTTCACAACTGCTGCAGTTACTCTCTGGTTTTATCCGGAGTTCTTCTATTCTTCCACTACATTAACTCTGTCCCCAGTATCGCCATTCTGAACATAGGAATTACTATTGGTTCTCTCTTTTGTAGTCACCGCTTATTGCAAGTTCTAAAGCTGCCATTGCAGACACACAGTCAAGTATGGACTGCATCATCCTGTATTATTGGCTCGAAGTTGATATTCTGTACAGTAGTATTATGGAAAGATGCCTAACAGCTGGGGCAAGGAGGTTAGTCCACACTTTGATTTCAATGCTAGAATAAGATTTTTATAGAAGATAACAGGATACAGGTGACAGAAAATAAACAGCAGTCAATATGATAGAGTATCAGTATCTCTTGGGCTAAGTACTGAACAGCTGTACTGCACTGTGACGCTCCAATAACACAGCCCTTCAAATTAGTTCAATTTATTTATATCATATGTATATACTCTTAATAGAGATTACATATTTATAGTGATCTATACTAGCTGGGCATTTTCCAAATTATGTTGTTATATAAAATTGAAGGTTGTATCACTTTGCTTTGTACCAATTTTATGTCCAAATATATATTCATTTCCCTCTATTTGTTAATGAATGTTAGCAAGTTACCATATTTTAAGACAAATCCATTTATTTTTGAAGCATCACCCCTGATGAAGTCGAAAAAGATGAAACGCGTGGTGGTAAAGAGTCTGTGTCCACAATACTGTAAGACACATTTGCCACAAGCTCACATCTTCTTCAAGGGTAGTGCATACAGTGGAGACACCATTAACAGTCCAGGTGGAGACTGATTTCTAGCTAATGGCGCATGTAACAGTGATGACAATTTTATATTGCGAATGTTTGTATGAAAATTGTTTTAGTAAACCAATAAGAATTTCACAAATATTTTTTTACTGTTTAATGTACGTATATGTCAATAGGGTGTGAAAGGAATCAATAGGTCTTTGATTGTATAAATAAAAAGATAATGTTATGGAAATATAAAGGTAATGTAGTTTAGGACACAGCCTCCACAGGGGTGTGGTATAACACCCCGACAGTCGGGATTCCGACAGTCATTAGCCCAATGTCAGAAACCCAACTGCCTAGACTCAGACAGTGTGTGTGTGGGGGTGGGGGGTGGAGCAAAACGAAGGCACAGTGGGTCGTTGCACTTGTGACCAGTTTTATTCTCCCTCTATGGTAATCGTGGACCTCCACGAGGGAGAATACCCGCTGCCCATGTGTCAGGTTTTTAGCAGTCGGGGTTCCAGCGTCGGGGTAATAACTGTCGGAATCCTGACTGCTGGTGAGTCCTTCGGCACCCCTCCACAGACCTTTCTCTGAAAGATTAAAGGTTTATTCCCAAAAATATTAACTCTCATATTAGTAGCACCACTGGGGGTGTATTTAAGGTACACACTTTTTGTATGTCTATTAGAGCGCCATTTTTGATGTATTTAATTTATATATAAATATAATTATATATTGATACTCTCGGCACACTACTATATTCTCCCTCTATACGGACATGGATGGTGAAGTAAGAACAAGTTGGTTTAAAAACTAATTGGGGTCCCATGTCGACCCGTGTCAACTTCTTGTCCCTGTCGAACTTTTGACCCTCTCGACCTATGGCATGTCAATCTAGACATTGTAGATCAGGCATGTCCAACGTTGGCCCTTCCAGATGTTTTGAAACTACACATCCCAGCTTGCTTTGCAATAGTTTTAGCATTCTCTAATAGCAAAACTGTGGCAAAGCATGCTGGGATGTGTAGTTTCACAACATCTGGAGGGCCAACGTTGGACATGCCTGTTGTAGATCTATCAACCGGATCCCACTGGTATATCTAGAACTTGTGGACTGTTTTCTAGATGTAACCATTAGGGTTTAATTAACTCTCAATATAATTAAATCTTTCCTTTTATTATCCAGCATCTTATGCCCAATAAAAGCCCAGCAAGATGCGCCATAACCAGTAATAGACTCAGCGTGACACAGGTATTATTACTTCCCTGTGGTTTACTACTATATACTGTAATAGGTCTGCTTCCTCCTCCAGTGACTTCGGGCACTTTTCAAGGGGCAAGACAGCCAGCAAGACAGGACCCACCAAGCTAATAGTCTAAAAAGCAGATGAATGCTGAGGAAAGACAAACGATGCAAGAGTCCTGAAAGGAGCCTGATACAAGCCAGAGTGTAGTTATTGATTAAGAAAAAAACATTCTTTCCATGAGGTTGTATAGTTTATTTAACTGTGACAATGTTTCATACAGTAGGTCTTGTTAAACCGCCACGTGCTTGTATTGCTGCTCTGTTGCTTGGTTAAGCTGGACATATATTGTGACCTGGAAGATGGTGCAAATTGACTGGAAACAAAACCGGTCCAAATGACACGCTGTTTGTTTAAATTTTCACAAAATCCAAAACCAAATCTGTATCCTTACCTAAACATTTGAGCCTAGGGTGCTTTTGGCAAAAATCCTCAATCAGTTCAATGGACCAGAGAGCAGCTGCGAGGAAGAAGAGACAGGAGCCTTACCATAAGGTGGGAGAATGTGAGCTTAGAATTTGCAGTAATGGATCTATTACGTTTGTGTATTTATTTATTATGGTATGTTTAATCTTTTCCTTTCCTGAATTTGGAAACCCCCTTCTAGAAATCCTGCATTTGCCGCTGGTTCAATCTAGTAAATGACATTGTGTCATTGTTTAAAAAAAATGAAAGCAAAGAGAAAGAATGTCATGCAAATATGAATTAATCAGACAGCTCTAATCTATAAGAGTAACTGTAAATTAATAACACGAACCATTTCCTTGTACTGCCTTTGTTACCTTTTGCAAATGCAATGAACAATTAACACATGACATCGGTCCATAAACTCTATTCATTTGAGATTTTCTACTCGTAATCCTTAATATTCATAGGAATTCAAAAGTATCAGGAAGAACATTAGCATTTCAATAAACAGAATGGTTCCTTGATTGACACGGTGAGTCATAAACAGTATTCGGGTCGTTTAGTGTTGGTGATGGAACAATACAGAGTTCTATCCAGATTTCTGTTTTACTGCCAGTTATTTTTTGTAGTTTCATTACATTGTCATACAATGCGTGAAAAAAAAAATCCCCATAATATCCACTCTAGTAAGAAATAGATTTTGGGGACAGGCAAAAATAGACGAAAGTCATAATATATAACGAGAATGTTACATATGTGCTTCAGGATTGCCTTACTTTTTCATCTCCAGTCATTTGACAATGGAACATAGGTATTTCATGACAGTGGAAATGTTCCTCGTAGACAAAAAGGTGAAATGTCAAAGCACAGCACCTAATTCATGTCTGTAAGAAACTGCACACCTGCAAGGAACTAGCTGTACAATTTAGTGTCATTAAAATGAAAACCAGCGGCACCCGTAGGAGCCTGCTCAGCCTCACAACCAACGTATATGTAAGCAAATCATTGGGTTTGCGTACAAAGATGAAATAGGCCTACAGTACAGTATGTAACATAATAAGATCATAACTATTTCCTACCCACTGACACGACAGTCGGCATTGCTGTACCGGTACTTGTTTCCTATCTGGGCGCCCACTAAGTTAATTGCGCACCATGCTATTCTCCGTAGAGAAATCGGATCGCATCGCATCGTACACATACACGATATTGAACGATGCGATGCGATGCGATCCGATTCGATTTCCCATAGGAAACAATGTTAAATGGCTCAATTTAGCCAAATTATCATAGGAACAATAGTAAATGGGCCAAAAACACCCCTGAACATTGAAATGTCCCCCCAAAAGTAGTTGACGCCACCCCGCCATCAACGTGAACCCGAAGCGTGGCGAGCGCAGCGAGCCCGCGAGGGGCGGCGGTACGGGTCCTCCGACCTTTTCATGCCCTACTATCCACTAGGGCGTGGAGTGAGAATAGAATAGTGTGGCGAGCGCAGCGAGCCACCGAGCCCGAAGCGTGGCGAGCGCAGCGAGCCCTGCGAGGGGACGCGGATACCTTCACAGGTAAACGCGTCCCTTCGCGGGCTTCCCAGGTGTCCGCGTCGCCCGCGAGGGGACGCGTATAACTGTGAAGGTATCCGCGTCCCCTCGCGGTGCTCGCTGCGCTCGCCACGCTTCGGGCTCGGTGGCTCGCTGCGCTCGCCACACTATTCTATTCTCACTCCACGCCCTAGTGGATAGTAGGGCATGAAAAGGTCGGAGGATGCGTACCGCTGCCCCTCGCGGGCTCGCTGCGCTCGCCACGCTTCGGGTTCACGTTGATGGCGGGGTGGCGTAAACTACTTTTGGGGGGACATTTCAATGTTCAGGGGTGTTTTTGGCCCATTTACTATTGTTCCTATGAGAATTTGGCTAAATTGAGCCATTTCACATTGTTTCCTATGGGAAATCGAATCGGATCGCATCGCATCGCATCGTTCAATATCGTGTATGTGTACGATGCGATGCGATCCGATTTCATTACGGTGCCGTACGTAGAAAACCTGGGCGCCCAGATAGGAAACAAGTACCGCTGTACCCGATCCCTCTACGCACGGCAACAGGATGCATGCTGACCAGAGGGAACGCCAAAACAGGCGCCCGGTGGATATTGGAGGAGAAATCCAGTTTATTAAGAACACAAGAGGAACTCCAGCCTGCGACTTATTGGAGGAGACCATGCACTCCCGGGAGTGGTAAATATACCTCCTCTGTGTTACACGAACATTAACAAACTAACACTATGCTTAATGCTGGACTTTGCCACTAATTACTACTAATCTACTAACACCAGCAATGCTGGATACTCCTATTAACTAGTATTAGGCTTTATTGAACTAAACCACTGCAAGCACTGCGATAGTAATGGCAGCATATAACCCTTCATATGGACAGATGCAAATATCAGGATCATTATTTTATCTACAGTTGTATTTATATGCAGTACGGATGGGTAGTCCGGATGGTGTAATGGTTAGCATTACTGCCTCACAGCGCTGGGGTCATGGGTTCTATCCCCACCATGTGTTATATATACGGGGCAGTACGGATGGTGTAATGGTTATAGCATTACTGCCTCACAGCGCTGGGGTCATGGGTTCTATCCCCACCATGTGTTATATATACGGGGCAGTACGGACGGTGTAATGGATACATTACTGCCTCACAGCGCTGAGGTCATGGGTTCTGTTCTCACCATGTGTTATATATACGGGGCAGTACGGATTGTGTAATGGTTATAGCATTACTGCCTCACAGCACTGAGGTCATGGGTTCTATTCCCACCATGTGTTATATATACAGGGCAGTACGGACGGTGTAATGGTTACATTACTGCCTCACAGCACTGAGGTCATGGGTTCTATCCCCACCATGTGTTATATATACGGGGCAGTACAGATGGTGTAATGGTTAGCATTACTGCCTCACAGCACTGAGGTCATGGGTTCTATTCCCACCATGGGTGAGATGTACTAAGCTTGAAAAGTGATAAAAAAGAGAGTGATAAATCACCTACCAATCAGCTCCTACCTGTCATTTTTCAAACACAGCCTGTGACATGGCAGGTAAGAGCCGATTGGCTGTTGGTTTATCACTCTCCTTTTTATCACTTTTCAAGCTTAGTACATCTGGCCCCATGTGTTATATTTATGGGGCAGTACGGATCCACCATGTGTTATATATATGGGGCAGTACGGATGGTGTGGTGTAATGGACAGCACTGAGGTCATGGGTTTGATATACCCACCATGGCCCTATCTGTGTAGGGTTTGTATATTCTCCCAATACTTGCGTGGGTTTCCTCCGGGTACTCCGGTTTCCTCCCACAATCCCAAAATATACAGGTAGGTTAATTGGCTGCCAACAAAATTAACCCTAGAATGTCTGTGTGCGTGTACATGTGGTAGGGAATATAGCGTGTAAGCTCCACTGCAGCAGGGACTGATGTGAATGTTCAAATATTCTCTGTAAAGTGCTGAGGAATATGTGTGCGCTACATATATAACTGGTAATAAATAAATAAATAAATATGTATGTACAGTATGTCTAATTTTTTTCAGTACATGTTGTTTTTTTCATGTCTAACATACCAGGCAGTAATAATATGTGTTTAATTGATCAATTTTCCCTTTTTATGGATTAAAATAAGAATATTTGTCTTTACATTTTGACTAGCTACTATTGGTTAATTATATGCAGCGCTCCTAGCGCTGTCTAAACCTTTGTAATCCTCCTTGGCATTGAGCATGTAATCCCCACTGAGCAACGAACATGTAATCCTCTGTGGCAACAAGCATGTACTCCCCTGTAGCGACGAGCATGTAACCCCTGCCAGCAGAGGCGTAGGGAGGGCGGAGTCTCCCTTGGCATCGAGCGATTTCAGTCCCTCTTGGCAGAAGCTATTTCAGTCCCCCCTGGCATTGAGCATGAAGCTTCTTTGCATCGAGCATGAAGCCCCTGGCATCGAGCATGAAGTTCCTAGCAATGAGCATGTAGGTAAGTGGCACCGTGACACCTAGCTACACCACTGCCTGCCAGTGACCATGTAAGTGGCATAATATGTTATAGGCATTTCGTTGTGTGGTATAATATGTATGAGCATTACGTGCATGGTGTAATATGTAATATTACGGTGTGTGGTATAAGGTGTAATGAGTATTACGGCACAATACATAATATTATGTATTGTGCATTATGGTGTGTGGCATAATATGTAATAGGCATTTTGTTGTATGGTATAATATGTAATGGGCATTATGGTGAGTTGTATAATATGTAATATTATGGTGTGTGGTACAATGTGTAATGGGTATTACGACATGTGACATAATATGTATTGTGCATTATGGTGTGTGGGGTAATATGTAACAAACATTACGGTGTGTGGCATAATGTCTGTTGGGCATTATGGCATGGTCAACCTTTTGACTATCAATCTAATGACCGTATAATGTGGCACAGTTTTGGCTGTATTTGGGCTTGCCATGTTTCTAAATGAAGTCATCTTTTGTAGAACACATTTTCACTATTTTTATGTAATTGTGGTTGTAGGTTTAAGAATAAAATGCCCATTTATCTTCTATTGGACAGGGCACTAGATCTTTACTGACCAACAGGAAATGAATGACGCCTGTCACAATTGCAGGTTTAAACAGCATTATGTATGGCTATTGAAGATGGAATATAAATTGCATGTCCATGATGCCACAGATCATAATTTGTCTATCACCGGCCTGACATATGGCAGAATAAGCAATGCAGTCAGCTGTCAATCACTATTGATAGAAAGCGGCACGTATTCTAAGATACATATTTTGCTTTCCATGGTAGATGTTGTTAATATAATTACTTGGGCCATTGATTTTTCCCCATTATTGCTTGAAGGATTTATCCTGTAGGAAGCGTACTGATTTATTAATTTAGGCTTTTTTATAAGATTATACTATTATATTTCTAGGCAGGGTGGGAGCTGTCGTATTCATCCAATCACCGATATGAGGTCCTGATGCTGAATTATTTATGGTGAGGATTAACCTTGAAATTCTATTTCTATAGCTTGTAAGAACATTCCGATTCCTTTTTAAAAGGTATTAACCTAGCTTTAATATTGACCTTGTATAAAACCTGACTGGTGATTTTCAAATGTCATTTCTTTTGGTAAATTAATTTTGCATTAAAAATGAGAAATGTATCTTTAGGGGTTACTATGTTATTACCAGACCCCGCTGCAATGAGCGGCATCATTAAACTTTCTGATGGAAATCTAGAATGCTGCCAGCACTGGGAGGGGCCAGGAGTTTAGAAGATAAGAGAGAGTTTGTAAATAACTATGAAAGACAAACGTGCAGGGCCGGCGCCACCTCTAGGCATTTGCCTAGGGCGCCGGCACCTGGAGGGCGGCAGTTCGCCCCTCACCCCCAGCGAACTGTGTAAAAAACTTGCTGGAGCGGTCAGGGGTGACCGTGCGACAGTGGTACCTGCGGCGCTGTCATGTGTATAAAGCTGGCTGAGGCCGGCGGGGTCCCTGCAGTGAATAGAAAATAACTAGCGCTATGCGCGTGGCGGCGCGGGAAGCGCTAGTTATTTTCTATTCACTGCAGGGACCCCGCCGGCCGCAGCCAGCTTTATACACATGACGGCGCCGCAGGTACCACTGCCGCACGGACACCCCTGACCGCTCCTGCATTGCAGGGATGCCGGGGTCGCAAGTTTTTTCCACAGGTACCACCCCCCCCCCCGGCACCAGGGCGCCCCCACCCCGACTTGCTTGGGGCGCTCCGGGTAGGTGCCTCAATAGCAATGTGTCAGTCATCAGGGGGTTGGGGGAAAGGTGTCCCCTGCACTGCTCTCAGTAGGTCTGCAACAACAGGTGTACACACCTCAATAGACGTGGACTCCTATGATGGGAACCAGCAAATCTGCGTGACCACAAAGTTAATTGAAGGGACCCCTTCAATTTGCCAGTTCTGATTTGCCGGTTTCCATCACAGGACACCATGTTAAACTCATAACACGGGCTGTTCTGGAGCTCGCCCCTGATTGGCTGAGGGGAATCCCATTGACTGATGTCAGTGGGATTTCCCTTCAGTTTTGGGGACTAACTGCATGTGTAAATATGGTCTGCTGGCACAGGTATTCGTTTTTTTTTTAACCCTTGGATGCCTACAGGGACCGAAGAGGACATGATCTACATTGGAAGTAGATTAGTGTATATTTTTTTCACAGGTTTCTATCAGATTCTACTGGAGAAGAGGACCGCCCTATGGGGGACACTAGGTAAGCATGTACAGTTGGAGCGCCTCTCAGCCAGTGCTGGGAATTGCCAGATTCCCTTACCTGGCGGTAGCTGGCAGAGAGGCGCTGCATCTGACGGGGATGTGAGAGCATCTCACGGGTAAGCGCATACCTGTCAACACGGCAGCGGGGAGCTCTTTCTGCTTTCTCCAGGAGATGGGCAGGGATCAGGGGAGCTGGGGGGGGGCTGCATGGGAGCTGCAGAGGGCTCCGTCGGAACGGGCCACGTGAGCCCCCTTCCAGCAGATGGTGGCGGCTGGCCAGGAGAAGCTCTGATGGGAGTTTCTCCATCTGTATGTATGTTTGTACGTATATGGGTGGGTGTGCATGTATGTTAATAAAACTAGACTTTCCACGGTGTGTCTATTTATTTTAGCAGTGGGACTACTAGTCCCAGTGTGCCCTTTTAATGTGGTGCAGGTGAGGCTTGCTGGAACTTTAAGTTCCACACCCAAAGCCAATGCTATTTATTTAATTTTACACGAAAAAGACTATCAACCTGGCACCCACTGCCCAGGGGTGACGGGGATAGTTCCAGGCTTCAACTGGGGGTGGCCTGAGGGAACCCAGTTTTATTGGGCGGTCCCACACTCACCCATGGACCTTGTGTAAAAAGAGTGTGTCCCCCCCCCCCCCGGGTTTGGCATTACTCTGCTGGCTGTTGTTGCCCGGCGCTGGTTGCAAAAATACGGGGAAACCTACTCTTATGCTTGAGCGGAGGGACCCCACGCCATTTATTGTTTTCATTTGACTGAAAAAAAAAGCACATTCCCGTTACTAAAAACATCGCGACCTTTTACAAAAACTCGCACATTCCCGTTACTAGAAATTGCTATTGATTTCTGGCTAGTGGTAAAATAAAAATCGCACCCTATTACATGTGCGATTTTTGGCCGAATTTTTAGGTAATTAAAACTACGCTTGCCCCATAGAGTGAGACTGTAGATTTAAAGACACATAAAATTGATGATTCCGCAATAGAACATTTATGTTATAGAAGATGAGAAATATCATGTTCAACTCTCTCCTGTCTGAAAATAAATCTGTTTCACACAAATTAACAAAGCTTGTTTAGAGCTGAAATTGCCCAATACTCCCAACATAGGCAATTAGACTAACAGAAAGGCCTGTGGAACAAGTAATATCTATTCCAGATTCATTGCCTTAACGAGCAGACAGAATAAATGCTTGGTACCTGGAGGAGAGAGTTTGTTATTTTGTCTTGTCAGTTTCGGAAATTAAATTGTCCTGTGACGACCTAATTTTGAGGTGAGCGGTGTAATTTTTTTTAAAATAAACTTGCAAGGATATAAACTTGTGATTGGTCAGAAGAATGTAAAACAAAACACTGCACTTGTGTATAATTACAGTTGTGTACAAATCCATCAGGGTTTTTCAATGACTAACTGCCATGAAAAGACAAAAAGCACAGAAGAGAAAGCAGCAGCACAGAAGTGATCTACACAGAAGAGCAGGTGAGGTCACTGAAGGCTTTGAGGGCACATTACTTCAATCATCAGGACAACATACTGCAAAGCAGTGGCAAAACAAAGGACGGGCAAGTGGGGCAAGGCCAGAAGTCACCAGGACCGGATCACCTGGCTATTAGGTGTTCTGAAGCATTACATGTGTCACAACTATACTAGACTACTTTTTTGCCCACTCCACCAGGAGGGGGCAGCGTGGCCAGCACAGGGGTGTGTGGTCAGAGGGAAAATGCACTTTGTGGGGGGGATTGATGACATTATTACATCTTCATGACTCCACCCCACTATACTGCAAAAAAAGGCACTGTATTATGGGGTGGGGCTACAATGACATGATTCAGCATGAATCTCACCATTGGGTCTTCCTTGGTCCACCCACTTACAGGTGGGCGGGTCAAAGGGGACCAACCTGTGGACAGGATAGAACAGTAGATGCAAAGCTAGGGGGTGTTTGGTTGAGTTATGTTGAGTCTAAGTACAGTATGTTGGTTCTTAGCTGCTCCCGCAAACAACCACAGTGGTAGAGAAGAACATAGACGTGCGCTCTATAGGTTCACCAGAAAATATACACAATGGTAAAATCAAGTTGTTTATTCAATTCTTCAACAGGTAAATATTCTTCAAACAGGTATTTTTCATATGGTTCCAATCTCTGATCCGACACCTAAATTCTATTAGTTCATAAGGAAGACCCTACGTTTTTTGTCCGTGATGGACTTCTTCAGGGGTAGTCAGAATCTACTTAGATAATGCGACAGAGGTTTTAGCCCTCAGCGCTGAAATTCAGGCATGATATATTGCAGTATTAAGAACAGGGTGTGGGGCATTGCCATTAAAAGGGAGATATTATTCCTAAATCACCTAATGTCAAAAAAACGGACTTTGACTCACGTTTTAAGCTGCTCACAGATAGGAGTCCCTTCAGACTGCTTGTACTTAGTGGTACATTCAGTGGTTAGAAGTGTTCAGTGTCACCAGTCTGAGAGCAAGGATCACAATGGTGTGTAACTTTTGCGCACTTCTGAAGAAGAACCTTATATAAAACAAGTGGGCAGTTGGACATGGGTCTGCAAGACACCCAAACCAAAGAGGCCTTCACAAGAGCTTGCAATACCTCCCGCCATACAAACTACCTCATAGGTGTGCCTGTGCACTGCGACAGGGCATACAGAATGTGAAGGGAGCATTGTGATTTGCCCCACCTTGTTCTTTCCCCCTGCAGACAAGCATTTAGGGTGGTCTCTAGTTGCCCTCAAACCTACCCTTCCATATGCACATATGTACAAATCCAAATCAAACTATTAACCTGGGCTTTTGTAGGACTATTTTTAAAAATAGGACAGTTACGGTGCTTTGAGAACTGAGTTTTGGAACCACAGAACTAAGGAAAAAGAGCAAATTCTACGATTCTTCTTATAATTTATAGCCATTTTTTTTCATGGCCTGGCTGCTATGAGGGATTACCTATCCGGCATAAGAAACGTGTAGTTCTGTTATGCGCCCTTACAATCTCTGAAAGATCTGATTTGACAAGGTTAACCACTGACACCCTTAAGCACAAAACAATTTTAACATTTTAAGAATCTATTCCACTTACTTGACACTAGCGTCCATAGAAATGGTGTTTTACAATACTCCGGGGGCAGGATGGCATTTTTATGACTGTGGGTAAATTAATCTTCTCCAAAGTGTCAAGGAGACATGAGACCTCAGAGAAGGCTGTAAATATAAATTGAAGTAGTCCACCAGCCAGGGCTGGGTGTAATACTGAGAGATCACACATTCTGCTAAACTTAATGGAATCAAAATCCATCAATCGTCACCTTTCATAATTTCATATGGCAGAACTTTGTTCTGCGGAAATAAATACTGCACTTGGACGTTGGATTTATTATTCCTTAAAGAGTCAGGGATAAAAGCAGGTCACCGAATAAAGGAAACACTTGAATAACTGAAGGATATCAAATGCAGGTGTGGTTCTTGAGTTAATTTAGGCTTAGGGTAGGACTTTTCTATTGACTAGAACTTTTTGAACTCTGGAAATCGTCAACGTGCTCAGCCTGATACAGGCTTCTTCGGAAGGGGCCGTTTGGAATTTGGCCCCGTTCCGATGGTGGGGGGTCCTGCTGAGGGCAGGCGGCTCACATCACATGACGCTAGCGCCTGCCCCCAAATCAGCGATCAGAGGGCAAGATAAAAGTCAATTCAGACTTGGGTCTCCATGTCATATTAATCCTCTGGCGTTAAACTGGGTAGACACCTAAAGATTTATCTGTCTGATGGAAACAAATATCTGTAATTTATGGAAAAACATGAGAATGGAATATTTCATATATTCAGGCAAATTTGTTATATCCATTTGTTTTATCAAATGTTTTCAAACAATTTTATTTCTGTCCATTTTTTAGCATTTGTAAGCGAATGGTTGATTGTCATATGCTCCCATACATTACCAGATTCTGAGCGACCATATTGCCAGTGATTTGTTTTCGCTGTCAGCGATAAATCGCCAGGTGCGCGCTCCCGTGTGCAGCCCCTGATGGTCAGCTGTTTCCCTGCCTCTTCCCCCGGCAGAGTCTCCTGTTCATCAGCGACCATCTCTGTATACAGCTCTGCATCAGACCCTCAGCCTGATTCTGGTTGACTCTGTAAGCTGCAAAGATCGCAGCTTATCTAGACCCGGAGTTCCCGCCCAGCTGGAAAAAAAACCCCCTCTATGAAAACACATGCCCTTGATTTCTCCTGGGCTTGCAAATATCATCGGAAACTGACATATATTTGGAGGCTCCGGGGCGAAGACAGGGTGGGCAGCAGGCGTCATCCACCCACCCTGTCACTGTGCGTCACAGCCGTATTTGCATGGGAATGCCCAGCATTTCCGCCATTGCCCACCACCCCACCCCCCTCCAAGCTGCAAACAGCCCAGCAACAGTGTAAATCGCAGAGCCTGTTCGCAGTTGGGTTTTGCACACAAATGCAAATGCACAAACCCTGAGGGGCAGGGGCCTATTTTGGTTAATTGTGAATGAACAAGAATCCCCCCCCCCCCTTTGTGTAGAATTGTCTATGGTAGACATTCGCTAGTAGAATTTGAATCCGTATAGCTCAGCAGTCGCTAATTTCTGACCAGGCCCAGACCAGCAGCTGCTGTAACTCGTGAGCGTTCACCAGTCATCATGCAACAAGGACTTTCACAAAAGTTTATGTTCTAAACGTCATTTATTTTGTACTGCGCGTCTACAAAAATCAATGCGAGACGGCAGTAAGACAGAAATATTGCCAAATCGTGTCCTAAAAATGGCAGCTTGCATAGGATTAGCAATCCACCGCGGGAAGCAATTAACCGAAGCTAATGGGCAAAGATCTAACTCTCTCAGGTAAAACTGTGACACATCTCAGAATGTTGCCGTTCTCAATGTATTTGTGTCACAGCGTATTTCATGAGTAGGTGTCTTTAGTCCATAATCCTGTAGGGACATTCCGGGTTATATTCTAAAAACTGGATCGTCTAATACAATTACAAATGTAACAAAATGAGAAAAGCAAAACACAAAGGTGCTTATTTATTATTAGGTAATTAATCCAATGATTATAAACTCCTATTGCCACCGCTCACAGTTTATTGTCATATGCAAGGCAACGCCTCTTTACTGTGCGTGTGTGGTTTACTAATTGTGCATGCATGAGTGGTGAGTGCTGGGAAGGGATCACAAGGGTCCCTCTTCCTGTGATTTTTGGCAAAGTGCAGCTAATGGGTTACAAATGGTGTTTATTATTGGTAGGAAAGTATCCCCGATATCTTTCTGCATTTGCAGGCAAAAACATGGAAACGTGGCAGATCTCTCCGACTTCTGCTGCGGTCCCTCACAGATACATTTGGGGGGGATACATAATAGCCATACAGTTGGTATCCTTTGAAAATGGGTTTCTTCGGGGGTTGTTTTTGAAAATTAAAAATGTTGTGGTTACTTCAGGGTAGAACCATGACCCCCCCCCCCTTCCTATGAGGGCATGGCAGGCAGTGACTTATATGTTGATTCCTCTCCTGCCCACCACCCACCATCTCATCACCGTGCCGAGAGAGACCATCAGTATTATTGTGTCCTGCACTCTTCTGTGTTGGATATTAAAATTGTTTTGCTGGAGGGGTAGAGTCCATCTCAACAGCTTACTGTTGTCTCCAGACACCCTATCCAACTAGCTCAACAGGTTATGATCTGTAATCACCATGATTTGTAACCCATACAAATATGACTGCACTTTCTGTAAAGCCAATACGATTACCAGAGTCTCCTCCTCTATGATGGAATAGGGCTTTTCCATGGGGAGCAATATCTTACTGAAGAATATTACGTGTCCTCATCTTGGCCACCTGGCTGAGCACAACTCCTAACCCATAATTGTATGTAAATGGGGGCTTCAACACAGGTGAATAAGCAAAGGACAATTTGAAATCAATAAATACCTTTTCACAGCCGTTTGTACAGTTAATTACCTGTGGAAATGTATTTTTCATAGATCAGTCTGAGGTTTAGCTAGGTTGCTGTAATGGGGTATAAATGTTCTGTAATAAGCAGAGGTCTGGAAAACATGACTGACCAGCTTTTTAGTCCTAGAGGTTGGCCACAGAGTAATTGCCCCTACCACCCCCTGCTCAGTGTCTTAAGTACTGCACTTGACTTATGTCAAGTTAGCATTCTAGTTTAATGGTCAGACAATGCCCTAGTGATTCAGACTAAATGGATCAGGTGTTCCTCCGACGATTGGCTTTAAATCAGGTGGTTCTACTAGCCCCAGGAGATATGAGCAAGTCTCCCACATCCTTCCCGGCCCATCCCTTCGGGCTGTATAGACAAAGGCCAGTGATCGCAGCAATACCGGGGAGTGGACGGTGCTAAAATTACACAAATTACTTAATTTTGCATCATTTTATCCTAGCCCCCTCTTTGTAGACTGGGAGGGTGAAGGTACTTACTGGAAACCTGGTGGGATTCCCTCTATCATGATACCAGCATTGGTATTCTGACTAATGGCATCACCATCGTCGGTCATCGGTATGTATTCCCTTCAACTAGCATATGTGATTATTAATATGTTCACTGGCTTTTTCAGCTACATTCTGCATGCCTTTGGTGATGATTTGCCTGTTGGTGGCAGTGGTGATGGTGTAACCATACTCTGTATTGGCAAAACAAGCTGCATTTTATGGCATATACACTTCCACAAATATCACAGAGAAGATGGTGTCACCTACAAAAGTGTGTGTGAGGGAGGGGGCTGCAGAAAGAAGGGAATGAGCTACAAGAGCACCCAAAGTCTTTAATGCTCCTCTGCCCTTTATTGAATTTGTTAGAGTAATATGGGGCAGTACAGATGGTGTAATGGTTAGCAATACTGCCTCACAGCGCTGAGGTCATGGGTCCTATTCCCATCATGGCTCTAACTGTGCGGAGTTTATATATTCTTCCTGTGCTTGAGTGGGTTTCCTCCGGGTACTCCTGTTTCCTCCCACAATCCAAAAATATACTATTAGGTTAATTGGCTCCTAACAAAATGAACTCTAGAATATCTGTGTGTGCGTGCACATGTGGTAGGGCAGTGGTTCCCAAACTGTGTGCCGTGGCTCCCTGGGGTGCCTCGGGACACATGCAGGGGTGCCGTGGCTTGGTGGTCCAGGACCAACTCAAACTATTAATGGTTAATTATTTAGGAGCAAAACCAGTGCTGGTGGCTGCCAATCATAGAATGTTTACAAACAAAAGCAAATCCTGCCCTTTACCACATAACTGCCTCTAAGAATCGCATTAAAACCCAATCTAATGAATTTTTTTTGGACCTAGGGGTGCCGTGAAAACAATTCTGATTCTCTAGGGTGCCGTGAATCAAAAAAGATTGGGAACCTCTGTGGTAGGGAATATAGATTGAAAGCTCCACTGGGGCAGGAAATTTTGTGAATTTTCAAATATTCTCTGTAAAGCGCTGCGGAATATGTGTGCGCTATATAAATAACTGATAATAAATAAATGTTATTGGCCCCTTTATTATTGGCATTACTTAAAAATAAAATCCCTCATGAAAGCTTTAGATGAAACTGCATTAGATGAGGCGCAAATTCTCTTTGCCGCAATGAAACCTGGTAGAGGGACAGTTATTCGGACATTTAGTAAAGCTCACAAATCCATATACACACACGGAAGTAAAATATAATTATTTGATATTGGAGAAATAGAGTGAAATAATGATTTCAACCAAAATGTTGGTATATGCCAGATCCCCCGCAGCCCTAAAAGGCATTTAAAGATTCCATTTAAACAGCGAAAAAACCCTGCAAGAAGATACAGTATATAAAGAAGTGATTTGAGCTCACAGCAGTTTATACAAATTTAAAAACCTGATTAAACATTTACAAGACGTCCTCAAAAGGTTGTGTGATGTCGGTGTGTTTGATGTAATATTAAAACATGCTTAAGCTGGACTAATGAATTTGTGATCATTAATTGAATAAGACAATACAATAATATGATCCCATCCCCAGCCTATGGAAAGAGAGGGCCGCACACATCAATGATAAACACTTTATGGCACGGCTGATGTTATTATCCTAGGGAAACATTCCCGGCTGACGGATGAAGGACACCAGCTGTACTCTACATCCTGTTATGTCAGATATGTCTGACATATATTGTTATACAGGCCATAAACTTTATGAAAATAACAGTATCACTCAATAAGCTCAATGCCATTGACTGAAAATTATAACATGAACCAAAGTCTTAAAATTACCGAACTATCTAGGGCTGTCTGATAGGGTTGTCTGGGGGGGGGGGGGGGGGGGGGGGGGGGGGGGGGGGGGAGCCAGAGGAACGGTTTTATGTTACCATAATTTATTTTTGAGCTTTTAAGCACCCACTAGCCACAGAAAACTGAACAGTTTGAAGCATTTCTATGAATAATGCATGGTTAGAATAACTCTAAGCATGAGCCTGT
Organism: Crinia signifera; assembly: GCF_055691185.1. Taxonomy (NCBI): domain Eukaryota; kingdom Metazoa; phylum Chordata; class Amphibia; order Anura; family Myobatrachidae; genus Crinia; species Crinia signifera. Next base: position 114,635,864 of record NC_139227.1, read on the forward strand.
TAAATGACCATACTTTAAAGAACAAATAAACCACCATATTGACATTTTCAGATACGTAAAGTGTGATGAAAGGTAAAAACATTGCTACTGTTAACCTGACATCTGATTGGCTCTGATTAAATGAGGCGTCTATACATTTATTGTGATTGTATCTTAACAATAACCTTTAATCTAACTTATCAACTAGAATAACGACATCGACACAACTGAGTTAGATTTAAAAGATCATTAGTATTTAATATTTGGATTGACCCTCTTCCTAAAGGCGCCAAGTTAAAACCAGCTCTAGTCACACGTGTGTAATATGGCGGTAACTTAAACACCCCATCTAAAAATCATTCATAACCAGCCTGGGGAAAGTCTCACCACCCCTTATTTGGCACAGTGTGGACATTGCCTAAATGGAGTGCCCATTTGTTACACCCACCAAGTCAGGACACACGCACTGTTGTTCAATGGGGTAGTACCCCCCAACGAGTAATTATTAGAGCAGCTTCCGGTGATTCTATCGCCATGTGCGTCCCCCACCAGACCGCCAGAGTCCGTCAGAATGGCGCGCACGCACAACATGCTTGCGCACCCCATTCTGTTGGAAGCCCCTGCAGCCGTCTCCCGCTGCTGCCTGTCTCCCCTGCTCGCTGCCCGCTTCCTGCCTATCTCCCTGAAGCAGAGAGAAGCACCCAGTCCCCTCGCCTTGCTGATGGGACATGTGAGCGTCCCCGCCTGCTGGCCACACCCACCACCAGCGCCCGCCGACGCAATGGATAGGTCGCTGGCTGAGGCTGGCTCCATCTGTATACCCCCAAAACATACGCCTCTGAACTCTCTGAACTCCCTGATAGGCCGAACCCAAAACCCCTCCCCGCTAAACCAAACTTGATTGCCTAGCAAGTGTCTTAACACTATTGCCCAATCACTAAAATATAAGACTCTTAAATAATCTTGGGCCTATGCAGCCCTCGCTTAATCTTGCCTCTGCTCTCCATTATAGACAGCTAAAGTCCATTTTATATCTTTAGGGTCATGCCCTAATGGAATCTGGGACTGCATTTGATTGAGCTGCTGTGACATCACTGGCCTACCGCTGTGTATGAATCCACCAATCTGTAAAGCGCATACGTGAAAATCAACTTTTTGAGTCAGTAAATTACAAAAAGAAATGATCTTCCCTCCTAACATAGAGAAGAGAGATTACCATGGTCAGTGAATGATGAGCAACACCAAGGGGCGGTAAGATTGAAGCTATTCTAACATGTTTTGAATGCTTTCCTTATCAGTGGGTCTCCAGGCTTCAAAGTAGCGCCCATTATCTTGACAAGAGGACTTGTATTAATTTTAAGCAACACTTTGACAAATTCCAAGAGATTCCATCAAAAGACCTTTCCGATATCCATCAAAACTAAATCATCTACAAGTAAAGTACATTTGAGGAATCCTCCAGTTCACTTTGCTGACCTGTTGGTTATAAAACCATGCAAATAGATTCAGTGTGTTGGCAGAAGCTTGTTGTTGTGGTATTATACAACATTAATTCCTTGGTTCAGATATTTTCTACCACTGATCACCAGGGAAACTCAATGACTAGGCAGATCAGAGCTCTCATTCCAACTGTATTTTCCACCTTCGTTTGGCCAACATACACCGCACCACAGTCAACTGGCAAGGCATGGTTGGTTGCAATCCAAATGCAAGAACCTTTTCTTTTTAATAAAGAACATCTGGGCCGTTTTATATTGCTATCTGTAATGTCATTCCTAATGTGCACATTGAAATGTTTCATGATCTTAGAGAACCACATGTAACATACACAGCCACTGTGAAACAGTCCAGTGTGGACAAATGATACCGAACACTTCATCAAGGGCTCAACAAGGCTTTGTAGTTAGGAATTGTACAGAACAATTATTAACATTTTCAAGACATGTTTTTTTCCTTAGCTTCCTAGTATAAGAAAAAACATAAATTGCAATGGACCAACAGAGACTTGCATTCTACATGATAATGAACTGCACAGATCCCAGTAGCTATTAGCGGCCTGGAGTTTGGTAAATCCAACAGCAAAGCTGTCCTATAGAAACCTTTGGGGGCTTTGCAGTTGGAAATTGAGGGACGTTGCAGAGATATCTGCAGTGGTCCCTCCATCTAAAATGCTGGGGAACCTTAATACTGTATTTGTGAAAACCGAACAAAAAAGAGAAGAAAAAGAATAGAGCTGTTCGTTTGGTGTGTTTCTCGTTGAGGTTCAATGACACGAGAAACACACCAAACGAACAGCTCTATTTTAATTTTTCTCACACCTTAACACATGAAATTGCACTCTCACAATTGATTTTAACCATATTTTCGCTGCTTTTTAACTCTGATAATAATAAAAGTTTAATTTAAAATCTTTTTTTTTTCTTGGGACACTATACAAAATATAAATATGATTGAATAGATGCTATTTTGAGCAATCATAAGCCAATTCTGAGTGCCCCTTGTAGGAATTATTTTTCTTCTTTTTTTGTTCAGTATTCATATCAATTCCTGGGATGCATCTCTCTGAATATGAAAACTGAATTAATAGGTATATTTACACACAGAGATTATTTGGCAATCACACTACCAGACTGTGCGGATTAATTTTTTAGTCCAATCTATTTGTGAAAACCACAAATGTTAGAAACACTCTTAAATAAAAATGTATTTGAAAAAATCCACATCCCTTGAAGTCCCATCATGCCTTGCAGCAGTTTTGCTTATAGGGAATGCTAAAACTATGGAAAAGCATGATGGGATGTGTAGTTTCACAACAGCTGGAGGACCATCATGCCTTGCAACAGTTTTGCTTATAGGGAATGCTAAAACTATGGAAAAGCATGATGGGATGTGTAGTTTCACAACAGCTGGAGGACCATCATGCCTTGCAACAGTTTTGCTTATAGGGAATGCTAAAACTATGGAAAAGCATGATGGGATGTGTAGTTTCACAACAGCTGGAGGACCACAGTTTGGACATGCCTGAGATAGAGGAAAATAACTTTATTGTGATGTGTGAGTCCCTCTTTGTCTGCTCCCTACTGATAAGTTCAGCGCTGCAGGTACAGAGCCCGGTTGAATTCAGCAAACCAGATATTATCTAAAGATGGGTCAGGAAAGTGCTGGCCAGTAGGCCACCGGAGAAAGGGGGGCACAGGGGGTTCCCTTAATCTGTCCCTGGCCTACCTCTGAAGCCTACCCCCTCCATAGCATGCTTCCAACTCATCACTTTTCCCATTTTTTGTCTCAACGCCCCCTGAAGTCCGGCACCTACGGCATGTCCTGCCTAGTTGCAGCCCTAAGAAGGGTAGGTGCAATAGAAGTGTGTAGTGGAGGTGGTGTAAACTGCACATATTGTTGAGGAGGGAATGGAAGGAACATATCGTTGATCTTCAGGGCAATGCATTATACCCCATTTCTCATCTCAAAAGCCGGGTTGCACCTCAGATTTGGTCATGGGTCCGTCCTGGGAGCGACAGAGCATTAGTGAAGTAAGTCCCCCACAGCAACCCGACAATAAGCTGGGTCACTGACATCAGAAAGGTGGCGGGTGGATCATGAGTGCATCATCAGGGGAGGAAGCAGTGCTTGGAGCTGATGCTGCCTCCTCCCTATAGTGTGAACACAGCAACCCGGGTCTGACCTGGGATTGACCCATGAGCCGGGTGGGTAGGCGGTATCTCCGGGAGCCAGCCAGCATGTTCAGGACAGGAGCAGGAAGCCGGGTGGGGGAGAGAGTGCTCCATGAGCCGGGTGGGTAGGTGGTGTCTCCGGGAGCCAGCCAGCATGTTCAGGACAGGAGCAGGAAGCCGGGTGGGGGAGAGAGTGCTCCATCAGCCGGGTGGGTAGGCGAGGTCTCCAGGAGCCAGCCAGCACGTCTAGGACACTTCTTAGGCTGTCTGTGCGGCCTGCGCAGTGTGACCTATGACCTCATCATGCTGCGCAGGGCCGCACTGCCGGGTACAGGGGAAGTCGGGCAGCGCAGTCTAATCCCGAAATACCAGGATTGGATACACCAATCCCGGGATTGAAATCCCGGTGTTTTGGGGGCCAAATCCCGGTATCCCGCCGATTCCGATCAAGGGATTGGCCACCCTAGCCCCAATGTCTCCTTAAATATGTAAAAAAGAAATACAATTTAATACTAACGATTGATGGCCACCCGTGTGGCTAGTGAATGATCATCCTACTTTAATGTTAATGGGCCTATTTTTTATGAAGTACTGGAACTGTAGCTCCATCCGCCCCATTGGTAATCTGGCCCTGGCTAGTCGGGGGCGCGCATCAGTCATCAAACACATTATTACGAGCAGCTTCTGATATAAACCACATTTGCAGGCAGCTGTGGAGATTGCAGAGTCATCATTTATTACTGTGATAAGGATTGAAGTAAATCCTCCCAAGTATTCTCCTGCCAGGCCGCCTGGACTAGTGATAGGAGATAAAGGCTTAAGGGGAATGTGGTCCGGGAACTTCCAAAACCTGAGCAGGGGAAGTGACAGTCTTGTGATGTATGTGATAAGGACACGTAGGATACATACTGTACCCTACTGTAATTCAACATTCATAATGGCCACATGCAGTAATAATGGGCACATGCCAGCATAAAGCATCGTACTGATGTCAGCAGTATAACTAGAAATAGAATAATAAATGGGGGGGCGTGGCTTGGCCAAGCATGTGAGAGGTAGCAGACTCTCTGAGCTCTCCGTCCATCCGTTTGGAAAATCCTTATTCCTGCACTGGAATCGTTACCAGCACCTGCCTACAGCCTGCCTGAACACCCCCTGCTATCAGCCGCCCGTTTGCCGCCCGAATTGCCCACATACCTGCCCCTGGAACGCTGTGGGAACCTGGACGCGATCCGGGGTTGGAGGGGACCCGCCGCCATCTTGCTGTCCTGAGAGCGCGGGCTAGCTGGCTTAAGCTGCCCCCGTACAGCCCTGCCGTCACCCGACTCTCCCCTGCAGCAGTACCCGACTTGAAAGGTGAGCCCCGCTGCGCGGCGCTGAGCTGAGCTAGACTCCGGCTCCCGTCCCCCCGCTCACGTGTAACTGGAGCGGCTGGCTGGACGCGAGGTATTCGCGCCTTCCACCCGACCACCCAGCGGGAGGCAGCGATCCCCCATTGGATACAGTCACCTGCCTGGAAGTCCTGCTCGCCGCGCACGGAGCCTCCGGAGCTCCTGTAACATATAGCGGGGGTGAGCGCACTGGGTCCTGGCTACTGAGCCTGCCGCCATCCTCTCCCCCTGCTTCAGGCCTCTACTTCTCTCTGGCTATTGAGCCTGCTGCTATCCTCTCCCCCTGCCTCAGGCCTCCATTTCCTCTTACTGAACCGGCATATACATATCCTGACTTTACTGCCCACATCAGGGATCTATCTCTAAGTGCCCAGCGGCCAGCTCATAAGTCCAGAGCGTGTCCCCCCCCCCTCAGCATAACAGCATCTCCCTGCAGCCTGGAAGCATCTGAAGCTACTCCTAACCTGGTCTCCCTATTCTTGCTCCCCCCTGCAACTCACATCAGGCCTGGGATTTGCCTAGGTAACAGACAAGGCTGCTCAACATGGGGAAAACGAATGCAGCGTCTGCTGCAGCTAGGCTGGAAAAGTTTGCACGTGGAACCCAGCCTTCATCCTCCACGCAGTCCTCCCAGACCTCTCCCTCCCCTTCGCCCCCTCAGTCAGAGGTCGACGCTCCTGACGCTGAAAGCTCAATTCAGTCTACTCAACAGATCCTCTTAGCTATAACGGCGTCCGAACAGAGAGTCACTGGTGAGATTGGCCAGGTGCGCTCGGATATCTCCCTGCTTCGACATGACATGCAAAAAATAAGAGAGAGGGTGGGAGAGGCGGAACACCGTATATCCGACCTGGAGGACACAACTAATCCCCTTAAATCTGCAGTTGCCGTCCTTACCACCCAGATGTCAGAGGTCAAATCTAAATTGTCGGACATGGAGGGGCGCCTGCGCCGGAACAATGTCCGTTTTGTTGGCCTCCCTGAGCGGGCGGAGGGATCCTCCCCGGAGAAGTTCCTGGAGGGGTGGCTCCTAAACCTGTTTCCTGGCGGTGAATTCAGCCAGCATTTTGCTGTGGAAAGGGCCCATCGCATCCCTGCTAGGGCTCCCCCGCCAGGTGCCCCCCCGCGTACATTTATCGCTCGCTTCCTCCACTACAGAGACAGAGACGCTGTCCTCCGCCTGGCCCGTCTACAGGGCCCTTTGAAATGTGACAACCAAGTTGTGGCAGCATATCCAGACTTTGCAGCGGACGTTCAAAAAACTCGTGCCCAATTTCTTCAGATCAAAAGAAGACTTCGGGAGCAGCAAATCCAGTATTCAATGATCTTCCCGGCACGATTGAGGGTGGTGGTTGACGGCAACTCCCACTTCTTCAACACCCCTCGGGATGCTGAACAATGGCTGGATCGCAGGCCGCGGGGCCCACCCTGATGCTACCCACGTGAGCATGATGGTGTTACTGTTGCATCCAGGAGAATATTTGGCCCTGTGGCAAAATGTTGTTTCTCTTGTTCATCTCCCTTAGGTCCGGGGGTAATCCATGCGTTTCTATTTTCAGGTTGCAGTGTGTTTGTGCGGTTTATTGTGCAGGAAATGTGTGTTTTTTTTTTTTTAATGGAGCTCAATGCTGGGAAATAGTTATCTGTCTATAGGCGAGTACTGGTCTATACCTTTGGGTATACAAAGTTTAGCTATAGTTGGGTAACCCCTTTTTTCTTTTTGGTTGTTCGGGATCCAAAGTATATCTAATGTTAGATAGGTATACCGGGTGGGGGGTAATGTTGCGGGGTTTTTTTCTTTTTTATTCTCTAACTATGTTTTTGTTTAAAGTTAAGTTGGTGCTGACTGTGTTTTTTGACAGGAACGACTATATTATAATGTGCAAACTTGCCTACTGTACTAGCGTAGAGTCAACTCCCCACTGGCTGCTGCTGTCAGGTCCCACGTCAACAGGGAACAGATTACATGTATCTACGTATGTCTCCCTTCCTTATGTAGCCTCCCCCCTCGCCTCTGATTCTCCTCTGTCCATCTCTATGCCCTTCTCTATCAGCTCCAACTATGGCTCATACCCATAACCTAGCGGGGCTCCGCATACTCGGCTGGAATGTCCGTGGCCTCAACGACCGTGTTAAGCGCTCCCTGGTCCTTGCAGAGATTAAAAGGAATAGGGCGGATATAGCATGTCTCTCAGAGACTCACCTGGTTGGCACAAGAACTATGTCACTCAAGAAACCTTGGGTCGGCCACATGTTCCATTCCACCTTTTCCAACAACGCTAGGGGTGTGGCGATTCTAATCAAAAAAACCATAGGCTTTCACCTTACACATCACCAAATAGATCAACATGGCAGATATGTTTTTCTGAGGGCCCACGTTAACCATGTTCTCCTCAATATACTTGCCATTTACGTTCCCCCCCCCCTATAGCAATGACGTACTTAGAAGGGCAGTATCCTTCCTGGCTTCCTTCCCATCTGTGCCGACGGTCTGTATTGGGGACTTCAATAATATTTTAGATAATACCCTAGACAGATGGACGGGCGCAACTAATCCCACTCCTTCACCTATTCCCTCTCCCACGCCATTTGCTAAACTGATCAACGAACTTAACTTAATAGACATCTGGCGACTTAGACACCCACATCAGAAGCAGTTCTCCTGCTACTCTGCTGGCCATCGCTCTTTTTCCAGAATAGACCTTACGCTGATCTCTCCAGACCTCATACACAAAACTAACCTAGTTGACTATCTACAGAGAGGGATATCTGATCATTCCCCCATGGTTGTAGTTTTGGATCTGATGCCCTCCAGGGGTGCCAGTACCTGGAAGCTAAACCCCTTCTGGCTCACCTTGATGACTGACGGTGATGCGTTACTCGGGGAGTGGTCGGATTTTCAGGAACATAATGCGTCATGTACGGACCCCCACATCCGTCACGACACGTTTAAGACTGTTATCAGGGGTTCCCTCATAAAGCGCATAGCTAACATTAAAAAAGCCAGCAGGGAGGAGGAGTCAAAATTAGAACTTGCATGCTCTCAACACGAGGCCACATACCTGAGCTCGGGTCTGTTGGAGGATGGAGTGAGATGGGATGGAGCGCGCAGGCTCTGGACGGACTATCTACTTGACAAGTCTAAGCGTGGGCTCCTGTTCTCTGCACATGCTAAATATACCCAGTCGGATGCGGGAGGCGGCTACTTGGCGTATCTCGCCCGAGACGAAAGATCAACTAACTCTGTCCAAAAGATATGCGACTCTGGGGGAGTGGAATACCATACCACCCCTGAAATCGCTCAAACCTTCTTATCATTCTACTCCTCGTTGTACACGTCCCGGGCGACTTACACCTCTGTCCAACTGGAGCAGTATCTATCAAAGATAAACATACCCACCCTCTCCCGACAGTCTGTAGACCTCTTGGAAGCAGATATCACTACTTTAGAGATTGAGACCGCAATTGCCTCCTTCCCTAACAAGAAAGCCCCCGGTAGTGATGGCATACCGATTGAGGTGTATAAAACGCATAAAGATTATTTTGTCCCTTACTTACTCCAGCTGTACACTGACCTCAGAAGGGTTGGGGGCCTCCCCCCTTCCATGTCGGAGGCAGTCATAGTTGTAATTCCAAAGCCTGGAAAAGACCCCTCCCTCCCGGACTCGTACCGTCCCATCTCGCTCCTCTCAACCGATGTTAAAATATTAGCAAAAATCCTCGCTACCAGACTGAATGCAGTGGTCACTTCCGTTATACACGAGGACCAGTCAGGCTTTATGCCTGGCCGCTCCACTACCCGTAACCTCAGGCGACTCTTCTGTCATCTACAGCGAGATACAAACTGTGGGTCGGGGGCAGTGGTGGTGTCGCTCGACGCTGCCAAGGCCTTCGACTCTGTGGAATGGAGCTACCTATGGGAGGTCCTACGCGCCTTTGCCTTTGGCCCTAATTTTATCAGTTGGATAAGGCTATTATACTCCTCCCCGATGGCCCGTATTTCGGTTAACGGCTATGTGACCCATGCATTCCCACTTGGTAGAGGAACTAGACAGGGGTGCCCCCTCTCCCCTGCCCTATTTGCCCTGGCGATAGAGCCCTTGGCTATTGTTCTCCGCACCACCCCGGCTGTCCGCGGTGTCTCTATAGGCAATAGGGAGGATGTCGTCGCTCTATATGCAGACGACACTCTCCTTTTCCTTAATGACGCCGGAGCTTCCCTTGAGGCGGTCCTGCGAATTGTTGAGAGATTCGGCTCATTCTCTGGCCTTCTCATAAACTGGGGTAAGTCAAGCATTATGCCTCTTTCAGGTGTAATTCCGAGTGAATTGATACCCTCCTCCCCTCTGCAATGGGTCCTCAAATTTAAATACCTGGGAGTATGGATAACCCCTAAAGTGACGGAGTTTGTACCACTCAACATAGACACCATTACTACTCAGTTTAAGGGGCGGGTCCGCCAGTGGAAGAAACTTCCTCTTATTGTCATGGGCCGCGTCAACTTAATAAAAATGACGATACTTCCCAAATACCTGTATCTGCTCCAGCACTCCCCAGTATACATCCCTAAGCATGTCTTTACGGCCATAAATAGCTTAATATCATCCTTTATTTGGGGGAGCAAGCCGCCTAGGATAGCCCTTAGGACACTGGTCAAGCCCAGAGTTGATGGGGGGTTGGGTCTTCCCAACCTCCAGGCCTACTATCTAGCAGCCCAACTTATGCACCTATCAGATTGGATCTTGGGACGCTGTGGTTCCACCTTTGAGTGCTCCTATGCCGAGTGTGTGGGGTCCCGCCTTCCCCCCACTCAATTTCTTCTCTCTTTCCCTTTCAGTCCTACTCTCTCCCCTCTCTTCAGACAGGCGCTGCTGGTGTGGCGTCAGACCCATAGATTATGGAACTGGAGGGGCATTGACTCAGAGACCCCCCTATGGTACAATAAGACATTCCCAGAGTTTAGGCAGTTATCCAGGGACGGTTTCTGGCTTAGTGTGGGTCTTACGTCAGTCTCCCAGCTGTTCCTGGCTGGGTCCCTTAAAACATTCCAGCAGCTGGCAGAGGAGCATCAGCTCTCAAATAGGCTCTTCTACCGATTTCTACAACTCCGACACGCAGCCAGGGCTCAATTTCCTAACTCCCCTCCCGCCACTTCCGACTCTCCGATTAAAATACTATTAAAAAATCTAAACACGAAGGGTCAGATATCTACTATATATAATAATCTTAGCAGACAGATAGATATTGATAGCCTAGACTCCCTTAGGGGTAAATGGGAGCCTAACATTGGAACCCTGGATGCAGAGCAGTGGAGTCAGATTTTGGAATCGGTTAAGTACACCACCCCATGTCTTAAATACCAGCAGATCTCTTTCTATATTCTTCATAGAGCCTATCGCTCTCCAGTCTCCATGCACAGAGCGGGACTCAGATCAGACGACAGCTGCCCCAGGTGTGCCTCACCCGGTGCAGGCTTCTGGCACATGTTATGGCTCTGTCCACAGGTTTATAGCTTTTGGGAGGCAGTTTGGATTGATATAATCACTACTGAACCATCAGTCCCTCCCATCGCTCCTAAATACTGTATGTTTGCTCTTGACCTAGAGGAATCACTCTCACCTTCAATTTATAAATATGTTCTATGCTTAACAACTCTGGCCAAGGTTCTCATTGCCAGGAAATGGTTTGACCCTACATTCCCAAATATATACAACTGGAGGGCTCTCGTGAACGAGGTTTCGGGGCATGAGAGATTCACCTTCAAAGCCAGGGGTTCACTCACTTCTTACTATAACAAATGGAGCAGATGGACCTCCTCTAGATTCGCCACAGCCGTCGACATCAGGCCCAACATCCCTAATCCTTGACTCCGGCTATGGGGGAGCCTATATTTATATATATTTATGTTATTATGTATATTTGCAAGTGTACTTACTTCTCTTTACCACGATACATGTAGACCATCCGCATTTATTTATTGGACTGGGCCCCATCATCACAATGGGGTCGTTCCTAAAAACACTAACGCGTTATGCCTCCGTCTCAGACAGCACCATGAACTGAACTTAATCCTTTATTGTCACAGTGTTTTTTTTTGTTTTTTTTTTAGGTAGGGGGATGGGGGGTGGGGGTAGTGTTAAGTTAGATAGTTAAGCTTCTGTTAAACTGTTAAAATGAAAATTTATATATGTGTGCTGTTTCATATGTATAAAGCATAGATGTATCCATACGCTTACCCAGATACTTATTTGACTACAAAGGACCGACAGAGACTACACCAAGTTATACACGAAAAAGTTTTATTATGTCTTGTATTTCTTTGCCCGGCAAACCTTCTGTAAACACTGTTTGGATGTTATAATGACACTGTACATGTTTTATGCTTTCTAACAATATGTACAATAAAAAATTACTCAATTTAAAAAAAAAAAAGAAATAGAATAATAAATATAGTATATCAGCGACACTATTAAAATTCCTGTGCCGGCAATGAATATATTATTGGCTTTAAAAATAAACATTGGTGGGAGTGTGTATGCTTCGTGTGGAGCAGGGGAGCGAGCGAGGCGGTCAGCTGGCTCGACTGTGTGGCCGGGCCAGGGTGCAGGGTTCCGCCTGGAACAGGGCAAATGAGAGGTCGGCCGGGGGGCTTGAGTATGCTCCATCTGGAGCAGGGCGGGGGAGCTGGAGGAGGCAGTGGTGCGGTCAGCCGGGCTGAAAGTGGCTCATCTCTCAGCCCGGCGGCCGTACACACATAGCGATGATGGCTGAAAAATGAGCCATCACCACTAGATGTGCTAGTAAAACCAGCTGACGGCCCACCTCGCTACCGATGATGCGGAATCGCGCATCTTTGCTAGCAGTTTGAAGGGGGTTATAGGAACTGGCTACCTGTTGGCGCTAATGCAGCCTTGAGTCTGTACTAACCCACAGCTATCACCAAATAGCAATATACAAAAAAATACAATACAACAGAATTTGGGATTCCAGGCTTCTAAGGCGCAAAGATCGATAGTGGGACTATCAGATGATGATGTTTCTCTTGGTCTTGTCACTATTCTGAGTATTCATACTCGGTGGAGATATGCAAACAGAGCAGAGATGGGGAGAAAGCCAACTGTTATATGTTGTTCCTCATTCCAACCATAGATAAACGTAATAAAAAATAAAAAAATTTTTTTGATGGGCGTACCCCACTCACGATATTAGCGATATTGATGCCAAGAAGGTTGTCATGGCGACTGTCTGCCCCGGAAGTGTTTCAAGAAGGACACCAACAGTAAATTGGACTTGACACTTATTCTGTACATTGTTTTTTGGTGTTGTTGTTATATAAAACTGTTCTCTATTGGATACATCACGGATGTTAATAAATTGGCACTTTGGTAAACGGGATGTGATGTGCACACGAATAGTTGTGACATCACTTCCTGTTAAGGTTAACAGGCTGCTCAGGGTATAAATGGATGGCCTCACACACCCCACAGGCATGTCTTGAAAAAGGTGTTGACACACCGAAACGCGTCGACTGCCAGTGTGGAGTGTGAGCAGCCATCACCATCTATACCAAGGAACCCCAACATTGGATGTACGTATTTGCCTTTTTTCAAAGATTTTTGTTTTTTTGTTTTTAAAGAATTTTTATCTTGATGTTTCTGGATTTACCTGGATATTTCTATCTGTAGTGTGACCGTATGTGGTCTCTATGTTGTACCCCCCTGTTTTTATGGTACATCTGTCTGTCATGGGGACAGAGGATGTAATTTTGGAATAAAGAATTTTTTCACTTTTATAAAAAACACCTGGCAAGGATTTTTTTCTTGATGCTTTGAGTGGACTTTCTACGGCTTATTATATTCATCATTTTTTCTGGGTATATATTAATAATGGACCAAATGATGATACTGGTATAAGAAATACAAGACCAAAGAAACCTTTATGAGAGTTTCAAGACTTACTGAATCGTAAGTCTGGTACGCATGAACATCTCCTTCCCTTTAGAAGATATCCCCTGGTACTCTCTGTTCTTCCTATTGCACAAGGTGGAGGGTCTTGGTTCTTACGTGTAAAGATACCTTTATACACTTAAAACAGCACTTCACAGTGTGAGTTGTGGTATGCCCCCAGTTCACATTCACTTTTCAGAGTCAATTATTTATTTCTAGTAACACTGAAAAATATTTTACACATTGTATATGTGTTTCACTTTATGTACGTTGATTGGATGAGAATTTCAACAACTCACTGAGTAGACAGAGGACGTCTAACAAAGAACCTGCTACGGGCCTGTTCACCATCTGAAATACCGTGAGTGGGGTACGCCCATCCTATCCTTATTGTTTCATTTGTTCTCACAAAGATACCTTTATAGGTGTACCCTCACCGTTTATTTGGTGAGTGAGGTACGCCCATCTTGTCTGAATTGTCTCACTGTTTTTTCACAAAGAAACCTTTATAGGTGTACCCCCACCGTTCACTTGGTGAGTGAGGTACGCCCATAAAAAGGACAAAATAAACTTTTGTTCCGTTTTCCTGGAATTCTTATTCTGGGAACTAAGTAAAGGACACATATTAATACATATAATTTGTTTATTTGTTCACCTGTATGCACATACACGGAGAGAATAAAAGGTCGACGTGAAAGAATTTGAAGGTCCTTAAAGATAACGCTACGTGTTTATACCCCTCCGCTAATATCGTGAGTGGGGTACGCCCATCAAAAAAATTTTTTTATTTTTTATTACGTTTATCTATGGTTGGAATGAGGAACAACATATAACAGTTGGCTTTCTCCCCATCTCTGCTCTGTTTGCATATCTCCACCGAGTATGAATACTCAGAATAGTGACAAGACCAAGAGAAACATCATCATCTGATAGTCCCACTATCGATCTTTGCGCCTTAGAAGCCTGGAATCCCAAATTCTGTTGTATTGTATTTTTTTGCTAGCAGTTTATCGCTGGTGCATAAAAACTAGGCGACTGTGAGCTCAAAATCGCTCAAAGTGGCCAAAATCTGCGATTTAGACCTGAAAATTGCCTAGTGTGTATGGGCCTTAACACTGCAGGTTTTTGTGATATCCTAGCTTCAGCTTCAAAATAGCTGCAGTTCTATTAAAGTCACCCCCCGCCCCTTGTAATGAACGCCACACACCGTAATGGCACTTACACATTATGCCGCACACTGAAATGCCACTTACACATTGTGCCACACACCGTAAGGCTGCCCAGTGTTTATGCCGAGCGATCATGTGAAAATTGCTGCCCGGAAAATTGCTCAGGTGATTTTCACGGGTGGTGAACCACTTCCCACAGAAAGAGAGTGTAACTTTCCTGTTAGACGTAGATGAGAGCTGGAAAAAAAAAAAATCAGTGATTTCCAGTAGAGATTTCAGTTGTAGACTCAGGTGAGAAATGTGGAACAGGGACACTCGTCTCTGAAATAAATGAAAAGAAAGGAACAAGACAGGCAGTAAGGTAAATTGGAATTACAGAGCAAATACACTAGGAGTGATTATATGCTGATGTCACACAGGTGAAGAACATCACATTACAAGGATGCTCTGTCCTGGAGCCTGACAGACTGTTGTCTGTGTGTGACAGAGAAGGAGCCGTCATGCTGGGCAGAAGATTAAAAGGACAGATGGGGACCTAAATGTAGTTACAAGGAGATAATATGAGTATCAATGCGGAGACAGTCGCAACTTCCCCTGCACATCTCTAGTCCTACAGCAGAAGCTCTACAATAGACTCAAAAATTAAAACTGAGATTCCCACCAACCAGCAATGTTCCCAAATCATTGATAGCTTATGGCTGATATTGAATACTTTCCCCATTGGAGGACGGCAGTGGTGTTTAATTGTCCTAGAAATCAAGGGCGTATGGATAGCCAGATGGACCTCAACTGCCCACAAAACTCACTATTGCTTCAGTCTTCTTCTCACGCCTGCATGGTGACCAATCAGTGAGGTTGTTTGCCAGGTGGGTGGAGACATGTGCTGTTCCATTTCACTGACTGGCTGAGCAGCTTGAGGTCTTGTGCAACGGGACCTTGCTGGAGTACTGGCATCAGGGGGGGGGTTTTGGCGTCTGCGGTTATTGGTGGTACCTCTCTGTACACCGGGGACATGCGGTGAGGTAAATAGATGGGGTGTCCCTGGCAAGGGAATACGGTCATTGGGTCTACAGTATGTTGGTCGACAAGCATTGGTTCAAAACCGTTAGGTCAACATGGTTCTAGGTTGAAATGGTTCTAGGTCAACAGGTCATTATGTCGACAAAAGCATTAGGTCGACAGTCAAAACATCAACGTGGGGGTTTTCACTGTTTTTTGAGCCGACACATTCCGATAGGCGGTATTTCATGCCCTACCATCCACTAGGGCAGGACAGGCCAACCTGTGTCTCTCCAGATGTTGTGAAACTACAAATACCAGCATGCCTTGCCACAGTTTTAAAACTCCTTTATAGCAAAACTATGGCAAGGCATGATGGGATTTGTAGTTTGACAACATCTGGAGAGCCACAGGTTGGCCAGGTCTGCACTAGGGCATGGTGGGAGAATAAAATAAGGTGCCCGCAGCATTGTGAGTGAAGCGAGCGATGCAAGGGGATGCAGTGCACTGGAAACTGTGTCCATGCCTACTGTGTCGACATTCGGGTAAAAAACAGTGAAAAACCCCCATGTCTACCTTTTGACTGTCAACCTAGACACTGTTGACCTAATGCTTGTGTCAACCTAAACCCATATATTGATTAATGCTGATTGCTGTGTCTGCCCCTGGCTCACTCTGGGCCCCTCCCTTTGCTGTCCACAGCTTGTTTTATCTCCCCTTATTGCCTTACTGTACTTACAGCACTGCTCCCCCCCTAACATTGTCCCTGCTACCCGCAGCTAACTTTGGCAAAATGGAGAATATACAAACTCCACACAGAGTATATAGTTGTTGCAGTGTTTTTTTCTTGGGGGGGGGGGCACCAAATGGCTGCCTTACCCTGGGCGCCGGAAACCCTAGTTCGGCCCTGTCCTAACACATATTAAATAATGTCGTATTAAGAGTTAAACAATGTAATATGAAAACCAAAGCCACAATCGAACCTCAGATACAATAAAGGCTCTACAGGCTAAATAAGCAAAAAAACAAGAGTTTACAAAGTCCTCTAGATTAAATCTAGTAATGACAACAATAACCTACAAGCAAACAAAGATGGCTTGCAGCAATTTATCATTAAACTATTTAATACCAATCTTCAAAATACATTGAAATTGAGGTTGACTTTTTATTTCACACTACTTAATCTTGGTCATGTTAGATACTGCCCATGAAATGCAATGTGCATTGATCTACTGCACGATTCTAGAACAACTGCAGATTCTTAATCATTTCTCCTTAATAACACTAAACCCACTGGGCTGAAGTGCAAGAAATTAAAGTAAAAATTAAGCCCATCCATCATTTTCCATGAGCCATGAAAAAAAAAAAAGAAGAAATATAGAAATGAGGATTCTATTTAAATTGCTTTATGCTCCTGCTTCATGCGAATATATTTTTAGAAAGACTGCGCACAGTTTTCTATGACCTGTGATGTGGTTCAGAGCACATGGCTTACATTAATGTGTTCAGCATTCTGTCATGTGTTCAATATTGTCGGAATCCTTTGGGAAATGTTTTACCTTTCTTTTTCTATAGTTCTCTTACTGCTGCTAAAATGAATATTACACACATGTATTCATCAAACCCTACGGGCGCTCTTCACGCCGCCTTAAGGGGATCCGCCCCCTTAACCTGTGAACATCTCTATTGCATGAAATATGGTTTGTGCAGGAGGGGCGGGTCTGATATACTGTGGCCTCTTAACCTGTGAACGCCTTTATTGGGTGAAATATGGTTTGTGCAGTAGGGGCGGGTGGGGAAGTAGTGCGGGTGCGGAAGGTGTGATGTTTCGACAGGTGGATGTGGTGCTGCTTTGGTTGGCGGAGTGGCCAGTGCGGTGATGTGGGTACATCCACATGTAACGCTGGGCGTTCCCATATGATAATGGGGCAGCCCGACGCCCCCTCCCTTCTCCACCCCCAACGCGCCATGTAAGGTGCGTGCTCCCGGTGAACCAAAAGTTCCCGTGGGTGCACGCACCCTACGTCTCCACATGTACAGAAACGAGCATGCGCAGACGTGCAACATCGGTCCTCCGTGCAAATGCACGGAGGACCGAATGAATAAGAATAACCCCCTAACTTTCACACACATGCACACATATTTTCACACATCTAAACATACAAATGCACACATTCATACAGTCAAAAATATTAAGCAGTTATACACACACACACACACACACACACACACACACACACACACACATACAAAAAGTGCCTCTGCCATGAGTCACACTCACCATTTAAGGTGGCACAGGCTGGGGTACTTGTGTATTATCACGGCGCCCTAGATTTCCATCGTAGGGCATTATACAATGAAAAATCGCGTCGCATCACATGCGCTGCGATGCGATGCGAGGCGATTTTACCAGATTTTTAATTGTATACCCACCCTAATGGCTCATGGGTATGCAAAATGCCTCCCCATTGTTAACGCCACCCCACTATCAATGCCAACCCAAAGCGTGGCGAGCGCAGCGGTACGTGAGGGGCAGCGATACGCGAGGGGCAGTGGTACGCGTCCTATGACCTTTTCATACCCCCACTATCCACGTCGGCATGGAGTTGATCTTATTAAGTGTGGCGAGCGCAGCGAGCCACCGAGCCCGAAGTATGGCGAGCGTAGTGAGCCCCGCGAGGGGACGCGCATAACTTCACAGGTATACGCGTCTCCTCGCGGGGCACGGTGGCTCGCTGCGCTCACCACACTTTAGAAAATCAACTTCACACCGACGCGGATAGTGGGGGTATGAAAAGGTCGTAGGATGCGTACCGCCGCCGCTCGCCACGCTTTGGGTTGGCGTTGATAGTGGGGTGGTGTTAACAATGGGGGGGCATTTCACATACTCATAACCCATCAGGGTGGGTATTCAATTAAAAATCGGGTGTGGGGCGCCCATTTAACATGGAAATCAATAGAAAATCGCGTCCATCGCATTGCGTCGCAATATTAAAATTGTATACACAGCCTCGGGAAAAGGCTGAAATAGGGGCCATCGCATGCCATCGCATACCTTAATTAGTGGCATGCGATACGATGGGCGCCGTGATAATACACAAGTACCCAGGCTGGTGCTGGAGGTTTCCTCCCCTGCTCATGCAGCTGGCTGGCCTGGAACTGGCTGTACTGTACACTGTGTACAATACAATGCTGTGTAGCTCTGCCCCCTTTTTGGACATAGAAACATAGAAACATAGAATTTGACGGCAGATAAGAACCACTTGGCCCATCTAGTCTGCCCCTTTTTTAAACATGTTACCTCAAACCATATTTGATCCTTATTTTTTTTGTAAGGATATCAATATGCCTATCCCAAGCATGTTTAAATTGTACTACTGTATTTGCCTCTACCACCTCTGATGGGAGGCTATTCCACTTATCTACTACTCTTTCTGTGAAGTAATTCTTCCTCACATTTCCCCTGAATCTTCCTCCCTCCAGTGTCAGTGCATGTCCTCGTGTTCTGCTGCTCCTCTTCCTGTGAAGAATGTCTCCCACCTGTACCTTCCTCCCTCTAGTGTCAGTGCATGTCCTCGTGTTCTACTGCTCCTCTTCCTGTGAAGAATGTCTCCCACCTGTACCTTGTTATAACCCTTGATTTATGTGAAAGTTTCTATCATGTCCCCCCTTTCCCTTCTCTGCTCTAAAGTATACATATTAAGATCTTTTAGTCTTTCTGGTACGTTTTGTGATGTAGGCCATGCACCATTTTAGTTGCTCTTCTTTGTACAGTCTCTAATGTATTTATATCCTTCTGGAGATATGGCCTCCAGAACTGAACACAATACTCTAGATGAGGTCGTACCAATGACCTATACAGTGGCATTATTACTTCTTTCTTTCTACTGCTGATACCTCTCCCTATGCAACCAAGCATCTGACTTGCCTTCTTCATTGCTTTGTTACATTGCCTACCTGCCTTTAAGTCCCCTGAAATAGTGACACCTAGATCCCTCTCTTCCTCAGTAGTTTCCATTATAGTGCCATTTAAACTATATTTAGTCTTTGGATTTTTGCAACCCAAGTGCACGATTTTGCATTTTTTGGCATTAAACTGTAGTTGCCATGCTCTTGACCATTCCTGGGACATCTGGCTGCACTGCTGGGCTGGCAAAACACTTGGGAGCCTGACAGGGGGTGGGCTGAGGTAACTTACCCCTGTGCTCCTAATTCCCTCTGTCTTCATTTTGTTCCGCTGGTCCTGGGCTACACCACACTGTAGTGAGGAAACTGAAAGTAAACTACACATCTCACTGCAAGGGCTACTGGGAATTGTAGTTTATTTTCTGTTTCTTCCCTAAATTGACTGATGTTAATTTTCTTATTGAAAGTGTCTCACCATTGGATCTACTACTAGCGCTAGGGCTGGGCATGGTAACAATATTAAGCCATCTGCAGCATGAATCAGAGTTCACCGGTGAGTGCTACAGATGTAGCACCCCTCTTCCTGGCCATAGTCAGCCCCTGCCAGCCGCCAGCCATTGGCAGCCATCAGAAGGGGGCCACCTCCCCCGCCGCCATCTCTGGTCCCCACCACCACACCAAACCCACCTAACCCTGCCTGTCTCCCTGAAGCAGAGACGGGCAGGGTCACACCACTCAGCCACCGAGTGACGCCCAGCCAGCCGCGCATCCCAGTCTGATGGAGCCCCTCTCTGCCAGTGCTCGCCAGCGGGGAGCTCCTGACGAGTGCTGAGACTGAAAGAGAGGGGCTCCATCTGTATCTCATAGCCCAGCAGCAGTGGCGGGTGCACAGTTGCTTGCTGCAGCACAGTCTGAGCAGAACCTGGCAGGAATTGCCGAGTTCCACATCATTTTGCTCCCCGCTGGCAGCAGGAACCGTGTAGAACATTATTTTGAATACAAGTGTTAAGGAGCCTATTTATATATATTTGTATATCATACTTGCCTACTTTTGAAAGCTAGTTTCAGGGAGGTTAGAGAATTTTGCACAGCGCCCCATTGAGGGGGGTGTGTCATGCTCCACCCAAAGGGCGTGTCTAGTTCCATATATGGAGAGATTGTAAAAAAAAAATTTTGAACGTGGCACCTACAGTAGAAGCGTGGGTGCGTACTGTTACATCTGAGAGGAATCTTTTAAAATTACTTATATCCAAATGTAGATCAGCACTAAAGCAGTTAGTAAGAGATACTGTACTTGGTAAAGTGCTGGGAAATGGCGCTGATGATTCAATGTAAAATGTATCTGTCTCTCATTTATTTTTTTCCCCTTTATTTACCAACAAATGTAACAATGTAATGTGGGTTAGGTGACATTAGGGAGATTGTTAAACTAATGAGGGAGAGAGGGAGATTGCTGCTATGTCAGGGAGTCTCCTGTAGAATGCATTAAGGGGAGGTAACTATGATGTAACAGTGTAATGTGGGCTAGGTGACATGAGGGAGATTGCTAGACTAATGAGGGAGAGTGGGAGATTGCTGCTATGTCAGGGAGTCTCCTGCAGAATGCAGGAGGGGAGGTAACTATGATGTAACAGTGTAATGTGGGTTAGGTGACATTAGGGAGATTGTTAAACTAATGAGGGAGAGAGGGAGATTGCTGCTATGTCAGGGAGTCTCCTGTAGAATGCATTAAGGGGAGGTAACTATGATGTAACAGTGTAATGTGGGTTAGGTGACATGAGGGAGATTGCTAGACTAATGAGGGAGAGAGGGAGATTGCTGCTATGTCAGGGAGTTTCCTGCAGAATGCATGAGGGGAGGTAACTATGATGTAACAGTGTAATGTGGGCTAGGTGACATGAGGGAGATTGCTAGACTAATGAGGGAGAGAGGGAGATTGCTGCTATTTCAGGGAGTTTCCTGCAGAATGCATGAGGGGAGGTAACTATGATGTAACAGTGTAATGTGGGCTAGGTGACATGAGGGAGATTGTTAGACAAATTTGGGAGAGAGGGAGATTGCTGCTATTTCAGGGAGTCTCCTGCAGAATGCAGGAGGGGAGGTAACTATGATGTAACAGTGTAATGTGGGCTAGGTGACATGAGGGAGATTGCTAGACTAATGAGGGAGAGTGGGAGATTTCTGCTATGTCAGGGATTCTCCTGTAGAATGCAGGAGGGTAGGCAACTGTGCAGGCTTTTAACTAGTATACTATTTTTATACACACACACACACACACACAATACCGACACACACTGAACATTGAGAAAAGGTGAGCGCCCTTCTCTTTGAACAAATATACACAGTGAAAGCTATTATAAATAGCACTCACCTTTCCCAGTATTTGCTCGGTTTATGGGATTATATTTGCTACTGTACTTTAGCAAATAATATTTATACAGAATTCTGCTGAGAATTTTGATGCTTTATATTGATTATATGAAAAAATGTCATTTGATTTTTAAACAAAGTGAAGTAGCTTTTTTTGGTATATAAACAGCAATTACCATAGAAATCAGGACAAGGGGAAACTCTAGCAGTGCCGCGTGGTACAACTATGCCTTGACATAGCCTCAGTAAACCGGCCAAACCACTATTGTACGCCAATTGCACCCCCACACCCTGCAGTGCACATGCTTTTGTTTGTTAGAGAGAGAATTTGCTTTTGCAGGTGAATCAGAATCAGGCCTTTACTCTGAGAGACTGCACTGGCTTCACTGTGACTGGCAGTGACTTCCTATTGGAAGTCCTACTGTACCTGCCAGTCACCCGCAATTAGTCAGTCCCATTGGGAGGTGTTCCCTCCCTCTGAGACTGCCACTCCGGGCTGTGATAGGCCTAGCCAGATTCTATGGGCTGCAGCAGATGCATCCTATAAAAGCCAGGGGTACAGTATGCACATGTGCAGTTCTGTCGCAGATAATGCGCATGTTCCAGGACCGCATTCTACAGGCGTCAGGTCCCTGGACTGCGGCAGGGAGTGGGACACGGTCAGGGGCAAGGTATGAGCCGTTGGTGCTATTAGCCCTCCTCTTTCCCCCTGTCTACTTATTAGAATGGTGATAATTTCACTATTGAATGTCATATGTTTATAATATTGTTTAAAATATATGTTTATATGTGTTTAATGTAAAAAAAATTCAGCCGTCTGCTGCAAGTGTACTGAAAGCTGAGAATAAACATTGACCCAGGGCCCGCGCAAGTCACCAGAGCGCCCCAGGAGGGGGGGTGTAATGTGGCCGCCACCGTCGTGTCGCTCCACGGGGAGGGGGGGGGGGGTTGCGGATGATGCAGCGTGGGCCACCTTGTCGTGAGGGTGGTGGGTGATGTGGAGAGGGCCGCCGAGTCACTGCATGGGGGTGGGTGATGTAGCAGCGGCCGTCGAGGGGGTGGGGAGAGTTGCAGTCGCTGCCGGCGCCACTTACCTCCATCCAGGGGGGGACCTGCTCCCAGCTGCTGCCCTCTCAGTGGCCGGCGCCCCAGACAAATGCCTAAACCTGCCTAGTGGTGGTGCCGGCCCTGCAATGGCCATATTGAAAGATGAGTAATAGGCTTTCAGGGCATGCTTAGACTACTAGTTCTACATCAGCTGAAGTGGCATAAATGACAGTACATGAGGATTAGTTAATTATCCAGCTGTGCGAGTGGGGAGGGGATTCACCTTATTGCACAGAACAATGATACTGTGGTACATTTTATTGGGAAAAGTCATCCACTTAATATTACTGCAACGCTAGCCTGCAATTTACACAGCAGTCGCACCGAGTTTCATCTTTACCAATGCAAGTAGTAAGATAATGTTCTCATCTAGTCAAGCGAGACCAAAGTCACTCAGGCATAAAATCAGTTATTTCCAACAGGCCCCATTTTGATTAAAGGAACAAGCGCTGTTTGTACGGTGAGGGTACTATCCTGTGGCTTCCTGCAGAAACATACCTGTTTAATGAAATCATTCCATTCGCCAACAAGGCAGCGGTATTTCACCTTGTCCTTACTGCATTATAAAACATAGGACATGGCGTACAAGCTGTGGTTCATAACATGAATAAATAACACCCTGGTCTGGTGGAGCCGCGTGTATCATTAAAGGCTGAGAAGTTTCTTCCATGTACAGTGTCTAGGTGCACAATCAGTAGAGTGTAGCTTGGTCACAGAGTTTAGCGACCTTCAATGCCCCTTACAGGTACAGTATAGGTGTCACATACAGCAGCAGCGGTGCATGATGGGTCCGATACTCGTGTCTGCTTCCGGCTGTCCATGTGCCCGGCAGGTCCTCAGCTGAGGTGGGGGAGCTGGCAGGGGATGCAGTAGAGGAGGCGGGTCCCGGCAGTGTTTGAGGGACAGAGAGACAGCTCTGGGAGGCCGCACCGCCATCTTTAGTGAGGGCAGCAAGGTAATTTGGCCAGGTAGTCTTCTTCCCTGCCTCCTGAACTGACAACCAATAGCAACTACCCTCTACCTACATAGGGGACCTGCCTAGGCTAATCAATGTCAGTGCAAAAAGTCTTTCATGCTGCTTGGTTCTGGAAGACTCCTGGCTTCTGCGCATACTGTGTGCCTTCGGTCAGCCTGTCCATCGCCACGGACGTAGAGACGCCTTTTTGCATTACTATTGCTCCTGTCAGCCCCTGTCAGTTTCACCCGGACCCAATCTGACTAGATCCATCTGGTTTAACCTGGTGCTTTCCAGTCTCCTGCTACCTCCACCGTTCCAAGAAATCCAGATCCGATCTTCTCAACTCTTCTCCGTTTACTCAGCTGGACCACTATACACTATACATCTCCATAAGCCATTGCGGGACTCATTATTCTTCTCATCCCCATTCTTCTACCAGGACTCCATTATCCTCGCCACTGCCATTCTTCTATCGGATTCCGCCTTCTTCACGTTATTCCCATTCTTCATTCGAGACCCAATTTCTTCCAAGAACTCTATGGAAGAACTTGTTGCTTTATTCTTAGTTTATCCAGTTGCTTTTCTCAAAAACATTATTTGAGACCAGTCTGTTTATATGACAAAAGATCTTTCATTAAACCTGCCCGTTTCAACCCTGCATCGCCTAGTCCGAGTGTTGTTCCCGAGCACCACACAAATCCATCCAATCGCCTAGTCCGAGTGTAGTTCCCGAGCACCACACGAATCCATCCAATCGCCTAGTCCGAGTGTAGTTCCCGAGCACCACACGAATCCATCCAATCGCCTAGTCCGAGTGTAGTTCCCGAGCACCACACGAATCCATACAATAAGCACAGGTCTCCTGACCCTCAGAGGCTCACTCACGTACTGAGGTACGACCGTCTCTTACAGTCTCACTTGGACTGGATACACAGGCCGTTACCTGTTCTGACGGCATAGTCTTCCATACTGACTCTCCGATGCAGAACTTATGTGGTGTACACACGGTTTGATTCCTTCAATTTTTCAACTTTTTGAACAGAAAGTACATTGCATTGTGTGTATACCCCTGTAATCTGGGTATTATTGGGAACGATGGGACAGAGCAGGGTAACCAGCCTTGGCACATGCATACACTCTTGCCAATGTCGAATGCAATGAGCTATGGTGGTTGGGAGGGGTGGTTTGGGAGCAGGGGCCATGCTTTATTTTACAGAATGGCTGTCGCTAGCAATATCCTCCATTGTCATGCATGTACAGACTGCAGAGGACATTACAAACGACCTGCTGGAGTGTGCACCATTAACAATATAGGGGGTTATTTAGACATGATCACTCGGGGCCTTATTTTGGTTCATTCTTTCTGACAAAATCCTTCTTAGATGGGCAAAACCATGTGCACTGCAGGTGGGGCAGGTGTTACTTGTGCAGAGAGAGTTAGATTTGGGTGGGGTTTTACTACAAAGTGAGATCTATATTGCAGTGTAAAAATAAAGCAGCCAGTATTTACCCTGCACAGAAACAAAATAACTCACCCAAAGCTAAATCTCTCTGCACATTTTACATCTGCCCCCCTGCAGTGCACATGGTTTTGTCCATCTAAGAAGGATTTTGTCAGAAAGAGTGAACTAGAATAAGGCCCATAGAGAGCAAGAGAGGTACATAACGGAACATCACAGTTAGGAGCTGATTGGCTGCTGATTTATCACTTTCCATTTTATCCCTTTTCATGGCTTATTACATCTCACCCTATATCCCCACTTGTAACAAACAAGCGTTATTGTACTGTACCATGATGTTTAGTGGCTGCTCAATTAAAGGAATAGATGCTACTAGAACTTTCTGGCCCCCCATACCAACATTTTGAAGGGGCCCCCGTCCCAGTGATTCCTGACTGACTCAGTGACAGTTGGTGTTTCTCCCCTATTTGAATTTTGAATTATGCTGCCCCCTCTCTGGAGCCACCGTTGGTTACGCCCATGTGATTAGCTAATAAAACTTCCTGGACAGAATACATATACGCATGACCTGCAGATGGGACCATCAGAAATCCGACAGAGGTATCCCACTAAACAGAATCCTGACAGTGGCCTGGCAGGTATACTTACCCTCTCCTGCTACCCTTTACTCCAGGGGTGGGGGACCTTTTGGGGTCCGTTTGCATTGAGGCATAATGCTTCAGGGGCCATTTAAAAAAAAAAAAACTCTTCCTGCGGCAGCTGTCCCACGCTCCGCCGGGCACCGCAGGTTACGAGTCGCTGGTCTCTGTGGTCCGGCGGCTGTGCAGGGAATCTCATAAGGGAAATCTTGGGAGAGGTCGGTAGCTCTCACGAGATTTCCCCTGTATGAGACTCGCTGTACAGCCGTCGGGCGGGTGGGCGGGCCACAAAGACCGGCTCCTGGGGCCACAAAGACCGGCTCCGGGGGACGAATACGGCCCGCGGGCCAGAGATTCCCCACCGCTGCTTTACTCTAACACTCCCTATCTGATGCCTAACTCTCGCGGTAACTATCCAACCTTTTTATTCTGGCACACATGATTTTGAATGAAAAAAAAAAATTGTGACCATTTTATTAAATTGGATGTCACGTGTATTGGGAGCGCCCATACCTACGGTAACCCAAAATTGGATTAACCTCTCCCCTAATTGGATACCCCTATGGATGTAGAGATTCTGCATAGAGTTCAGGTGGCCTGGCCATAAACTAGGCTGATGAAGTTGCGATTCGGTCATGATTGCAACAATAAATCAATAGATTGTATGCAAAAATGACTGCAAACGGTGTATCATACGCAGTCCTGCCACCCGGGAGGTTCCTGGGAGGTTCAAGTAGTGAGGGATCATGGGCAACTTTCCCCTCAGAGACGTCACCTAAGCCTTAAGTTCTCTTCTTTAAACCTACCTAGAATTAAGATGATAAAATGTGGTCGGAGATATTAAGGCTCCTGTCTCATTGCAGACTGTAGCGTCATTTCATATAAAGCAATTATTATTTTTTCTTGTA
This sequence comes from Crinia signifera, assembly GCF_055691185.1. Taxonomy (NCBI): domain Eukaryota; kingdom Metazoa; phylum Chordata; class Amphibia; order Anura; family Myobatrachidae; genus Crinia; species Crinia signifera. Next base: position 114,662,366 of record NC_139227.1, read on the forward strand.
TTTCAAAGCCTATGATCTCAAGCTTCTGAGCTTTAGCAGATTGTCTTCTATAATGGTAGGAGGAATCTGTACAATCTTTGAAAGATAATTTTCTTCATAGAAAAGTTATTTGAATTTTTTTTCCCCACATTGTATTTTCTATTATACGATCTTTATTCACCGTTCCCACACTTGCTGCTCTTTTATTAACAAAGCCTTTGTTTTACGTTTTATGTCGTATCTGCTTGTCATATATTTTCATGATGGCGGAAGTTTGTTTTACATCCTTGAACTTCTTCTTATCTGACACATATTTTCTTTTTTAAGACAATTAACTTTACTCAGAAAGTTTAGGCTCAACAGCCACAAAAGAAACAGTTTGAAAGGAAATAATAATAAAAAAAAATAATAATTTTAAAGTAAATGTAGAAAATTATTTCTCCTGCATCCCTCATTCCTTATATACAGTACTAAGCTAGCAAGCTCCCTATTGGCTGACAATTCGACACCATAGACAAATAATACCAACCTCAAGCTTCAATCTTGGATTCCGACTGTTTGAACATTTCTGGCCCATTTTCGTTCTGCTCGACGGAGACTCGATAGGCGGAATTCAATTTTCCACCCATCAACTGGAGAAAAGTGGGCGTGTCAGAGAAATCAGCCATGGATTGTTGATAAATGCCCGTTACCGACAAAACAGATCCGACTTGTTTTAACGTTGGATCTGTTTTGTCTAAATAGGACTTCAATGCTTTCGGAAACGGCAGCCTTGAATAGGCGGCGGGAACTATCGGAAATAGTGCACGCTTGCGCATTGAGAGGGAAGCTTGCAGACTAAAGTGAAGCTTGATTACTTAAGTGACTTGTGAGTTGGAAACTGAAGCAGGTGAGTTAGAATACTGAAAAGGTGAGTTTGAACACAGTCTAAATTTTCATATTCTGTTTTATTGTAATATATTCATCTTCTTTCTATCCTATTGTAACCTGTTGCTCAATTTTGACATTTAATTAATTTTATCTATATTTTTTCCAACATTGTATTTTATTTTACTCATTCACTATTTTTTTCTCTTATCTTTGCCACAGATTTATTGCACTCTGTTTCCCTCTTCACGCCTGCTCACATTTGCCTCACTTCTGACCTTCTCTGTTCCCTTCATCCTCTCACTTGTTGTTGTTTCATACTTAATTGGATTACTCAATCAACCTGATTTTACCCACTTGTCTCCTCTCTGACAGTAGTTCCTTGCCTGTTACCTTCTCTCTCACTCTGTTTTCTACCACATCCTCGCAAATCTACTACAGACGCTGTCTGTCCTCCCAAATCCCTCTGTCTGCTTTCACTAACCTACCCTCTCACCTTCGGTTCCTCATGGCTGTTAATCTCTCAACTTCACTTTCTCCAACTGCTCCTCCCCCCTCCCATCCCATACCTATCCTGACCACTCGCCCCCGCACCCCCACCCTCTCAACGACCCCCCCTCGCTTCTGCAATCCCAAAAACCTTATCCACATAAATGTACAACCCACCTTCCCTCTTTCCTGTGCACTATGGAACGCCAGATCCATCTGCAACAAACTCCCTGCCATCCATGACCTATTCATCTCTAGAGCATTCCACCTCCTTGCTATCACCGAGACCTGGCTCTCCACCTCTGATTCTGTCTCTCCAGCTGCTCTCTCCCACGGTGGCCTCTCTTTCTCTCACACTCCCAGGCCTGACGGTCGCCAAGGTGGTGGTGTGGGTTTTCTCCTCTCAGCCTCATGCACCCACAGTGTCATTCACCCTGAACCCTCTCTCCTTTTCTCCTCCTTTGAGTCTCACTCTATCCTTCTATACTACCCCTACCACCTCCGTGTTGCTGCAATCTACCGCCCCCCTGGCCCTATATCCCAATTTCTTGACAACTTCGCCGCCTGGCTTCCACACTTCCTCTCCTCTGACCTGCCATCTGTCATTCTTGGTGACTTTAACATCCCCTTGGATAACCCCACTGATCCTGGCACCTCCAAACTCCTCTCTCTGCTCCTCTCTTGGCCTATCTCAGTGGACTACCTCTCCCACCCACATCCAAGGACACTCCCTCGATCTCGTCTTCTCTTGCTCTTGTTCCCTTACTGACTACACTATCTTGGCTTTTCCTCTTTCTGACCATCACCTCATCTCCTTCTCCCTCACTGCTTCCCCCTCTCCCACCCCCCCTCCCAAGCGCATTGTCTCACGGCATAACGTCAACACACTTGATCTTGCTGCCTTCTCAAACACGCTGTGTCCTCTTCTCGCCCCAATCACCCTCATGTCCTGCCCGAACCTCGCCGCCTCCCTCTATAATGACACCCTATCTTCGGCATTGGACTCTGCCTGCCCTCCCTCCTCTATCCCCCTTCGATGCTCCAACCCCCAACCGTGGCACTCGCCTATCACCCGATTCCTTAAAAAGTGCTCTCGCACTGCTGAGCGCTGCTGGAAGAAATCACGCTCCCTTGCGGATTATCTCCATTTCAAATTCATTCTTTCCTCCTTCAGCTCTGCCCTTGTGCTGGCCAAGGAATCCTACTTTAAGTCCCTCATCCTTTCCCAATCATCCAATCCCCGCAGGCTCTTCGCCACCTTCAACTCCTTGCTCTCCCCCCCTCCTCCAGCTCTTCCGTCCTCCATCGTAGCCACTGATTTTGCTACCTACTTTTCAACCAAAATCTCCTCTCTCAGGATTGCCATCACTGCTGCCATGACCTCACCCTCTCCCTCCTCCCCCCCTACATCTCCACTCCCCTCCTTCCAACCCCTGTCCTCATTTTACCCCACCACTGCTGCTGAAGTCCACTCTATCCTTCAATCCGCTTCTCCCTCCACCTGCCCGCTCGATCCTATCCCCTCCAATATTATCCGTCGTCTCAGTCCGTCAGTCTGCTCTCACCTGGCTCACCTCTTTAATCTTTCCCTATCCTCTGGGATCTTCCCTTCCTCCTTCAAACACGCTCTTGTCTCCCCAATTCTCAAAAAAAAACTAATCTGGACCCCAACTCTCCATCCAACTACAGGCCCATCTCCCTCCTCCCTTTTTCCTCAAAGCTCCTAGAACGTCTGACCTATAATCGTCTCCTAAGCCACCTTACTGCTAACTCCATTCTAGACCCCCTCCAATCCGGGTTCGGCCCTTTACATTCCACTGAAACTGCCCTGACCAAAGTCACTAACGATCTACTATCGGCTAAATCCAAAGGCCTCTTCTCTATCCTCATCCAGCTTGATCTGTCGGCTGCCTTTGACACTGTTACCACCCTCTCCTGCTCAACACCCTCCGCTCTTTTGGCATCACTGGCACGGTCTTCTCCTGGTTCACCTCATACCTCTCCGATCGCTCCTTCTCCGTCTCCACTCCAAGCTCCTCCTCTCCTACTACCCCACAGCCAGTCGGTGTTCCCCAAGGGTCAGTCCTTGGCCCTCTCCTCTTCTCCCTCTACACCACCTCTCTGGGCACCCTCATCAGCTCCTATGGTTTTCATTACCACCTTTATGCTGATGATACCCTAATCTATCTCTCCTCCCCCGACTTATCCCCATCACTCCTGTCCAAGGTCTCCGAATGCCTCACGGCCATCTCAGCCTGGATGACCCAACGCTTCCTGAAACTAAACATGGCTAAAACTGAACTTCTAATCTTCCATCCCCCGAACATCCCCTCTTCTCCCACTATCTCCTTCAGCATTGGTGAAACCGAGATCACGTCCACCGACCAAACGCGCTGCCTCGGTGTCATCATTGACTCCTCCCTCTCTTTCACCCCCCACATTCGTGCTCTCTCACAGTCTTGCCGCTTTCAACTACGCAACATCTCACGCATCAGACCATTCCTCTCCACTGACGCGACCAAAATTCTCATTCACTCTCTTGTCATCTCCCGCCTTGACTACTGCAACATCCTTCTCTCTGGGCTACCTCTCACTCGCCTCGCACCTCTCCAATCTATTCTGCTAGGCTCATCTTCCTTTCCCGCCGCTCTACCTCCGCCTCCCCCCTCTGTCTATCTCTTCACTGGCTCCCCATTCCTTTCCGAGTTCTCTTTAAACTCCTCACCACCACCTACAAGGCTCTCTCCTCCTCCACAGCTCCCTACCTCTCTTCACTGATCTCTATCCACACTCCCTCCCATCCTCTTCGCTCCATCGCTGACCGCCGACTGACCTCTCACCTAATCACCTCCTCCCACTCCCGTGTCCAAGACTTCTCTCGCGCTGCCCCCCTGCACTGGAACAACCTCCCGCCACCCATCAGGCTGATTCCCTTACCTCCTTCAAGCGCTCCCTCTTAACCCACTTTTTTCGACTAGCCTATCCCTCCTCCTAACCTCTTTTTATCCTCCTATCCTGCATCCGTTCCCCCTTATCCTATTGTTTTTTGTTCGTCCACCCACCTATTTTTAGTATGTTAACTCTTATGAGTAGGGTCCTCCTTCCTCACGTACTCACCCTACCTCATTACCTCACCTGTGCTCCTGTCCTGTTCTTCCCTTCCTCTACTTCATCTTTAGTCTCCTCGACAATTTTGACACCTACTTCTGAACTGATGCTGATTTTAGTTCTACCAGCTATACCCCTATTTATACTGTATTTTTCAACACACCCTGCACGTTACCTTGTAATTAGTTTTTTTGTTTGCTATGTACGGCGCTGCGGACACTTTGCGGCGCCTTATAAATAAACGTACTACTACTACTACTATGACATTGAATACCCCCAAACCATTAAACCCTACATAAGAAACATACCTAAATAGGAAATATAGACACAAGTGGGGGGGATCCAAATACTGTATGTGTTGTCATTTACTGCATTTAATGGATTCGCTGAGGGCAATCCGATTAACCACCGATGCCAATACTTATTAGGGATTATGCTTCATGTGCCTCGATAACAGCCCTATTTCTCCGCTATAACACATGGGTTCTTGATACTTGTCCCGGATCACATGTGTTCTCGCCCAAAAGCCGGGCATTTTTCCGCCAATATAAATGGCCTATAATTGGTTAAAAACCAGTATATGCCCCATAGACTTGTAATTGGTGCATTAACTTGGCACAATATCTGCAAACTGAATTGGAAACTTAAATCTTAATTTAGTGTGGCAACTAAAACACTTGCCTATTATCTGCCACATACTGTAATCACAACCTCTTGCTAGGTTCCTGGGGTTGTAACATTGGCCACACCTTCAGCTTTGCATCTTCAGTCTGCTACACATGCACCTGATAACAATGTTTTCTACCTAGAACCAATATAACTCCACTCAGATAAAACAGTCAACACAGGGACGGGTGAATGGGAAACAAACAACTGCTCACTAGAATCTAGAATTAATTGAACAAAGACACCATCTAATTTTATTATCTATCAAGTCACCAACCACTTCATTGTCATTGGTACTTCCGTGTAAAAATAATCTAGATCCTTAACCCTCTTCACAACCTATCAAATGAACCAATCACTCTAAACCATAGTGTACCTTTCGCATATGACTCCTGCTAATGCCGTCAGAGAATGCTTCATTGTGGTGTTCATTTTCCTTGAGCCCAATGACCTTACATACATTGCCCTAACCCTAATGCTGACCCTAGCCCTAACCACAATGCTAACACTGATGCTGACACTAATAATATTAATAATCATTTTATTTATATAGCACTCTTTCTCCAATAGGACTCAAGCCGCTTAACAGATAGAATGAATGTAATAAAGTACAGGAACAATGAAGTACAGAAAAGCTTTACATAAACCACAGAGAGCATGAAGAATCTGAATGGGAATTACGGTAATGCTTGAGTAAAACTGGAAAGTCTTGAGTCTGTTTTTGATGGATTCTAGAGTGGGGGCTTCTCGAACTGTGCGGGGAAGGGAGTTCCATAGAGTTGGACCCGCATGGCTAAAAGCTTGACCCCCCAGATGAATTATGGGAAATTCTTGGTATTGCTAATAGTCCTTCAACTACAGATCGCAGTATTTGGCTGGGACAGTAAGGAATTGGAAACGGCTTTGGGTACCTTGGGCCTTGGTCATGTCGGGCTTTGAAACTCAGTTCCTGAGTTTTTCACTTTTTTTGAGCCAACATGTGCCGACAGGCGGTGTATCATGCCCTACCATCCACTAGGGCGTGGAGGGAGAAATAGTGTGGCAAGTGCAGCGAAGCACCGTGCCTGAAGCATGGCGAATGCAGCGAGCCATGCGAGGGGACGTGTTACATTTTGACAGTGTCCATGTTGACTGTGTTAACATTCGGGACAAAAAAACTTAAAAAACTCATGTTGACTTTTTCTTTATGTGTCGATGTAAGCCATGGTCAACCAAATGCAACGCTTGCAGTGTTCTGTAGTGAAGGGTATGGGTCATAACCCTACCTTACCCTACCCTACCCAACCCAACACTGCAATTTTGTAAATTAACTTGAATGCAGGCATTTTTTTTTAAACATTTGCATATTATTAAATATCCGTAGCTGTTTTGCATAATCTTTGCATTGTGTACTCCTGCCGCTTGCTTGGGAGAACCGGTACTTAACTGTAGCAAATAACTGTAAGCCGTTATTATACTGCAATCTTGCAGAAGCAAAATATATTGCAACATATTATTAGAGAATAAGCTTCATTTTTATTCTAAAGTCTAGTTCTAACGTTGCCGATCATTTTCCTACATTGTAATTTCCAACTCCTAAAATATGATATTATGAAAAAAAATGGCAAGCGGCGTTCCTGGCGCTTTCATAAATAATTCTGAATGGTTATATTAGTTCTAATGGTTCCGCTTCACAGCAGATGTGCAGCGCTACTTCTGTAAAACTTCATAGCGAATTTTCTCTTTCCAATAGTCGCTGTCAAAATAGGAGAAATATTCTATAAATCTTGCTTAGCATATGAAATGACTTTGTACCTTTATGTAAAATACTTTCATAGCCCCTGGGCTAAAGAGACATTACATGCTATATAAAGAAAATGTCACTTTCAAGAAAATTTAGTGACACAGAAAAAGGTCGGCAGTTTTTTTGCCAGACGTTGACTTGAGAAGATTAAAAAACCGCTCTGATCTTATCTTTTCTTGCATTTAGGTAATATCACAAGAATCATTGATGATATTCAGCTTATGCCACAATTACCAAATGACATTTCAATAATGTCAAATGGGAAATAGAATTGACACATGTTTCTGGGTTGAGGTTTATGCAATTAGGTGTTGAGTCTTTTAATCTCCATTATGTAGAACACGGGTGTCAAACACAAGGCCCGCGGGCCAAATCCGGCCCGCCAGACCTCGTCACGTCAGTGACACTCACATGACGACTCGAGACATACCTAACAATGTGAGGAAGCCGGGTGACACAGTCTCTCCGCCGTGGCGCTCTCTGGGAGGAGGAGGGAGGCAGGACAGTGGACACAGACTTGTTAGTGTCACTGTGTGACGTGCCCGACTCCTCCCCGGCTCCTCCTGCGGGCAGCGGCTATGGCGCTGCCATGTATGACACACGCCCGCCTGACAGCAGTGCCAGTGACACCGTGACGTGCATGCTTCTGCGGCTGCCTGTCGGACTTGGACGCCGGCCCGGCGGTGAGCTGCCTCGTGCCTGTGGTGCCGCGCTGCGCAGCAGTGGCATCAGTTGGTTCAGTATATTGACTGTAAGATCGGCAGTGGGGTGGGCACAGTTGTGTTGTCTCTTGTTGTCCAGACCAGTCTGTCCAGTCCAGAGTCCGTGGCCGGGCAGGCAGAGAGCTAGGCCAGCAGCACACAGCCGCAGCCTGAGCCCACAAATCTGCAGTGCGGCTGCCTGTGTCCAGGGTCATTATCATTATCTGTCCCACTGTCACCACCAGTCCAGAACTCTAGCGAGAGTCCAGTGAACCCAGAGGCCCAGGTCACCTGCTGGGCGATCTGACGTCACGTCACTGTGCCCTGTCCCAGGCCCCCAGCCAATCTCCCTGCTAGTTATTACTTACATTATTACAAAAAACAGTAATAATTGAATGCAGTGACAATAATTTATGATAATAAAGAGTGGACACATAGTCCTACAGATACAACCGGCCCTTTGAGGGTGACCAAACTGCTGATGCGGCCCCCGATGAATTTGAGTTTGACACCCCTGATTAGAAGATGTACATGAGATTAACAATCAAACAAATCTCATGATTTAGTAACAACACTGACGGTGTAATGGTTAGCATTACTGTCCCACAGCACTGAGGTCATGGGTTCGATTCCTATATTGGCACTAACTGTGTGGAGTTTGTATATTCTCCAAGTGGTTGGGTGGATTTCCTCTGGGTACTCCGGTTTCCTCCCACAATAAAAAAAACCATACTGGTAGGTCAACTAAGCTTTGATTCAAGAGCTAACGGTCTACATTCATCAAAGTGCACTCAACCTTATTTGGGGCCTGATTCATGTTGGACCGTAATGAGCCAAATTTGGTCCGGGGAAACAAAATCAGTGGGTGCGCCCAGAAAAATGCTGGGCACCCCCATGTGAGGCATGCCATATGAAGGGATGCATCACCATACACATCGTACTTGAATGCTGAAGCATTTCAGTGCTCGGTATACAGTGATTTTTGCTGCTAACTGAGTCAACCAGAATCAGGCCCTTAACAATAGTTACTGCACAAAACAGCTATCTGCATTAAATATGGAAATTACAGACCTCTCTCATCTTTTTAAATGGGTCAACTTGCACAATCGGTGGCTGTCTAAATACTTTTTTGCTCCACTGTAAGTATTGTTTGATCAAGATATCTTCCTTTGATTACATATTATGGAGATATAACATAGAAATATAGAAACATAGAATGTGACGGCAGATAAGAACCATTTGGCCCATTTAGTCTGCCCCTTTTTTTACCCTTCAGGTAATCTCAACCCTTTTTGATCCTTATTTCTTTGTAAGGATATTCATATGCCTATCCCAAGCATGTTTATATTGTTCTACTGTCTTCGCCTCTACCACCTCTGATGGGAGGCTATTCCACTTATCCAATACCCTTTCTGTGAAGTAATTTTTTCTAACATTTCCCCTGAACCTACCTCCCTCCAGTTTCAGTGCATGTCCTCGTGTTCTATTACCTCTTTTCCTTTTGAAGAAAATTTCCCTCCTGTACTATGTTAAAACCCTTGATATATTTGAAGATTTCTATCATGTCCCCCCTTTCCCGTCTCTGCTCCAAACTATACATGTTAAGATCTTTTAGTCTTTCCCGGTACGTTTTGTGATGTAGGCCATGCACCATTTTAGTTGCCCTTCTTTGTACACTCTCCAATGTATTTATATCCTTCTGAAGACATGGTCTCCAGAACTGGACACAGTATTCCAGATCAGGCCGTACCAATGACCTATAAAATGGCATTATTTTGTATTTTTTTCTGCTACTGATTCCTCTCCCTATGCAACCAAGCATCTGACTAGCCTTCCTCATTGCTTTGCTACATTGCTTTCCTGCCTTTAAGTCACTTGAAATAGTGACTCCTAGATCTCGTCCCTCCTCAGTAGTTTCCATTACAGTACCCATGATACTATATTGAGCCTTTGGGTTTTTGAGTCCCAAGTGCATCATTTAGCATTTTTTAGCAATAAACTGTAGTTGCCATGCTCTTGACCAATTCTCAAGTTTACTTAGATTATCAGTCATTTGATTTACCCCTCCTGGTGTGTCTACTCTGTTGCATATCTTTGTATCATCTGCATAAAGGCATACTTTCCCTTCAATACCATCTGCAATGTCACTAACAAAGATATTAAAGAGCACTGGTCCAAGTACAGATCCCTGGGGTACTCCACTGGTAACATGTCCCTCCATAGAATGCACTCCATTTACTACAACTGTCTGTTTCCTATCCTGCAACCAGGTTTTTAACCAATTAATTGTTTTATAATCCAATCCCACACTTTCAAGTTTATTTAGCAGCCTGCGATGTGGGACAGTGTCAAATGCCTTACTAAAGTCTAGATATTGCATCCAATAAACTGATTATCTGCCAACCACCCAATTAGTTGGCTGGCTAGAAGAAAAATCTGATAATTTATGGGATTAAAGATGACAATTGACCATTTGCACCCAAACAGTGGAAAATGGACAAAAACATTTAATCATACAAATTGGTTAAATATGTTTGAACTAGTATATATATATATATATATATATATATATATATATATATATATATATATATATGTGTATGTGCAGAAAGGGGGAGACAAATATAGAGGACGGGGCTTGGTGGTACAGCTAGGTACCGTTTGAAGCTTAAAGAAAGCACCCCATTTTGCACATACACACCCATAAGTCCAGTCCCTTACAGTATGCCACAGGATGGGTCTCTATTGCACGGCTTTCCATCCAGCTTGCACATAGCGGCACCTGACATTCGAGTTATAATGCAAAGTGGGTGACAGGAGCCAGCGATGGCCTCATTGTCACAAACTTCTTCATTTTTTAACTACATCCACACGCAATGATTGAACATATACTTTATATATAGTGGTGAATTATTAACCACTCCATTATGTCCAGCTATATACTTATCCTTATTACATTGCGGTTGTAACTAATCGACACGGCAGTGTGTCGCCCGCTCTATATAAGCATTGACTACAGGAACAGGATACACCGGACACCCCTGGTTGGCTTTGTGCCCATGGGTGCTTCTGGACATTGACTGTCACTTCGTGGATTGTATTACAGTCGACACCGCCGAGTCTCGCCCCAGGTTCTCCCATTATACAGAAGATTGATGTTTGGATGGTGTAACTACTGCTTGACAAGTCTGCCTGTGTGCAGTGAGTAAAGCAGCACCACTCTGGGACGTTACCCCAGCCCGTGCCGCCGTGCACTATGTGAACTCCTCAAAACTATTTACAACAGTATCTGTGACCATGTCGACACCGCCGTGTGTTGCTACATGGACTTTATAATGTGGATTACATGTAAGCGCTGACAGCTGCCGCCGCGCACTGTCTGAGCGCATTGGACTAACGAACTTATTGCTTCATTTGTTTGGTGTCACTATTTTGTTCATGTCGACCTTCTATAGATTGGAATGTGCAGTTCCTCCACTGGTGTATAGCTCACGCTTCACGGTGTATTGTAATAGACACATAGGGGGAAATTTACTAAAGGAAATTTGTAAAAAATAGGTGTATTTGTATCCAGAAATACACTTATTTTTGACATTTACTATCCCGAAAATACGGCAATTCGTATTCGTATTGATAGCACATCAATACGACTACGAATTGCCGTATTTTCGGGATAGTAGATGTCAAAAATAAGTGTATTTCTGGATACAAATACACCTATTTTTTTACAAATTTCCTTTAGTAAATTTCCCCCATAGATCCCAAACAGTCTCTCCTCCACGCAAGAGTCACTTTCCTTTCACTCATGGCCAAGACGGACCTATCCAACTCTGCTGGGTCACCCTCATATTATACACATTCCTTTTGCACGGACTTTGCAGCTACCAGCCTGTGTTGGTGATTTGGTACACAGGCAATCACCTTAACACAGACACACGTCACAGGGATTCCCTAATGACGCGCGCAGACACACACCCCCGACAGCGTCATCTGACAGGCGCTGTATGCTCAGTTGCGAGGTGCTGATTGACAGCTCCCGATTTGAATTGAGCTGGGCGGACTTGGCGCCCGTTTTTCAGCTATTTAAATGTGTTCTGTGTTACCCTGATGCACCCCTGATGAAGACTGGTTAGGTATCCAGTGGAAACGGCTGTTGGGTCAGCCTGCTTGTAACTTATCATGCTGTGAAATCGCAATACAAACCTTTTTCTTCAACGAAACCTGTGAGTGCTGGTCCTTTCCTTTCTTCCCTTCTTGGAGGCTGGGTGAGTGTTATTATATATATATATATATATATATTTATATATATATATATATATATATATATATATATAGATGATTCTCCACTGAATTATTAACATTGTATTAAATGCAAAAACATGGAATTTAGAACTCATCTTAAAGACATAGAAACATAGAAACATAGAATGTGACGGCAGATAAGAACCACTTGGCCCATCTAGTCTGCCCCTTTTTAAACATGTTCCCTCAAACCATATTTGATCCTGATTTTTTTGTAAGGATATCAATATGCCTATCCCAAGCAAGACAACATCCAAATGACATGCACAGATGTATGAGCTTTGCCAATAAGTAATATAGCATACTTATAATAATAACACATAAAACCAATACCAATCTTACTAAGCATCACCCCCCTTCCGTCATCTGCAGTACAGTACCTATCCAGTTAGCTTTTATCTATGAGACTACCTCATATAATTCTCCATGTTCCTCTTCTGTTCTACAGTATGTTCCCTTGTGCCTGTAGTGTCCTCACTGCAACCACATTCATAATAACAGATCTGTGGATAGATCATAATGGTATAAACACATTTGGGCTATTGTTGTTAATGTTAATTATGTTGAAATAAATTCCTACCAGCAGCAGTGATTCAATAATTGAAAACCTTGGTTAATTAAATATTTAACATTACTTGCTGACTCTTTGTGTTATGAAAACCGCTGGTATGGATGATGTATTCACAATGTATGTGACATGTGACATATCTGTAATGGGGAATACAGGCATAGCGATTTCATACCCTCCAACATGACCCATTCCATTAGGTACCAAATGCTCTGTTCCTGGACTTCCCTGCCAGTGGCAGTTGCAGAGGTACTGTAGGACTCCAGCACAGTCCAAAATCCAAAGAGGGGGGTCACATCAACTGCCAGGGAGTCCAGGACAGTGATGTTTGGAGTGGCAGTAGGTGTGGCTCCCCTTTTTGAATATTGGACTGTGCTGCAGCCCCACCTCTGTAACTGCCACTGGCAGGGAAGTCCCGGAATGGAGAATTTTGTACCTAATGGAATGGGCCATGTTGGAGGGTATGCGATTTTTGCCTATTTTCTGACTAGATCACTTAGAAATTAAGCAAAATCGCTGTGTGTGTGTAAGTGTAGACATACGCACGCAGCCTATTGCTGAAACAATACCTTTAGCTCCTGGGGGGGTACATTTTCTAAGATGGGAGTTCTCTTTCAGATGGTATGTTGCTATGGGCAAGCAATCAGATTCTGGGACAGATGCACTAAGCTTCAACAGTGATAAATTGGAGAGTGATAAACAGCCAGCCAATCAGCTCCTGTCTGACATTTTTCAAACACAGTCTGGGACATGGCAGGTAGGAGCTGATTGGCTGGCTGTTTATCACTCTCCATTTTATCACTTTTGAAGCTTAGTGCATCTCTCCCTCTATCTATTATCTTATAGAAGGTGCTAAATTAATAAGAAGTAGAATCTGATCGGTTGCTATGGGCAATATCACATCTTCAATAAAAATTCTTATCTTAGTAAATTTACTGCTATGTCTCAATATAAAAATATATTAAACACAGGTTACTAATATTCTACAATACTATGAAACTTTTGTAAGCCTTCAGGGATCTTAATAGTCTCTTGGCCACATCTCTAATTATAATTTTGTGGAATGAAAAGCTGAAAAGAATGGTATTTGTACTTCTTAAATCTCTTGTATCTGTTGCAGTGGCGGTTTTTACCTATGGGCTGCAGACGACACCCCCCCCCCCCCATGGTAAAATCCGGGAAGAAGGTGGCAGCGGCAGTGACAGGGGTGCCTGCGGCCAGAGGTAGGAGCCGCCACTGATCTGTTGTAAGATGAGTGCACTACTGCGCAAACTCCAGTGCTCCTGTCTTAAAGGGAGGCTTCATGCCTTTTCCCAAGATGGCCACCTGGATCACTACTAAGCATGTGCAGGAGCCATCTTGAAACTGTAATGTATAACACTGTGTAGAGTCATGGTAGGAGAAAGGAGTCTCCATCTAAGCTCCTATGGGAGGCCTGGTTATTATTGCTATAATGCTGTTCCAGCTTCCCTGCATCACTACAGTATACAGCTAATGAGCTGTGTATGAAACCCCACTCTGCTACATCACCAGTGTACTGTACATGTAACAGTGAGTACGGTTCTAGCTGCTATCAATAAGCCAACACCGCTGCTTAAGTAACCGGGCTGTTCTTAGTTTGTGCCATCCCCTGGTGTGTACCTACTACTGTATTTCTAAAATAAGAACACCTGCACACACATCATTTCTAGTAACTAGTGTATATAAATAGTAGCTAATTTGCTGAGATTTTGTGACCAATTAGCCACAACTTTCATGAACTATTTTGATAAATGATGCAATGGGATCTATTTTATTTGGAGAATGTGATGGAAGTAATACCCTTATAATGAGTATTGCGTTTTAACCCGGCGGTATAATCTGAGCAGTAAATTCCTACTGCCAGAGCATATTCTGCAATTACACAATTTGATATTGCTTTCAAACTACACTTCCCTAAGTCGTTCCTTAGCAGAGGGGAATTTTGTGCTACACTATGGGGGTGATTCAGGTCGGTTTGCAAAAGCAAACTCCTTCTTTATTGGACAAAACCATGCTGCACTGCAGGTGGGGCAGATGTAACATGTGCAGAGAGAGAGAATTAGATTTGGGTGGGGTATGTTCAAACTGAAATCTAAATTGCAGTGTTAAAATAAAGCAGCCAGTATTTACTCTGCACGGAAACAAAATAACTCACCCAAATCTAACTCTCTTTTCACATGTTACATCTGCCCCACCTGCAGTGCACATGGTTTTGTCCATTAAAGAAGGAGTTTGCTTTGGCATACCAGCCTGGATCACCCCTTATAAACGAATATATTTGTAGTGGTATATATAATATTACTCAGAATCCTAACTCTGTGTCTTGTTGTGCTCTAAAAGGAAATCTGTCCTAGGCTCTTTATCTGTCGACCTAATGGTTGTGTCGACCGTATGACCATGTCGACCTAATACTGAGGACCCTATTACTCAAACCTGTTTGCCTGAAGCAATGGTCCATGTCGACCCATGTGGTACATAATAACTGTGAAAACCCGTGTCTACCTTTTTCCATGTCGACCTCTTGACTGTCAATCTTTTGCTTGTGTCAACCTTTTGACTGTGTCGACCTAACGCATGTCGATATTTTTCATGTTTCAGCCTTTTGACTGGCGACCAATAGTGGCCGACCTTTTGACCTGTCGACCTAATGATCCCCACCCATCCTCACCACAGCCCAGCAATGGTTAAGCGAGACACACACAGAAGTATTTCCTAGGAAATAAGCCTCACATCACAGGAATTGTTTGCTATTCTGAATGAAGATCTAATGGAAACGAGACGATTATACATAGAATGTGCCTTTTGAAATCTGCGTGGGGTATGTGGGGTGCGCATTATATAAGCGCTTGTGCTTCCATTATTAAGCACATGCCCCAGTTCTGTCATCTTTTCAAGTTATGCAGCAGCCCCAGATGTTAATGGTATTCTCGCTGACACATAGTACGTGCATGCTCTGCAGAGACTGCATTAATTGCGCAGATCGGCCTGGGGGGCATCCCAGCTCCCCCCCACCTTCCCTATGTATTGGTCCCAGAAATAGGCACTGACTTTATTTTAAAGCACAACTGGAATATTGGTCAAGTTACTAAGCACCAGTTAGATTAGATTAGAGAGTTAGATTGGGGACAGTGTACAACAAATAGAAGATAACCGGTCCAATAAATAGAATGCAGCCAAAGGGATATACACAGGAGGGCTCTGGACGTATTCCTGGAGAAAATAAAGGAATCTGCGTGAATGTAAGGATGGGTACACGCTGGTCCTGATTCAGGTTGGCTCTTTAGGCTGCGAACAGAGCGAAAGTGAAAACTGACTTTATTTGTGAGCGCTACGATGAAAACAGGACGTGCAGGTGACGTCCTGTCAGCATTTTCATGGGGACCCCCATAAATCACTGGCCGTTCCCATGATCCACCGCCATGACCGCCCCCGGCCCTCCCTCCCCGCAACGAAATGGCCCGGCGAGCGTGTAACTCGCCAAAGCCGCTTGTTGCCGGCATCTGCACATGTATAAATATGCGTTTGCGCAAGCGCAGAACATCAAACATCGGAACCGTGCTGAATTCGCCCCATTCCGAGTAAAGTTGAACCGGGGCACTATTTGATATATGCAAACTATGTGCATGATAACAATATCGTTACTAATATTATCGTGCATATCGTCTATATCGCTAATGATGTTGTTATCGACCCCCTGCAGAGCATGGGGAGCAGGCGCCAGGAACACGGACCAGCAAAGCAGGAACTTTAACCGTCAGGGTCTGGCAGAACTGAGGTTTTTTTTTAAAGAGAGCACAGCCAATCAGGAGCTCCAGCGGAGACAGGCCCCTTTAATAAGATATTTGTGCAGCTGTGGTGCAGCATGCGCATCCTAATGACTGTCAGCACTCAGCCGGGCATTCTTAGTATCCGCCTGGCATCTCTGTTGCTTAGCAACAAGCAGGGAACGCTGGACGGATGTGACAGAGCGTCCAGGTCACCTAGCAACGGCCAGGACCAGAGCAGACAGTGACCATAAACCATACTGGCCAGTATTCATTGCTCTTTATTCACCGCTTTTTTGGGTGAACAGGGCTTTTTTTCAGCGAAACTGTGAATTTTAAATGATATTCGCTGTATTCACTGTTCGCCGAAAACGAACAGTGAATGCCGGCCAATTCAGTTTCATAGTCGCTGCAATTCGCTGGTGTATTTCAATGGGGGGTGAGATTTAATAGGATGAGAGATTCAGAAATTGAGAGATTTGTTAAGAAATCTCCAGTTTTTTTTAAAGTGGCAATCATTTACACTTCATGATTGCCGCTTTAAAAAAACTGGAGATTTCTTACCAAATCTCTCACTTTCTGAATCTCTCATCCTATTAAATCTCACTTGGGGTTTTGACTCAAATTTGCCGAAAGTGTATTCAATGATAAAATGGAGAACTGCTTTCACCGTGCTGTGTGCAGTGTGCGGCGCGGGCAGGGAGGCTGTCATCCCCCTGCCTTCCTCCGTCCTCCCCGAGGTGTGCGGCGTTCGCCGGGTAGGTGCAATTTCGCAATCAGGGGAGGCGAGCCCCTAACCAGTTGAATACGGCAGCAGCGCCATTGGCAGCGAATCGGGGAACCGGTGAATCGCAACGAGCGCACGGCGAATCTCAAATGCTGTGCGCTCGCCGTACCATTGAATACCTACCCACGTACAAGCAGCTTTAACAGCGCTTATCAGGGGTTCCGGAAATTAGGTCCAGTAACTTCTAAATAACCACAAAAGAACCAGGAAGAACAAACTTTAGCACTGTAGACCCATTATTATTATATTATTATAATATTATTATTATTATTATTATTAATAATAATTATAAGCAGGTTTTGATGACACTAAATTTAATGAAGTTGATAATATTTGCCCTTTAAAAGGGAAATCTGGATAAACATCAGGGTACGAGTACACAAGAAACCTCCCGCTTGTATTTCTTTGGTTAGATGATGAAGAACACATTGCTGCTTAGTCATGGTTTATTGGCTGTGGCCAAAGTGCCTGCCAGCTTTCCATGAAAAGTCTCATTTTCTAGGTGTTTTCATCAGAGCGAACTCTCCAAACTCTTACTGTTGAAAAGAACATTTCCTATTGCCTAATAATACCCACAAAGTCACAGATGGCTTGCTAAGAAGTCACAAAGACGGGCTGTAACCTCTCCGAGCACGGCCTCGCATGTCATCCCAATCCCGTACACGATGACATTTGAACACAGGTCTCTCAATACGGAAAATCCACAGCACAGTCTTACGTATTTTGTGCTGTTTGTATAATGAGGTTTTATGTTTTTGCTCGCTAAAGTGGCCAAGGAAGGTAGAATTTTTATGTTTTTGAATTTAGCAGCCACTTTTGTTCAGCGAGTGTTCTTACGCTTCTAGAACGTTCTCATTTTCCATGCTGTGCTGTTGGCTAGAGTTTTATGTGGGAGCAGATTTTCCTCTATCAGAGTAAACAAGGTACTTATTGTGGGCTAATATATATATATATATATATATATATATATATATATATATTCAGGTTACCTCCGTCACTGCGTGTTTATTAGAAATATCAAGCTTCCTTGCAATTTTGGAAACTCAGTGGGTGATTCAGCATGGCTACGTAAATTCGCTGCTTACCGAGCGGTTAACCGCCACCCAGCAGATGAGCGAACGCCCGCCCCACTCCATTCGGATGCGGCCATATGGGGAAATAGCGACGGCACCTATTCAATGCTGTCTTGCCCAACAGCATTGAAGAGGCAGATCAACAGAACGGCCGTGAATTGTTGCGATCATGGGTGGATCTCGACAAGCCACGGTCCATTTACGCAGACACGCCCCCTTTTCGCAGATCGGCAGGCGGGACGTTGAATCCTGCCTGGCGATTTGCGGTCGAACAAAACCAAAACGGGCCAGGGTCCCGCATGTCGGGACGGACCAACAGTCGTGACCCGGATTGAATAGCCCCCCCAAAAATCCTGCTGCACAGTCTATTTCTAAATTCAATTCGCATAGGGATCGAATCGGGTGCTATTTTCACTATTCACAATCAATAGCGCACATCGCCCCGTGTGTACACAGCATTGCACTAAAAATTTTAATATTTTGGAAAATACCTTATTTAGAATCTTTGGATATGAGAGACATTGGGGTTTATTTACTAAGTTAAGAGTTCTGTTGAAGATGGGCAACCAATCAGAATCTACTTCAAATTTATTTAGCAACATCCCATCTTCAATAAAACTCCCATCTTAGTAAAATAAGCCCATCCCTGTACTATTACCATATTGTACTGGCATATCTGCTCCCTCTCTCCGGGATGCCTCTCTGCGAATGCACCGGACCCGGGAACCTGATTAAGCTTCTGGGGGCTGCTGCAAAGGCAGCCCATGGAGGCTTGGGCTACCGTATGCTCAGTGTGTATGAAGTTACTGCACATGGTCTAGCTCCGTGCAGGGGACCGGACCGAAAGGTGCGGGGAGTGCGGCAGCGGCAGCAGGGGGGGGGGGGGGGCGCTAATTGCAGCAGCCCCCCTCCTCCAAAAGGGTAAGAGCCGCCGCTGTTTACAGTACTAGAGTTGTATTCCGGATTCTGTGTTGTAATCAAATCTACAGTCACAAGCAGAGATTCTCAGTCATCAGTACCGAGCAAAGCGTTACATGTTTCATGTAATGTTTCTGCTGAAGCTGCACATTCATAATATGAAACCCATAGGGCCCCTGTGTTCACTGTAAGCATTCACTCGGATGGTCTGCCTAATGGTGGCCACACATCAGACCAACTTTCCTCCAACCATCCAACTAGTTGATTGGATGGAATAAAAATATGGTACTGGATAGGAGCAAATGTAATATTTACTTCAGAAATTTGCTCCCAAAATCTGGAAAAGGACAAAAACTTCCCCTCAGACACGGTACGGTAGTTGAACCTTTTTGATTTAAACAATTTGACTGAACGTTTTGGTCCATTTTCCTGGGTTTGTGAGCACATTTCTGATTGTCCTTTGCTCCCATACAGTACCATATCTTTATTCCATCCAAGCAACTAGTTGGATGGTTGGAGGAAAGTTGGTCTGATGTGTGGCCAGCATTACTGTTAAGGATGGGATAAGCCAATCACAGGATAAGCCAATTTCAGTAGTTCCCCAGTTTATAAGGTCGATATGACCATGGACCACGCATATTGTTTATTACATGTTTTACCATCCAATGCTTAGTGAAATATCCATGTAGACATAAATTAGAAATAGTAACCTGTGGCGAGCGTGTATACTGTAGGTTGGGGAGTGAGCCACCATGCCTGAAACTTGGTGAGTGAAATGAGCGTACAAGTGGCTACACTTGTACTAATGGTGGTCACAGAACATACCATAGACAATATTTGGCCAAAACAAGCCCAAAAATGCGTGCCAACCTTTTGTCTGTGTCGACCTTAATCAATATCAACCTTTCATGTGTCAAAATTTTGTGCCTGCCGACGCATGGATTTGAAAAGATTGGCCGGATGCTGATTGGCTGAATTCTCTCAGCCAATCAGCATCCAGCCAGTCTTTTCAAATTTAGCAGCATTTCTAGCCGCGCCACCTGGCAAATAGCGCTACAAGTTCACAGCCACCGCTGCCCACCCCCAGCTGCACGGACCCTGCTGCCGGTCGCACGGACCCGCTGTCCACCCCCAGACCCTGCTGCCCTCCCTCAGCCGCACGGACCCTGCTGCCGGTGTCCGCCCCCAGACCCTGCTGCCCACCCCCAGCCGCACGGACCCTGCTGCCGGTGTCCGCCCCCAGACCCTGCTGCCCACCCCCAGCCGCACGGACCCTGCTGCCGGTCGCACGGACCCGCTGTCCGCCCCCAGACCCTGCTGCCCTCCCTCAGCCGCAAGGACCACGCTGTCTGCTGCTGCACCCACTGCCTGCACCCGCTGCACAGACCCCGCCGCTGCACATAGGTGTGTGCCACCGGTGCTGCACCAGTGGCACACACCTGCAGATCGGACTGACACATCACGGGTGCTAAAAATCACCCGCGACGTGTCACTGATGGGTCTGATCCGACAATCTGTAGGGTCCAACTCGATGCGCACATGCAATTTATTTTTCACATTTATTTGCTGAAGACCTCAAGCACCCCTGCACCCGACCCTATTACCCCTAGAAGAACGTGCGCCTGAGCCGAAATAATATCCTCCTTTAGTTAGAGCACCTACTCCTGTACTGGAACAAAATGTCTGAATAAATATTTACAGCCGGAACCCCACTGATTTACCAGAGGCGGCACATACCCAGTAATACTCATAGTAAAACATTATTAATTTATTTGCTTAAAGTACATTTTAAAGCTTTTAGGTCAAAGCAGATGACTCACTTTGCAAAGGTGGTAATCGGATCGCATAAAACTCTACATTATTTAGTTAGTAATGTGCTTTTAGAACCTGACCTGAAACACATGTAGAATACATTATTAACCAATATACATTTTATGTGTAAGGTTAAATGTAGGTAATAAAGTAGCACTAAACATGAAAATCACAAGTCGCAACACTTTGGTGACTTTTACAGTAATTACGTTTTATAGAGGAACGATCACCACGACAACACATTATATTGCTTTACTGTATGTTATTTTTTTCTCTACTAATATATTGTTTATAGAATATACATTTACAGCTGGAGATACTGATTTGTGACACGGACACCTTAAACATAGATCTGCCAAATGGGAAGGCATCCACGGCAAGCCAATTAGAACTTGTGGGCCTACAGCCAATCAGGAGCTGCCACTGTGGGGGCCTGATTATCTGGGCAGGTCCAGATTAATAATGGGGTGGATGTTTAGCGTCTGCACAATGCTGGCCGGTTGGCGGAGTTGTGGGTCGGTGGCCAGAGGTACTCTCCCATAGGAGCGTTCCCACGAAAACACTGGGCGTTTCTATGGTAATCGCCCGGTGATGTGGCCGGGGGGGTGGGGAGGATGGGGGTGCAGCTGACATCTCCAGCCTGCCCATTTGACCTGAGAGTCACATTATATATGCGTGTGCGCACCATATCATTGCATGGTTGGCGACCATCGAAAGATGTGGGAGGTTCCCACTGTCATGCGAATGGTTGTATATGTAAATCATCCATTCGCATGCCATGCAAACGTATGTGGCGTGTGAATGGAGGGCCGGTGTACCGCCTTTCGCAGAGCGGGTTCTGGTTGACTCGTGAGGGTGCGAATTCGCATCTGAACGAATCAACCAGAATAACCCCCATTGTATGGGTTCTACATGGCATTGGCCTCATCTCCTCCACTTCTCATAATAGGCCTCTAATAATGATCAGCTGCCTTTAGTTCATCCCTGGTCCTGGGCCCTACACTTTCCAATGGTAACCCTACACATATAACATACACAGGTTCTGTGGCCGATTCAGTCTTAATAACAACCAGCCACAGGATTTGTGTGACTCACATGTGCCCTGGATTTGCCCTCAGTCGCTGGTCTGGTTTTTGCCCTGTGGAATACTGATGCCGCTATATACTGATGTATTACTTCTAGAATGTATGCTGACGTAAAAGATTGGATTACCCAGAATTCCTGCCATTGTCTACAATAGGGATATGGTCAATATTTGTTGACCACTGAAGGTTGACGGGGCTTAAGTCGACACCAGAAATAGGTCAATATGGTTAGAAGGTCGACACGAGCATTAGGAGCGACAATGGAAAGGTCGACAGTCAAAAAGTCGACATGAGTTTTTCACGTGTTTTTTTTTAGCCAACATGTGTCGACAGGCGGTATATCATGCCCTACCATCCTCTACGGCGCGGTGGAAGGAAAAATATTCAGTACAAAAGAACGTGAAAGCTCATGTCAACCCTATATAATCGCAATCGACCTCCCCCACCACCAAAATCAGCCATACTGTACTTGCCTATTTTTGAAAACTATTCTCAGGGAGATTATATTTGGTAATATAATTTTGCAAAGCCCCCATTGAGGGAGCGAGTCATGCTACTCCCAACGGCAGTATCTAGTTCCATATGTCAAGGATGCAGGAGGGGAGGTAACTATGATGTAACAGTGTAATGTGGGCTAGGTGACATGAGGGAGATTGCTAGACTAATGAGGGAGAGAGGGAGATTGCTGCTATGTCAGGGAGTCTCCTGCAGAATGCAGGAGGGGAGGTAACTATGATGTAACAGTTTAATGTGGGCTAGGTGACATGAGGGAGATTGCTAGACTAATGAGGGAGAGAGGGAGATTGCTGCTATGTCAGGGAGTCTCCTGCAGAATGCAGGAGGGGAGGTAACTATGATGTAACAGTGTAATGTCGGCTAGGTGACATGAGGGAGATTGCTAGACTAATGAGGGAGAGAGGGAGATTGCTGCTATGTCAGGGAGTCTCCTGCAGAATGCAGGAGGGGAGGTAACTATGATGTAACAGTGTAATGTGGGCTAGGTGACAAGAGGGAGATTGCTAGACTAATGAGGGAGAGAGGGAGATTGCTGCTATGTCAGGGAGTCTCCTGCAGAATGCAGGAGGGGAGGTAACTATGATGTAACAGTGTAATGTGGGCTAGGTGACATGAGGGAGATTGCTAGACTAATGAGGGACAGAGGGAGATTACTGCTATGTCAGGGAGTCTCCTGCAGAATGCAGGAGAGGAGGTAACTATGATGTAACAGTGTAATGTGGGCTAGGTGACATGAGGGAGATTGCTAGACTAATGAGGGAGAGAGGGAGATTGCTGCTATGTCAGGGAGTCTCCTGCAGAATGCAGGAGGGGAGGTAACTATGATGTAACAGTGTAATGTGGGCTAGGTGACATGAGGGAGATTGCTAGACTAATGAGGGAGAGAGGGAGATTGCTGCTATGTCAGGGAGTCTCCTGCAGAATACAGGAGGGGAGGTAACTATGATGTAACAGTGTAATGTAGGCTAGGTGACATGAGGGTGATTGCTAGACTAATGAGGGAGAGAGGGAGATTGCTGCTATGTCAGGGAGTCTCCTGCAGAATGCAGGAGGGGAGGTAACTTTGATGTAACAGTGAAATGTGGGCTAGGTGACATGAGGGAGATTTCTAGACTAATGAGGGAGAGAGGGAGATTGCTGCTATGTCAGGGATTCTCCTGCAGAATGCAGGAGGGGAGGTAACTATGATGTAACAGTGTAATGTAGGCTAGGTGACATGAGGGTGATTGCTAGACTAATGAGGGAGAGAGGGAGATTGCTGCTATGTCAGGGAGCCTCCTGTAGAATGCAGGAGGGGAGGTAACTATGGTGTAACAGTGTAATGTGGGCTAGGTGACATGAGGGAGATTGCTAGACTAATGAGGGAGAGAGGGAGATTGCTGCTATGTCAGGGAGTTTCCTGCAGAATGCAGGAGGGGAAGTAACTATGATGTAACAGTGTAATGTAGGCTAGGTGACATGAGGGTGATTGCTAGACTAATGAGGGAGAGAGGGAGATTGCTGCTATGTCAGGGAGTCTCCTGCAGAATGCAGGAGGGGAGGTAACTATGATGTAACAGTGTAATGTGAGCTAGGTGACATGAGGGAGATTGCTAGACTAATGAGGGAGAGAGGGAGATTGCTGCTATGTCAGGGAGTCTCCTGCAGAATACAGGAGGGGAGGTAACTATGATGTAACAGTGTAATGTAGGCTAGGTGACATGAGGGTGATTGCTAGACTAATTAGGGAGAGAGGGAGATTGCTGCTATGTAAGGGAGTCTCCTGCAGAATGCAGGAGGGGAGGTAACTTTGATGTAACAGTGAAATGTGGGCTAGGTGACATGAGGGAGATTTCTAGACTAATGAGGGAGAGAGGGAGATTGCTGCTATGTCAGGGAGTCTCCTGCAGAATGCAGGAGGGGAGGTAACTATGATGTAACAGTGTAATGTAGGCTAGGTGACATGAGGGTGATTGCTAGACTAATGAGGGAGAGAGGGAGATTGCTGCTATGTCAGGGAGCCTCCTGCAGAATGCAGGAGGGGAGGTAACTATGGTGTAACAGTGTAATGCGGGCTAGGTGACATGAGGGAGATTGCTAGACTAATGAATGAGAGAGGGAGATTGCTGCTATGTCAGGGAGTCTCCTGCAGAATGCAGGAGGGGAAGTAACTATGATGTAACAGTGTAATGTAGGCTATGTGACATGAGGGTGATTGCTAGACTAATGAGGGAGAGAGGGAGATTGCTGCTATGTCAGGGAGTCTCCTGCAGAATGCAGGAGGGGAGGTAACTATGATGTAACAGTGTAATGTGAGCTAGGTGACATGAGGGAGATTGCTAGACTAATGAGGGAGAGAGGGAGATTGCTGCTATGTCAGGGAGTCTCCTGCAGAATACAGGAGGGGAGGTAACTATGATGTAACAGTGTAATGTAGGCTAGGTGACATGAGGGTGATTGCTAGACTAATTAGGGAGAGAGGGAGATTGCTGCTATGTCAGGGAGTCTCCTGCAGAATGCAGGAGGGGAGGTAACTTTGATGTAACAGTGAAATGTGGGCTAGGTGACATGAGGGAGATTTCTAGACTAATGAGGGAGAGAGGGAGATTGCTGCTATGTCAGGGAGTCTCCTGCAGAATGCAGGAGGGGAGGAAACTATGATGTAACAGTGTAATGTAGGCTAGGTGACATGAGGGTGATTGCTAGACTAATGAGGGAGAGAGGGAGATTGCTGCTATGTCAGGGAGTCTCCTGCAGAATGCAGGAGGGGAGGTAACTATGGTGTAACAGTGTAATGTGGGCTAGGTGACATGAGGGAGATTGCTAGACTAATGAGGGAGAGAGGGAGATTGCTGCTATGTCAGGGAGTCTCCTGCAGAATGCAGGAGGGGAGGTAACTATGATGTAACAGTGTAATGTAGGCTAGGTGACATGAGGGTGATTGCTAGACTAATGAGGGAGAGAGGGAGATGGCTGCTATGTCAGGGAGTCTCCTGCAGAATGCAGGAGGGGAGGTAACTATGATGTAACAGTGTAATGTGAGCTAGGTGACATGAGGGAGATTGCTAGACTAATGAGGGAGAGAGAGAGATTGCTGCTATGTCAGGGAGTCTCCTGCAGAATGCAGGAGGGGAGGTAACTCTGGTGTAACAGTGTAATGTGGGCTAGGTGACATGAGGGAGATTGCTAGACTAATGATGGAGAGAAGGAGATTGCTGCTATGTCAGGGAGTGTCCTGCAGAATGCAGGAGGGGAGGTAACTATGATGTAACAGTGTAATATGGGCTACGTGACATGAGGGAGATTGCTAGACTAATGAGGGAGAGAGGGAGATTGCTGCTATGTCAGGGAGTGTCCTGCAGAATGCAGGAGGGGAGGTAACTAAGATGTAACAGTGTAATGTGGGCTACATGACATGAGGGAGATTGCTAGACTAATGATGGAGAGAGGGAGATTGCTGCTATGTCAGGGAGTCTCCTGCAGAATGCAGGAGGGGAGGTAACTATGATGTAACAGTGTAATGTGGGCTACTGTAGGTGACATGAGGGAGATTGCTAGACTAATGATGGAGAGAGGGAGATTGCTGCTATGTCAGGGAGTGTCCTGCAGAATGCAGGAGGGGAGGTAACTATGATGCAACAGTGTAATGTGGGCTAGGTGACATGAGGGAGATTGCTAGACTAATGAGGGAGAGAGGGAGATTGCTGCTATGTCAGTGAGTCTCCTGCAGAATGCAGGAGGGGAGGTAACTATGATGTAACAGTGTAATGTGGGCTAGGTGACATGAGGGAGATTGCTAGACTAATCAGGGAGAGAGGGAGATTTCTGCTATGTCAGGGAGTCTCCTGCAGAATGCAGGAGGGGAGGTAACTATGATGTAACAGTGTAATGTAGGCTAGGTGACATGAGGGTGATTGCTAGACTAATGAGGGAGAGAGGGAGATTGCTGCTATGTCAGGGAGTCTCCTGCAGAATGCAGGAGGGGAGTTAACTATGATGTAACAGTGTAATGTGAGCTAAGTGACATGAGGGAGATTGCTAGACTAATGAGGGAGAGAGGGAGATTGCTGCTATGTCAGGGAGTCTCCTGCAGAATGCAGGAGGGGAGGTAACTATGGTGTAACAGTGTAATGTGGGCTAGGTGACATGAGGGAGATTGCTAGACTAATGATGGAGAGAGGGAGATTGCTGCTATGTCAGGGAGTCTCCTGCAGAATGCAGGAGGGGAGGTAACTATGATGTAACAGTGTAATGTGGGCTAGGTGACATGAGGGAGATTGCTAGACTAATGAGGGAGAGAGGGAGATTGCTGCTATGTCAGGGAGTCTCCTGCAGAATGCAGGAGGGGAGGTAACTATGGTGTTACAGTGTAATGTGGGCTAGGTGACATGAGGGAGATTGCTAGACTAATGATGGAGAGAGGGAGATTGCTGCTATGTCAGGGAGTGTCCTGCAGAATGCAGGAGGGGAGGTAACTATGATGTAACAGTGTAATGTGGGCTACGTGACATGAGGGAGATTGCTAGACTAATGAGGGAGAGAGGGAGATTGCAGCTATGTCAGGGAGTGTCCTGCAGAATGCAGGAGGGGAGGTAACTATGATGTAACAGTGTAATGTGGGCTACGTGACATGAGGGAGATTGCTAGACTAATGATGGAGAGAGGGAGATTGCTGCTATGTCAGGGAGTCTCCTGCAGAATGCAGGAGGGGAGGTAACTATGATGTAACAGTGTAATGTGGGCTAGGTGACATGAGGGAGATTGCTAGACTAATGAGGGAGAGAGGGAGATTGCTGCTATGTCAGTGAGTCTCCTGCAGAATGCAGGAGGGGAGGTAACTATGATGTAACAGTGTAATGTGGGCTAGGTGACATGAGGGAGATTGCTAGACTAATCAGGGAGAGAGGGAGATTTCTGCTATGTCAGGGAGTCTCCTGCAGAATGCAGGAGGGGAGGTAACTATGATGTAACAGTGTAATGTGGGCTAGGTGACATAAGGGAGATTGCTAGACTAATGAGGGAGAGAGGGAGATTGCTGCTACAGTATGTCAGGGAGTCTCCTGCAGAATGCAGGAGGATAGGCAACTACTGTATGAGTTAAACCTACATAAGCTTTCCTCTGTATCCAGAGCTAAGATCCCTTTAAACAGCTACTGTAATCACAATACAGGATTCATAAGTATAATTCAGCACCTCCATTACATTACATTTATGATCTGCTCTATATCAAGCCAAAATAAAATTAAATCCAGGAAAAAGCCATCTGAGAAGATTGCATAAATATGGTTTATAGTAAAGGAGGGTTTCCAGATGTCTAAGACGCATTGTTATATAATTCATAGACCAGGAACTTTCTAATTTCTATACTGATGGTAATGTTGCCTGCACTTAGAATGAACTGTTTCAGTGGCCAATTGAAGCAATATATTAGTCTATGTGTGTGAGATGTATATTAGTTAAGGGATGAACTTAAATGATCTCTATAAAAAAGACCTACTCAGGCAAAATCTTCTGCAGCCCAGTCGTACAGTTACTGCTATGTGTGTGATCCAGCGCGAACCGGACGTTTAGAACGGTAATTTAAGTCTGAGCGTTTTAATCAGCTGTTACTTGAAAATAACTGCACAGATGAACACGGGGCCTGGCTCAGAGCTGGACGGGAATGTCTGCACGGACTGTGCAGTGTGTACTGAGACTGGGGCTTTTGAAATCTCATCAGCTGTGTAGAGAAACACAGGGCCGCCGGGGTGCAGATCAGCCGAATGTCTAATGCTTGATTAGCGCTAAAGTCGCACAATATCGCTGCTGGCAACAAGATACCTTAGACCAGGGGGATGGAGGGGTGCCTAGGGGTGACCTGAACCCTAAATTCAGCCCTTTTAGACGTTCGTTGGGGTGGAGGGGGGCACAGACCTGTTCGCTAGGCTGCGTGTATACGTAGTCTAGCAAACAGGTCTGAATTTACAAGGATTAACAGAATAATTCAAGTGCATTAAGACTCGACATGTTTCCATGTAAACATAATTATGCTACTACTGGAAGGGAAGAACCTATGTACAGTAGGCCTGCCCTTTTACTGAAGCTAAGCAAAGTGAACATGACTGCAGCATACTGTGTCTATTAGACTAATTTCAGAAAACAGTGCGTAGTCCCCTCTGTGATACATGAGGGCCGTTTGTGCAGAGAGGGAGACGCAGCCAAAGGACTACATCCCCCATGATGACTGTGGGGAAGGGGGCGTATCGGGCAGGAAGCACGCGTAGGGGAGTGCAAAGTGAGGGACGGAAGACGTCACGTGAGAGAGTGGGGGCGACTCCAGAACTGCGCCTGATAGAATAGCCAAGTCCCCTGGCCTATTGGAAAGCTGGGCTACTACCCAAAGCGTACAAGAAAGGAGCAGACTGAGACCTTTTAACCCCTTGGTTACCCCCTCCCTTACTAAGTGAAGGAAGCCTTTGGGAGGACACTTGTTGCTGCCGTTATTTAGAGACTGTTTAACCCCTTGGATTACAAATACCCCTTCAGGTCCCGGCTGGAGGCAAGGAACATCTGTTAAGGACTCTGTTTGGGACATACCAACGGAATGATATATTGAGCCCAAGGACTGTTAGTGATATCACTCAGGTACCCCAAAGTGCACTTTAGGAACTTTCATTATTGCGCAATAATAACTTTATGTGTGTACTGCGATTCATGTAATAATTAACCGTTTGTTGTGACATATGCAGTAATGTTGAATATTTAACAGTTTGTTATCGCCTATGCAACAGAGATACCCGTATGGTAATTGAAGTCTATGCCTAACTAGGCTAGTTTACAGTTAGCAGTGTATTAGCGAATATGCACATTGGTTGGATTTATGCAAAGAGAATGGCCGAAGTTACAGGCCAGTAAATGTGAAGCCTAGAGTAGTAGTGAAAAGTTATACGCTAGGAACAGAGAGAGTGTAGCGACTGGTGACAGTCGTAGTTAGCCAGGCAAGTGGTGAATTATTTAATTGTTACTGTGCCTTTTGCATTGCTCGTTGAAGTCGCAGGTTGTCCAGTCCTGCGCAAATAAATTGTTGATCTCCTTGAACCACTCTGAGTCTCCTGCCTTTAATCTCCTACGATATCGAAGCAGCAGTACCATCTAAGCGGCAACATCGGTAAGACAACGCACCTAAATACACCTGTGGTTTCACACCTCCAGCAATAATCTATTTGTTGCCGAATTCCAAATACAGTATATTATCTAAGTGCAATTATCTAACCTCGCAGTACATGTTATTTCCTCTAGGCCATACAGTATAAGACGAGATGAAGGACAATAACATCATGCTATTGAAAATAAACCATCAACAATAAACCAGAGGATACAATCCCTATAGGTTCTACCTCTGTATAGTGCTTACGTCTCTAACACTACAGGGAACCCAGTCTTTAATATATTTCATTTTAAATAGTAAAAAGAAGTTTATGAAAATGTACTGCTAATCATATTTGGGGTGCCGGACGGGTTCCCGACATTACCCGACGTCGGGACCCCAACTGTCAAAACGCTGACAGCCGGGTGCACGACGGCCACCCGCTATTTTCCCTCGTCGGGGTCCACGACCCACATAGAGGGAGAATAGAATAGGTGGCTGGCGTAGCGTGGCGAGCGCAGCGAGCCCACGAGGGGCTTTTTTGCACTCACCATGCTGTCTGACTTTGGATCCCGACTGTCGGAGTCACATACCACACCCCATATCTCCCTCTCTCCCTCATTAGTCTAGCAATCTCCCTCATTTCACCTAGCCCACATTACACTGTTACATCATAGTTACCTCCCCTCCTGCATTTTATACACGCAATAGTGTAATAATACATTTTGGGCCCATTTATGGAATTTTAGTGTCTCTTAAACACATAGTGCCCCCATAGTGTGGCATAGAGGGATAATGCCCCCTGCAGCATGGCAGGCACATAATGCCCCCTGCAGCGTGGCAGACACATAATGCCCCCTGCAGTGTGGCAGACACATAATGCCCCCTGCAGCGTGGCAGACACATAATGCCCCCTGCAGCTTGGCAGACACATAATGCCCCCTGCAGCGTGGCAGACACATAATGCCCCCTGCAGCGTGGCAGACACATAATGCCCCCTGCCACGTGGCAGACACATAATACCCCCTGCAGCGTGGCAGACACATAATGCCCCCTGCAGCTTGGCAGACATATAATGCCCCTTGCAGTGTGGCAGACACATAATACCCCTGCAGTGCTGTGTAGATGCATAATGCCCCCTGCAGCGTGGCAGACACATAATGCCCCCTGCAGCTTGGCAGACACATAATGCCCCCTGCAGCGTGGCAGACACATAATGCCCCTTGCAGTGTGGCAGACACATAATACCCCTGCAGTGCTGTGTAGATGCATAATGCCCCCTGCAGCGTGGCAGACACATAATGCCCCCTGCAGCTTGGCAGACACATAATGCCCCCTGCAGCGTGGCAGCGTGGCAGACACATCCTGGACACCGGACACAGCGGGCCCTTTAATGCCCAGCAGGCTGGGACTTGTGGTTCTCCAAGTCCCAGCTTGCTGGGGAGGCTTGCTAGCACTTGTAGTGCCACAGTAAAAAACAATCGTTTGTTCTATTTTTTACACCGCTATCAGCTCGATGCCCACCGCCCAGGGGCATCGAGGACAGCACCAGGCTTCAGCCTGGTCAGGTAAGTCCTGGAGGGGGGGGACCCCTTCATTGGGGGGGTCCCCACTCCCCCAGGGCCCCTGGCCAGGCTGACTGGTCGGTAGGGATGAATGCTTTGGCCGGGGGGACTTGCATAAAAAGTCTCCCCCCGGCTGTGGCATTACCCTGCTGGCTGGTTTTGCCTGGGGCTGGTTCTTAAAATACGGGGGACCCCTAGTCATTTTGTCCCCCGTATTTTGGGAACCAGCCCCAGAGCAGGAGCCTGGGGCTGGTTGTTAAAAATCGGGGAACCGTATTTGTCGGGTTCCCTGATTTTTAATTACCGGCTCCAGGCTCCGTCAGCCTGGTGCTGGTTACGGCTGTGGGGGGGACCCCACGCCGGTTTTTTTTTTATATTTATTTTTTTTTCTATTTTTTTACACTGAAGCCTGCACGAATCTGACTGATCCGTGCAGGCTTAAAGCAAATACGACAGGAAAATGGTGTTCTATTTTCCTGTCGTATTTGCGTGGGTGTTTCACACCACTTAGCAGCCGTATTATCCATACGGCTGCTTAGTAAATCAGAAACCACCATTCTTTTGAATGGTGATTTCTGTTGTATCCTATCGATGGTGTAGACATTCGTATTTGTAAATACAAATACGAATGTTCCATCTTTAGGACTACGAATTGTTGTATTTTTGGGATTGTAAATCCCGAAAATACAAATTCGTAAAAAAAAGGTGTATTTCTGCCTACGAATACACCTTTTTTCTACGAATCCATTTTGGTAAATGTCCCCCATAATGCCCCTTGCAGTGTGGCAGACACATAATGCCCCCTGCAGCGTGGCAGACACATAATGCCCCCTGCAGCGTGGCAGACACATAATACCCCCTGCAGTGTGGCAGACACATAATGCCCCCTGCAGCGTGGCAGACACATAATGCCCCCTGCAGCGTGGCAGACACATAATGCCCCCTGCAGCATGGCAGACACATAATGCCCCCTGCAGCTTGGCAGACACATAATGCCCCCTGCAGCGTGGCAGACACATAATGCCCCTTGCAATGTGGCAGACACATAATACCCCTGCAGTGCTGTGTAGATGCATAATGCCCCCTGCAGTGTGGCAGACACATAATGCCCCCTGCAGCGTGGCAGACACATAATGCCCCCTGCAGCGTGGCAGACACATAATACCCCCTGCAGTGTGGCAGACACATAATGCCCCCTGCAGCGTGGCAGACACATAATGCCCCCTGCAGCGTGGCAGACACATAATGCCCCCTGCAGCATGGCAGACACATAATGCCCCCTGCAGCTTGGCAGACACATAATGCCCCCTGCAGCGTGGCAGACACATAATGCCCCTTGCAATGTGGCAGACACATAATACCCCTGCAGTGCTGTGTAGATGCATAATGCCCCCTGCAGTGTGGCAGACACATAATGCCCCCTGCAGTGTGGCAGACACATAATGCCCCCTGCAGCTTGGCAGACACATAATGCCCCCTGCAGCATGGCAGACACATAATGCCCCTTGCAGTGTGGCAGACACATAATGCCCCCTGCAGCGTGGCAGACACATAATGCCCCCTGCAGCATGGCAGACACATAATGCCCCCTGCAGCGTGGCAGACACATAATGCCCCCTGCAGCTTGGCAGACACATAATGCCCCCTGCAGTGTGGCAGACACATAATGCCCCCTGCAGTGTGGCAGACACATAATGCCCCCTGCAGCTTGGCAGACACATAATGCCCCCTGCAGCATGGCAGACACATAATGCCCCCTGCAGCTTGGCAGACACATAATGCCCCCTGCAGCGTGGCAGACACATAATGCCCCTTGCAGTGTGGCAGACACATAATACCCCTGCAGTGCTGTGTAGATGCATAATGCCCCCTGCAGTGTGACAGACACATAATGCCCCCTGCAGTGTGACAGACACATAATGCCCCCTGCAGCGTGACAGACACATAATGCCCCCTGCAGCGTGGCAGACACATAATGCCCCTTGCAGTGTGGCAGACACATAATACCCCTGCAGTGCTGTGTAGATGCATAATGCCCCCTGCAGTGTGACAGACACATAATGCCCCCTGCAGTGTGACAGACACATAATGCCCCCTGCAGCGTGACAGACACATAATGCCCCCTGCAGCGCGGCAGACACATAATGCCCCCTGCAGCGCGGCAGACACATAATACCCCCTGCAGTGTGGCAGACACATAATGCCCCCTGCAGCGTGGCAGACACATAATGCCCCCTGCAGCGTGGCAGACACATAATGCCCCCTGCAGCATGGCAGACACATAATGCCCCCTGCAGCGTGGCAGACACATAATGCCCCT
Organism: Crinia signifera; assembly: GCF_055691185.1. Lineage (NCBI taxonomy): Eukaryota > Metazoa > Chordata > Amphibia > Anura > Myobatrachidae > Crinia > Crinia signifera. The sequence goes on from NC_139227.1 coordinate 114,695,795, forward strand.
TGCAGTGTGGCAGACACATAATGCCCCCTGCAGTGTGACAGACACATAATGCCCCCTGCAGCATGGCAGACACATAATGCCCCTTGCAGTGTGGCAGACACATAATGCCCCTTGCAGTGTGGCAGACACATAATACCCCTGCAGTGCTGTGTAGATGCAGAATGCCCCCTCTACTGTTGCTTAAAAAGAATGCCCCTAGTAGGACTTACCATCCTACATGCTTGTTTACATTGGATTTAAATGCTTGTTGCCATGGGGGTTAAAAGTTTGTTGCCATGGGGGTACACCATACATGCTCAATGCCATGGGGTTACATGCTCGTTGCCATGGGGTTACATGCTTGTTGCAATGGGGGTTATGGCTGGCTGATTAGAGTATGATGACAAGGGGCATGAGTGTTCACTCACCTTGTCCTACTCAGGCCTGCAGCTCCTCCAACATGGCGCTGACACACAGGTTGATAGAAGTTCTTCATAAGTAGTCCAGAATGTGGCCTTTTCATCATGTCCTGTAGGTCAGCCATGCAGCCGGCCAGGCGGGAGGACAATGCCGCTCCCGCCCTCAGACTCCTCTACTCCTCCACATGTCACGAGCTCCGCAAATGCTGGAACAGCCTCTGCAGGCAGCAAAAGTGCTCCAGCCGGGACTCCATGATGAGCGCGTCCAGGAAGGAGGGGACGCGCATCAGCAGCTGCCGCAGCTTCCCGGCACCCAGGAGCCTGGCGATCATCAGCAAGGTGCCAGGTCTAAGGGTGAAGGTAACCGCTGAGAGGCCCTGACTCTCCACGCCCGCAGATACTGGTCTGCTCCCCTACTGGCTGGGACTTAGCCGCCAGCTACTAGAGGTTCGTGTAAGAGTGCAGTGCAGGGCGGGCGCTGATGGCGTGGGGGGCGGCCTTTCTAATGGCTTTAGTGACAGGGTCATGCTTGATTGGCTGAAAGCATGCCCCTGTCACTGCGGCACTTGTAGTGGTGCCACTTTCACTAGTTTTTTGAATGCGCTATTCTCTGCATGTCCCCGCCTCCTTCCCGACCCCTGCTTCCAGCTTATTGTAAGGGGCAGCAGGAGGCACCGCTTTCAATGCCTCCAAAATCAATTTAAACAATGAGAATGAATAGATTAATATAAAGAAGATACTTAAGACACAGAATATGTCTCATAAGTATCTTCTTTGTATTATTTTAATCATTAATGACAGGGGAGGCACTGCCTCCCCTGACTGCACGTCCCTGATTTAGCGCACACCGGCGCCATCATACATGGGGCAATGAAGCAATGAAGAAGGCAAGTCAGATGCTTGGTTGCATAGGGAGAGGTATCAGCAGTAGAAAGAGAGAAGTAATAATGCCACTGTATAGGTCATTGGTACGACCTCATCTAGAGTATTGTGTTCAGTTCTGGAGGCCATATCTCCAGAAGGATATAAATACATTAGAGACTGTACAAAGAAGGGCAACTATTATGGTGCATGGCCTACATCACAAAACGTACCAGGAAAGACTAAAAGATCTTAATATGTATAGTTTAGAGCAGAGAAGGGAAAGGGGGGACATGATAGAAACTTTCACATATATCAAGGGTTATAACAAGGTACAGGTGGGAGACATTCTTCACAGGAAGAGGAGCAACAGAACACGAGGACATGCACTGACACTAGAGGGAGGAAGGTACAGGTGGGAGACCTTCTTCACAGGAAGAGGAGCAGCAGAACACGAGGACATGCACTGACACTAGAGGGAGGAAGGTACAGGTGGGAGACATTCTTCACAGGAAGAGGAGCAGGAGAACACGAGGACATGCACTGACACTAGAGGGAGGAAGGTGCAGGTGGGAGACATTCTTCACAGGAAGAGGAGCAACAGAACACGAGGACATGCATCTGACACTAGGGGGAGGAAGGTACAGGTGGGAGACATTCTTCACAGGAAGAGGAGCAGGAGAACACGAGGACATGCACTGACACTAGAGGGAGGAAGGTGCAGGTGGGAGACATTAGTCACAGGAAGAGGAGCAGCAGAACACGAGGACATGCACTGACACTAGGGGGAGGAAGGTACAGGTGGGAGACATACTTCACAGGAAGAGGAGCAGCAGAACACGAGGACATGCACTGACACTAGGGGGAGGAAGGTACAGGTGGGAGACATTCTTCACAGGAAGAGGAGCAGGAGAACACGAGGACATGCCAGGGGCGTAACTATAGCACCGCAGCCCTCGCCACCGCGGGGGGCGCTGTGCATGTGGGGGCGCCGGGGGCTGCGGTGCTATAGTTACCCCCCCCCCCCCTCCAATCCCCCGCAGACTTACGTATCTCGCTGGTCCCCGGCGGCTCCGTTCTTCTGATGAGGACCACCACAAAATGGCTGCCCCCATATAGCACACTGTTCTCTGAAACTGTCTGCTGTATGGGGTCGGCCATTTTGTGGTGGTCCTCAGCAGAAGAACGGAGCCGCCGGGACCAGCGCAGCACGATAGGTAAGACTGCGGGGGAGGTGGAGGGGGTTAGCATAGGCGGCAGGGCGACGGGGCGGCGGGGGGGGGAGTGCTTGACGGGACGGCGGGGGGTGGGTATGGGCGCCCCCCCCTAACGGCGGGGGGGCACCCAAAACGTAGCTACGCCACTGGGACCTGCACTGACACTAGGGGGAGGAAGGTACAGGTGGGAGACATTCTTCACAGGAAGAGGAGCAGCAGAACACGAGGACATGCACTGACACTAGAGGGAGGAAGATTCAGGGGAAATGTGAGGAAGAATTACTTCACAGAAAGAGTAGTAGATAAGTGGAATAGCCTCCCATCAGAGGTGGTAGAGGCAGATACAGTAGTACAATGTAAACATGCTTGGGATAGGCATATTGATATCCTTACACAGAAATAAGGATCAAATATGGTTTGAGGTAACATGTTTAAAAAAGGGGAAGACTAGATGGGCCAAGTGGTTCTTATCTGCCGTCACATTCTATGTTTCTATGGGGGAGAAGCGGTATCACTCCCCCATAGCGCAGCTTCATACATCTGTCCCAAGTTATTTTAATAATGTACAGATTACTCTTACAGCACTGTATGTGTTATTTTTATTAGTCATACATACAGTAATGCCTACAGTTACGCTATTACTGGGATTGTAGACATATGTGACTTTATTACAGTGTATTTCCTTCTTACATAGTGTGTTCTGGATCCTCTCCGCAGGGAATGTCACTCTCGCACCAGGAAAGGTTTCACATTATACATAAAGAGAACCTCAGAGTAACAGTAAATCTTCATTTGGAAGTTATAACTATGGCAACAGTCTTATTTTTAATGTGCATCATAATTAATACCCATTTTGCATGTCAGGGAATTCACATGTTTCTGAATTGGGCACCACGAGAAATCTGCGCAGTTAAATGACCTGTTATGCAAAACACATACTATTTAAGGAATGCTCATCCCACAATCCTCGCGCACTTAACCTTTACAGCAGATGATCACAGAATGAGCCACTACAGACTTTTAAGTATTAAACTCCACACAGACATAGGCATTCATCCACACTCACACTACTTATCTAAGAAATAAAGACGCGTACAACTGAATGGGCTTAAAGGGGACGGCTTATTTATTTTGAGCAGGGGCGGCCTATTTGAATCTAACTAAAATTTATGTCCCTGCTCTAACTAAGGTGGCGGGCAAAGAACGGCATGCAAGATTAATAACATTGCTGGAAAATAACAAAGTAATAAAAATAACAAACTCCGGATCTAAGGGCCTCCTGCCCTTAATTGCCAAGGACCGGCCACCTGCCAGCGTCCAAGACAACGGCACAATTACGAAGCAGACTTTTCAAAAGGGGCCACTTGCCCTTAAGGTCAGGGGGTTGACCTTCTGCTTCTGCCCCTGACCTCGCATATCACTAAGGCAGAGCTCACCACTCTGCCCGAGTCAGCAAAAAATTGGGCCACCTGTCCTAAACTACAAATGTCCGCAACAATTTACCCTATCCGAAGTAGATGATCGTTAAGGTCCAGATGTGGGCCCACCTGGATCGGTGATGCCCACATCTCGACATCAACCACCAGCTAAGTGTAAATACAGCTCTAATTTAAACTACCGTTCTTTCCGCCAAGACAAAATAAGCCGACAACAACTAAACGAATAAATGCGAACGACTTCTCAAAACGAATTCTAACTAACAATTGGGGCGGGAGGGAGGGCAACGTTTCCTGAAGCAAGAGGCAGAATCTTCTGGAAGCAAGAACATCACCCCATCAATCTCCACCTCTGACCTCAACCAGCCTATCCTGAACCGTCATTCAAATCAGCCAACCCGTCAATCAAGATAAGCCGAACCCCCGGGCCCAGATCCAGTGTGTGAGCTAAGGATTCCTGCCAATAGCCAGGTGAGTTTATGCTGTTTTCAGCCAGACAAGCTGGCTTCTACAGTCTTAAACTCCACACAGACATAGGCGTTCATCCACACTCACACTACTTATCTAAGAAATAAAGACGCGTACAACTGAATGGGCTTAAAGGGGACGGCTTATTTATTTTGAGCAGGGGCGGCCTATTTGAATCTAACTAAAATTTATGTCCCTGCTCTAACTAAGGTGGCGGGCAAAGAACGGCATGCAAGATAAATAACATTGCTGGAAAATAACAAAGTAATAAAAATAACAAACTCCGGATCTAAGGGCCTCCTGCCCTTAATTGCCAAGGACCGGCCACCTGCCAGCGTCCAAGACAACGGCACAATTACGAAGCGGACTTTTCAAAAGGAGCCACTTGCCCTTAAGGTCAGGGGGTTGACCTTCTGCTTCTGCCCCTGACCTCGCATATCACTAAGGCAGAGCTCACCACTCTGCCCGAGTCAGCAAAAAATTGGGCCACCTGCCCTAAACTACAAATGTCCGCAACAATTTACCCTATCCGAAGTAGATGATCGTTAAGGTCCAGATGTGGGCCCACCTGGATCGGTGATGCCCACATCTCGACATCAACCACCAGCTAAGTGTAAATACAGCTCTAATTTAAACTACCGTTCTTTCCGCCACATCAGTTCAAACTGAACTGACCCGCCACCAACCTAATGACAAAAACTCCCTCAACTAAACCTCTAAACTTCTCAAGGCGTCTATCAGATTCTGAAAAAACAAATCCATGCCGACTAAAGAGAGATGCACCCCATCTGGCCTATACAGGGTCTCGTTTCTAAAGGATATGGCCTCGTGCCTGACGACCACTCCGCCCTCCGTTACTATAGCCCTGCCGACTACGGAATTGATCCGCCTCCGTACTAAATCGATGGCCCCCGGATTGAGTGCATCTCTCCAAACCCTCCTAGGTATAATCTCTGACCAAAAGAAACGGCAAAATCGCCATTCTCTGATCAGGTCCAGCAATAAATTCCTAATCTCAAATCGTATATTGAGACCGGAATTATGCGTGAGGTCGTTGCCCCCAAGTGAATGATGACAAAAAGTGGGTAACCAAACGACCTAACCGACTCATCCAAAAGACCCCTCAGCGCGGACCACCTCATACCTCTACGCCCCAGCCAACGGATAAATCGCGTCTCAGGGAAACGTTCCGTATCCGTGGCTACCTGGGACAAGGACAACCAATAAATAAATGAATGCCCCCCCATCCAAATCATATTGGTGTCCAAGCGTTGACCTGTAAGTCGAAATGATAGATACTGTTAGAAAGATTGAAATAAAGGCAAACATCTGGCAAAATTTTAACGGGCCCGGGAGATTCCCTTAAAGGTGATTTTGGAGTTCTATATTAAATTGTTGATAACTAATAGTACTGTGATTCGGGTGATCTATTTAAGACTAATTGATTATTTTACCCACTTGAATTATGTATAATCCCTACTTGTTGTTTCTTATTTTGTGGGGGGGGGGGGGGGGGGGGGGGGGAGTGGGTCACCCGATTTGACTTGAGGCAAAAAACACAAATCTTCCACCAGTTGGCTAGAGCCTAATTTAAGACTGGTGATAACACAAAAAATTCCTCAAGGCCCCCCAAACACTAAAGCGCGTTTGGGCGAGCGGCTACTCCTCAAATGGGCTCACTGGACTATGTCGGCCTGATGTATCGCTTAAATGCACCAGACCGCCATCTTCCGAGTGCTCGTATGTCGACCTGAGACCAACCCGCCGCAGCGGCGCCGATACGGAAAGAGTGTGTCCCAAAGTCGGCTGGAGAAAGACCCTGATGCAATATACAGCGCCTGAAAACCGACCTAAACTGGAAGTTAGTAAGGGGGGACCCGTCGATGTGCATCAGCCAGGCCCCGGGCAATTGGGGCCGCAACTCCACGTAAGCCAGAGCCGCCGCCACCGGACAGATCCGGCGGTCGCCACTCCGACCCAAATGGACCCACTGACCCCTGCCCGCTACATCGGTCTTTGAGCGCTGTATCTTGCACCATAAACCGTCGTGGTGCACGTCGACATGGCCGAACAGCATAGGCGAGGAAGATGCCCTGGTTGCGGACACCAGTTCGCCTACTCTGAACGCCCCATGGAAAGCCATGGCAAAGGCCAGCCTGAAAAGTCGAACCTCGTAATCGTTTGAGCAAATTACTCTTAGGGACTTCGAGATTCGACGTAACAAGCCGGCATCAATCGGCCGCCGTCTGTCGGGCAAAACCGGCCTGGTTCTGGCCCATCCCTTTAGCATCCTGGAAAGGATGAAAGACTTGGTGATGTCTCTCTTCCCACCAAGACGCAAAAAGAATGATATGCCTGCCAGAGAGCGTCCAACAAAACTTCTGGACTTACCCTCCGTGTACAGGTTCCACACATAGGCAATAATAAGGCGCTTAGAGCTCTTACCTGTGCCACCCTGTTCAAGCATGAACTCGCTCCAGCGCTCCCATGAGGCCAGATAAGCTCTGAAGGTAGCCGGCGCTAGCGACCGCAGGGCCAGCTCCTCTACCCCTCCAGAGGCACCTGCCATAAAAAAGATGGACATTGTTCACCATACTTCTGGGCTAAAGGCACAAGTTGCCTGAATCTCACCCATTCGAAACGGGACAATGCATCCGCTACTTCGTTAAGTACGCCTGGGACGTGCTTGGCTCGCAACGTAATGTTGTTCGCCAAGCACATCATCACTATCCGTGCTAAAATACGCAAAACTGGGAGAGAGGTTGACTTTAGTTGCGTAATGGATTGAACCACCTCTAGGTTATCACACCAAAAGACAACCTCCCTGTTTACCAATTCTGCGCCCCAGAGCTCTAAGGCGACCATTATTGGAAATATTTCCAATAATAGCATATTCCTGGTCATGCCGTCTCGTGCCCAAGATTCGGGCCAGGCATCTGCGCACCAACGTCCCGCATAGAATGCGCCGAATCCGGAAGATCCTGCAGCATCTGTATATAATTCCAACTCCGCATTAGCAACGGCTGGAGCTTGCCATATGCATATGCCGTTAAAATTATCCAGAAACATTTCCCACACTTTCAGATCCCTCTTCATTTCTGAAGATAGACGTAGAAAATGGTGGGGTTTGCGAATCCCGACGGTCGCCCGCTGAAGTTTTCTACAAAATATTTTGCCCATGGGTATAACTCTACAAGCGAAATTAAACAGGCCCAATAGAGATTGGGCCTGTCTAAGTGTTAACTTAGCAGCCGCGATGGCATAAAGTATTTTGTCATGTAGACGGCGTACCTTATCCAGAGGAAGTTTACACAGACCTAGCTCGGAATCAATTTCAATTCCAAGGTACACCAAATTCGTAGTAGGTCCCTCGGTTTTTTCCCCTGCCACAGGAACCCCGAAATCCCCAAATAAATCAAGCGCTGTTTCTAGCAACTTAAAGCACAGGTCAGAACTTGGAGGACCCACTAAAAGAAAGTCATCCAAATAATGAGTAATGCTGTCAGCTCCCGTCACTTCCTGTAGGCACCACTGCAAAAATGTGCTAAAGCGCTCAAAATAAGCACATGAAATGGAGCAACCCATGGGCAAACATTTATCTATGTAAAAACCCCCATTCAATTTAAATCCCATGTATTGAACTGCGTTCTTATTTAAAGGTAATAGTCTAAAAGCTGACTCAACATCCAATTTGCACATGAGGGCACCAGGACCAATTTTTCGAATGATGTCTATAGCATCCTCAAATAAAAAATAATTAACTGTGCACAAATCGTCATTGATGGCGTCATTGACAGTCGACCCTCTAGGACAAGAAAGATGTTGAATCAGCCTGACCTTCCCTTTAACTTTTTTGGGAACCACCCCAATAGGGGACAAGATTAGTCCCTCAACTGGTGGTGTTGAAAACGGGCCTGCCATGCGACCTAGTTTTACCTCGGCTTCAACTTTTTGGGATATTATGTCAGGATGTTCCATGGCGGAGCGTAAGTTTCCCCTAGTTCCCGTACTAATTGGAGCGGAAACAGGTAATTGAAAACCTTCTGAAAATCCGGACTGCAAAAATCTTGCTCCATCTCTGTCCGGATACCGTTCCAGCCATGGTAACATCCTGACCAATACTATTGGAGTTGGGGCTCTATCCAACGACAGGTGCCGCTGGACCGCGGCTTTGTTTTGTCGTGGACTGAGCCCCACCTCCCCCTCCAGTTGGTGGTTTTGTGCAGTCCTTGATTGCGTGTGGACCTCCGCATCTGAGACAAAGGTGCCGAAAACGACACCGGTTTCCCAGGCTGCACTGCCCATTATTAAATGAGTAGCACTTACCATGGCCAGGCTTAGTATTACCTCCCTTATTAATGTTATTGTAAGGCCTACTCCCATACTGTCTTACCCACCCCTTATTCTCAGCAGCCCTAAAAGGTGTAGCTGATTCGGTAACTTCGACATATAACTCTACGTCTTTTTTACCAAAATCATACACCTCCCGGCCATGCTGCTTCCTCCTAAACTCTTCGTCATAGATCCGCCAACCGGGACCGACGTAAGAGGAGTATAGTTTATGAATAAGAAACTGGTATCTCACCAGGTTCACATATTCATCTGGATGTGTCTCTAAATAACAGGCCGCAAAAATAAGTATGCCTCTTATCCAGTTATTATAAGTGCGAAAGGCATCCTCGCTAGCGGGTCCTTTCTTCCTTGCTGCTAGGAGGGCCCGCCTATCTTTGCTTGTTAAAGCAAAGATATCTACATAGCGCCCTTTTTTGATCCTATCCCTAGCCCTAGGGCGCAAACCCCGCTTAACAGCGGTGTTTGCGCACTGCACTGCATTGGACTCGACCGATACATTAGAGGATCCGGAGCTATGGGACCTATATTCTCTACGCCTCTTCCGTCGTCGTCTCCTCGCGACCCCGTCCGAAGATGACTTATCTTCGGAAGACGTCGATGCCAACGAGGAATCCGAGGTTTCATTTCTGCGCCGTCTCTTCCGAGACTTTGCAGATCTTTTTCGCCTAGCTTTCTTCTCTACAGATGAATCCTCAGACCCACCACTGCTAGCCCCAGCATTATCATCATTTGTCCAGTCAGGATCATTCGTGGACTCACCAGTATCAGATGATGCTGCCCTCCTTCTTCCACGTACACCCCTTCCTTGACTTGACGATGGTCCTTCCATGGCTTGCTCCGCGGAATCTTGACCTGTCAATAGAGGTTCATTAACAACCCCCATCACAGTTGGAACATTCGTCGATACCCTTTCCGCTGAGGAAATGGCGTTTCCCCCTTGCGCCGCAGTAATAGTCGGAGCTATCGCTTTGGCTATGAGGTCAGATACTGACTCCAGAGTTGCCGAAGGAGCAGTGTCCCCCTGCCCACCTGGCCCGGTGGTTAACAGAGGAGCCACTGCCGACACCACTGCTGCGCATATAGATGTAAGCGCCGATGTGTCTAATGACACAGTGTTACCCTCTGTGTTCCTCCCTGTAACCGCGTCCGCATATGAGCGACCCGGTTGCCGTCTGGCCCCTTGTGGGACCCTATTGATCTCCTTAGCCTTCTCTGCGACCAACCTTCTCCTCGCTGCCCGTCTAGATCTGGCGTTAGAATTTCTAACCCCTTCTACCGGATTAATTTCTGAATCACTTTGTTGGTCCCCGTCACTACCCCCACCTTCTTCGCTTGAACCAGCAAAGGGGCCTTGCTGTTGCGGACCGGATTCGCTGCTCAGCGAACGCACTTCACCTGATTCACTGCTTGAGGATACGGATTCAGCCGAATCCTCGCTATTAGCCTGCCACGTAGCTACGGCCGATTCAAACATTGCAAATTCGGCTTCAGTTAGCTTATGTCTCATGTCCTCAATAAATTGTCCCCTGGGGTTGCTATCATAACTAATACCACCAGATGGAGCTGCTCCCTCATTCCTTTTCTTCCCTTTACCTTGGGACCTCCTGCCATTTCCCCTTCTTACAGCAGAGGGCGCTCCAGACATAGAAGTGCCTGCAACACCCTCTGCAGCGTCTGTGGCTTCACCCCTGTGGCCACTTCTTCCCCTGGTGGCCATTACACTCTCAGTGCTCATAGGCACTGCACCCCCCTTTTTGCTTTTATTGCGCGCTCCGGTCCCCCGACCGTCGCGCCGTGACCTCACTATTTTTACTACTTGTAGTGCGGATGCGGGTCCAGAGTGACTCCTGGCACCCGCATCCTTCCTTGCTCCTGCGGCGGATGCTTCAGGCCTAGCGCCTGAGCTCCGCCGCGTGACGCTGACTGACACAGCGGGGACGGGTGCCGTCTCAGACGCGCTAGCCGCCCGCCCCCTTGTGCGCGACTGACGTGAGCGGGTTGCCGGAGGGATTCCTGAGCCTCTGGCAGCACCGCCACGCCGCCCTGACCTGCCGGGCAGACGCTTGCCAACCGCCGGAGCGGGCGGTCCCGCCCGCGATCCGGCAGCCCTCCGACGAGGAGAGGGGGATAGCCCCCGCTCGTCGCCCCTGCAAGGAGGCCTGGCTCTGGCCCTGAAAGACCCTGGAGCTTCGCCTAGTGCGGCATATCTGGCGGGAGCCCCCGCAGCGCGCTTAGGCCTAGCAGACATTCTCACAGGCTTGAAGTTCTAGTTTAAGGGGATATAGAAAAGGGATATAGATATTGTAGGATATAGATTAAAGTAATAGGATTATAGCTTAGCAGTAAGAGAGAGAGAAATAGGGTGAGAAAGAAGAGCGATAGGGAGAGAAAATTATACAGAAATAACAGATCTCTAACACAGGCTAATAATTGTCTGTACTCAACAGTCCAACGTTTCCTGAAGCAAGAGGCAGAATCTTCTGGAAGCAAGAACATCACCCCATCAATCTCCACCTCTGACCTCAACCAGCCTATCCTGAACCGTCATTCAAATCAGCCAACCCGTCAATCAAGATAAGCTGAACCCCCGGGCCCAGATCCAGTGTGTGAGCTAAGGATTCCTGCCAATAGCCAGGTGAGTTTATGCTGTTTTCAGCCAGACAAGCTGGCTTCTACAGTCTTTTCCAAATCCAGATATAGTCCAAGCTTGCTTAGTATATTTTTATATATTATGATCTTTACTCTCAGGCTTTATAACAGGCTGCACTCAATGTCTTCACAATGATGTCTTTATTTTCTATGTTTCATGGGTCTCTGCCCCTTTCCAGGTTATATATGTCGTGGCTGAGGATTAAGGCTGACCCTGGGAAGCCTCAGGCATAGGGGTAGATGAATACACAAACCAAGGAGCTGGTTCCTCAGGGGATTCATAAGCTGGCCATACACTACTGTATTAAGCGACGCCAAGGTAAAAAAAACTGCGGCGTGGTCCGATTGTGCCATAATTTGCATAGACCCCACCCACATCTACACAGGCCACACCCTATTTTTGGGCGCGCACAAAGAAGTTGGGAGGTATGCATGAGGTCCTTTCACAAGTGATGGATTACATCCGGACACCGGGAGGAGAGTTCGAGGTCAGAGGTCAGGGATTCATAAATCAATTGGTAAGTCTGTTTTGGGGGAGAACACAGATGTGCTATGCTCTGTGGAGATGGGGTGGTGGATCTGCCGGTAGACAACGGCACTGGTTCAGTCTTCTGAGGATTCTTCAGGATGAGTATGAGTTTGACTCTCCTTCTGCTCAACAATGTGCCCACAAAATTTTGTGTGACAATACAGTGGTGTATCTATAATGGGTGCTGGGCAGGGCCGGATTAAGCCTTTGGTGGGGTCAGTGGCCAATTTAGACAGCGGGGGCCCCTCCCACTTCTCGCCTCAAACTGCACGGGATTTTATTTCACTGTCACAACACAGAGTAGGCAAGGCAGTATAAACTTGGTCAAAGGATAACTGCAGGGGGGATTAATATAAACATGTATATATATATATATATATATATATATATATATATAAATATATATAATACCTGGCTCTAATTAAAAACCTTCCAATGACAAGGCTGCTGCTGCTGTCCTCTATGGGCCTGAGAAGCATATGATAAGCTCCACCAAGCAGAGCTCAGCCTCTTACCTCTTGTGCAGTCACATGGGACTTAGGGGGTTATTCTAGTTCACTCTTTCTGACAGAATCATTCTAAGATGGACAAAACCATGTGCACTGCAGGTGGGGTAGATGTTACTTGTGCAAAGAGAATTCGATTTGGGTGGGGTTTTACTTCAAAGTGAGATCCATATTGCAGTGTAAAAATAAAGCAGCCAGTATTTTCCCTGCACAGAAACAAAATAAATCACCCAAATCTAATTCTCTCTGCACAAGTTACATCTGCCCCACCTGCAGTGCACATGGTTTTGTCCATCTAAGAAGGAATTTGTCAGAAGGAGTGAACCAGAATAACCCCCTTAAGTCCACTCCCAGTAATGCACTGCACACTTGTGCAGTCAGTGTGCCTTGGCTCCTGATGCTCAGCACCATTAATCATTGTCACATTGGCAGATAGGTGAAGCTGCAGCACTACCCCAGTCTAATGCACACAACTTTTTTTTTTTTTTTAAAGTACATGCCAACCACAGGGGCCCCATAGGTCCACACACCCTGCACTAATTAACAGTCCTTACTTCGCAGTTGGCCCTATATATATCACTGGGATCATAGCACAAGCCCATGCACACAACGGAACTCACAGGGAAAATCCCATCTGCACCATTTCCCCAGAGATTGGAGCATTCACAGTAGACTCTAACACATCACCAGGTTCTACTGAGGTCATGTGCCCGCAAGAGGCGGAAGAGGTGGCACATGGGGCGGTAGATAGGACCTCCTCTCTCTTGACAAACCCTAGTAATAGTGGCAAACCAATAGTTCCTGCAAGTCCTGTGGTGGCTTGTACGAACTGAGTGGCAGGCTTGTGGGCACTGGGGGTACTATGGATAAAGCTGTCCTGGACTGCCATGCTACTGTCAGTGTAGCATAGAGTAGCTGCCATCTTGAGGAGTAGCACTAAGGCAGAGATGTCCCTCCAAAATGGCTACCACTTCTTAGGAGGCAGTTATTAAGGACGGTAGTGGAGTAGGCGGCCATTTTCAGAGGGACATTTTCAATGGTAATAAGGGCTCAGGCCTGCACAGCAGCCCCTGTCGGGAGAGCAGAGTCATGGCCTAGTCTAGCTTGGGGTATTTCCTGACAACAATCAGAGCCCCCAAGAATGAGCATGTACTATAGGGAAGGGGGTGCCAGAGAGTATATTGGCAGGGTAGGGGGGCGCAAAATTTGTATTTACGCCGCTATCGGGTAATATAAATTATTGTTGGAAATGTAATATTTGAAAATCACTTTTGAACTAGTTTATGACATCAATGCAAAGTTTAAAAAGATATTCTAAAAAATTCTGACAATGTGAAAAACTTTTCTATTATCATGTCCCGCTGCAGTACTGTATGTACACGGTACTTAGACCTCGGTTGAACAGTTCAAGCATCCCTACATTTGTTGTGCTATATTTGGATTCTATGAAAGCATTCCATACACGATCGGATGGAACATAGGACGAGAGTACTTGGAGCACAGAGGGAGAGAACTGAGATAAAGGTAGAAAACAAACTTAAAAATGAAAGATATTCAGGCTGCATAAAAGTCATATCCAGTTATTTTACCAAGGAACGCAGAGACAGCCTATAAGTGTGAGTAAAGAAAATAAGTGACAGAGTGGTCGCATACACACAGCAGCTGCCGATATTGTGTGTGCATACACACTTGCCGATGCCTGCAGGCGATATACAACAGCATTACCCTCGTTAATGATCCGCGGAAGTGCACATCGGCCATTGGGTGCAGCATGCATACTGGGCGATAAGAAAAATCGCTCTAAGATGACCTGCTGCACAGGCGTCTATCCACAGAACTATTGTACCAAATATATAAATATTACACAGTATAAACTAGTGGTTCCCAAACCTTTATTGAGCCATGGCGTCCTAGAGCATTGATTATCAACCTTTTTCAACTCACGACACACCCAACTAAATTTTAATATTTCCAAGGCACACCATCACACCCCCACAGGGAAAAAGACATTGGTCCCCACAGGAAAAAAAAAATCACACAGGGAACAAAAATAAAATATGGCGGCAGTTACGTAGTCAGAATCAGCGTAGTGTTCCCGCGGCCAGCATAGGCAGCGTAGTCAGGTGTCCCTGTCAGTATCACCATCGTGTTCCCGCCCGTTCACGGCCAGGCAGAGCTTATGTAGTTAGCGTAGTCAGTCAGGTGTCCCTGTCAGTATCAGCGTCGTGTTCCCGCCCCTTCACGGCCAGCTGGAGCTTACGCAGTTAGCGTAGTCAGTCAGCGCTATGCTCACCACGGTTCGGGCTGGCATGGATCGTGGACAATTGAAATGAAGGCATTTGCCAGTATGTAACATGGCAAATGCGTCCTTTATTGTGCATGAGAAGCATTTCCCCCCGCGCCCGCCTTTGTGCACGAGACGCAAGCGCTACCGAACTAACCCGGTTCGTCTCCCTGACACAGGCTGGGTTTCCGTACCCTGCCGCAATAATTACTGAGACGCACAAGCTTTCTCTGCGCCTCCCCGCCACCGCGGGGGCTGCAGAGCTATAGTTACGCCACTGCGCCTGATTCCCGCCGATTCCCTTCAAATTCGCCCCGTTCCAAATGAATTAGAATCAGGCCCTTCATTCACATAACATTACACTTTGAGTGACCTTTGAGGCTGAAAATAATCAGCCAGTGCTCAGCACACTCTGTCCGTAGCTCACACACAGGTGCGCGCCCACTTCCCAATTAGGTTTTTCGCTTCCAAAATGACCACTTCTGACTTTGTTCTGGTGATTAATAGTAAGGCATAATTTCCACTGAGCTTTGTGTGCATAATGATTCATTCGCTGCGAGTTTCAGCAATGTAGAACATTTAGGCCGTGATAAGTTCTCGATGGGTCTCTAGGGTTTAATATTTCAGCCTTTTAGCCTTGAAACCACTTGAGTCAACTTTCCCACAGCTTAGGAAAACATTAAAATACTGTACAGCAAAAGCCTTTTTATAATATACCTTTTTATGTTTTTATAATACCTTCAATTTGAAAACCTGGCAGGAACCCAGAAGATCGTTGACCTACAGTACAAAAGAAAAAAAAAGGAGGTGTATCCCGTAGCAACCCATACGGTTCTAGGTATTACAATGTTCTAGAACAATTGCTTGAATCTGATTGGTTGCAATGGGCTACATTGGCTGCTCTGTGGCTGTTGTAAATCAAGGACCTTTGTTTAGACATTAGGCCTAATTTCAGACCCGATCGCATGGTTGCGAGTTAGCAGGCCGGGCGATTATCGGTAGACTGCGCGTGCACACAGTCCATAGTACGCATGCATGAGGGCATCCGGCTACAAAATCCTGCTATTTTGATCGCTGGCCGGACGTGGGCGGTAATCATCCATTTTCTGGGAGTGTCAGGGAATCGCCGGCGTTCCCAGACGTTTTAGTGGAATGTGTGTGACGTCAGCTCCAGCCAGGGCCAGCGCTGCCTGCAATGCAGAGAGGCGCCGTGCTGTATAGGCGCTCTCCCTGTTCTGTGAATCTGCCAACTGTGTGCAGGGACTTGTGGTGTGGCCGGCTGCCGCTGCGCCTGTCACAGTGTATAACAGTCAGTGGTGCCGGCAGCAGAGGGGAGGGAGAAATGAGAACAGCACAAGTAGGGACAGGACTCGGGAGCACTTACATCAGAGGGCAGTAGCAGCAGGGGAAGTCCCTGAACCTCACTGCGGTGCCACTGCCGAGTCCCTCCCACTGATTTTAGCATCAGGGTCAGGAGTCAGGACAGCATGTGCCGAGCTGTGGTTATAGGAGCTCGGCACATGCTGATTAGAAGAGCCCTGATTGGAGGAGCTTACCACATGCTCCTCTGACCCCCTGGAACATAGAGGATCTTCTCGTTCTGAGGTCTGTTACACCAAGAATCTCACAGCATGTCTCCCTTTGTGAGTATGCACACAGCCACCTCTGTCTCTGTAGCTCCTGCCTCTGCAAGTTCTCTGTCTCTCTCTCCTCATCATCTGTCCTACCCCCTCCCTGCCCAGTATCTGCCCCCTTTACCTGCATAGCATCTGCTCCCCCCTCTACCAGCCTAGTATCTGCCCCCTCTCCTTGTCCAGTATCTAAACCTATCCAGTTTCTGTCACCCCCTCTCTTTGTCCATCATCTGTCCCCACATTCCCTGCCCATTATTTATCCCCAGACCTCTCTCCCCATCATCTGCCTATCTCTCCCCATATATGTGCCCCCTCTTTCTGCCAGGCATATGCAAGCATCTGTCACCCCTCTCTCTTTGATACTCTTTCTCTCCTCCTCCTCCTCATCATCTGTCCCATCCCCTACCTGCACAGTATCTACCCCCCTTTCCATGCCCAGCATCTGCCCCCTCTCCCTGCTCAGTATCTGCCCTCTTTCCTTGCCCAACATCTGTCCCCCATCTCCCTGCCCATTATCTGCCCCCCACTCTCTGCCGATCATCTGTCCCCACTCTCCCTGCCCATTATTCCCTCCTATGTCCCCAGCATCTGTCCACTTCTCCCCACCATCTCCCACATGTCCCCACAACTATACCCCCCTCTCTCTCTACCCAGCATCTGTCCCCCCAAGCTCTCCCCACATATGCCCACTCTTTCTGCCCATAATATGCCAGCATCTGCCCCCCCAATCCCTCCCCAGCACCTGTCCCCCTCTCTCTGCCCAACATCTGGCCTCCCCCTCCCTGCCCATCATCTGTCCTCCTTCCTCTGCCCATCCCTCTTAGCATCTGCCCCCCTCTCCCTGTTCAGTATCTGCCTCCTCTCCCTGCCCATCATATCTCCCCTTTCTCTGCCCAGCATCTGTCCCTCTTCTCTCTGCCCCTCATCTATCCCATCTACCTGCCCATCATCTTTCCTTCCTATCCCTCTCTGCCCAGCATCTGTCCCTGTCTCCCAACATCTGCCCCCTTTCCCCACATCTGTCTCCCCTCTCTTTGTGCAACCATCCACCCTCCTCTCAGCATATGCTCCTCTCTTTCCACACCTGTCCCCCCTCTCTCTGCTCACCATATGGCTACCACTCCCACTCTCTTTGGCCAGCATATGGCTGTCCCACTCTTTATTTGCCCAGCATTTGTACCCTCCCCTCTCAACACCGCATCTGTCAGACCCCTCCTATATTTTTTCCTTGTACCCCATCTATGATTTCTATACACCATCCATATTCCACCATTCTCCAGCAACCACTTTTCCCTTGTTCCCCCTCACAACTCACTGTTTCTCTAACATTCCCCTTGTAGTGCCTCTGCTCTCTTATTCCTTTTCTGCTCTCTTCCCGCCTTGCGTCACTATTATGTGGTGAGAGCCGGCGGAGAGGGACGCAATTAAACTGGGACGCCTCACGCGCATGTGCGTCCCAGTCTCTCGACGGCTGGGCAGCGGGTCCTTGCCTGTCCCTGCTTCAGGGAGACGGGTTGGGGGGGGGGGGGGTGTCTGGGCGCCGATGGGGACCATCGATGGCGGTAGAGGATGTGGCGGACAGCAGTGGGGAGCTCCGTCACATGGGGTGAGACAGCGTCTTGTGCGTGCACGCCAGACGACTGGCGTGGGCTGGCGATGGAAGCGAGAGGCGCTCCATCTGTATTTTGGGCATTATGTTTTTAAGTAACACTACTGGGAGTTATGTATAAGGGGCAATACTACTGTGGGTGTTTTAAGTTTCAGCGCTGTTGGCATGTTAAAGGGGCACTACTTTTGTGGGCATCGTGTATAAGGGACACTACTATATGGTGTATTGTGAATCAGCGGCACCATGTGTTATATACAGTAATGTGAATAAGACTGTGCTATTGTATGGTGCAATTAAATTGGTGGTACTATAGTGCGGCTATGCCTCTTCCATATACTGTACCACACCTTATTTGTGTGCTCTTTATCTTTATTGATTATGGGAGGGGCAAATATATAGCTTGCAGGAGAGTGCCGGACACCCCAGCACCAGCCCTGGCTCCGGCCCAGATCAACCTGATTCATCGCAGCCGCCAAGTATGTCCTGGGCTACGCCAGACTGCGCACTGGAAAATCATTTGATGTGAGCGGCTTGCCAATGGATTTGCTGATAATCGCAGGCCTGCTTAATTAATGATAATTGCAAGTCCTACTTAGCAATATGTAGGCTTGCACCGGTCGGGATTTCAGTCTGGCGAGGCGGCGCATATGGGACCGCAGGGCTCCGAATATTAGCAGCCCAGTGATCAGGTCTGAATTAGGCCAATATTTCATTATTATTATTATTATTATTATTATTAGTCAAAACCCATAATTTTTTAACACTTGATAATGAGGACAAGGTTACACAGTATGTGCAGTTCTGCGAACAGCTGCTTGCTACATTGCCCCATTTGTATTGATCCCAGGTAATAAAACCTGCATTGCGGATTCCAATATCATTTTGCTTGTAAAATGTGGCTTCATGGGCGTTTTTGCTTTGATAAATCACAGGGTTTAGAAAAGGCAGAAAAAAAACACATTTCTTTTGTATTGCAGTTTGAACAGAGGGCAATGATCCTGTACTGAAATGAAAAAGGCAGAATGAGAAGGCAGAGGTATTAAATAGGTTATTTTCCAATATTGACCTTATTCAGGTCTATTCGCAGCAGGGCTACGTTCTCACGGGGACCGATGTTGTTTTACTACGCATGTGCATATGCAGGGTGCGTGCACCCACAGCAGCAGCGTAACTATCATTTCGGCGCCCCCCCGCCGATAATAAAACACGCGCCCTCCCCCCCCCCCTCACCCCACCACCACTCCGGACGCCGATGCCCCCCCAACCACCCATCCCCCGCATAATTACCTGTATTCGCTGGTCCCGGCTCCCATCCTGGCTTCATTCTGATATGAAACACGGACCATCACAAAATGGCCGCCCCCATACAGCAGACAGTTTCAGAGAACTGGCTGCTATATGGGGGCGGACATTTTATGGTAGCCCGTCGCAATAGCAGAATGAAGCCAGGGGAGCCGGGACCACCGCAGTGAATATAGGTAACGCTGCGGGGGATGGGGCATTGCGATAGCACCGCAGCCCCCCGGCGCCCGCACTTACCCAGCGCCTCCCCGCGACCGCGGGGGCTGCGGTGCTGTAGTTACGCCACTGACCCACAGTTAACAAACGGGTGGGTGGCAGAGAGGCATTAGCATATGGGAACAACCAGCATTTCATGGGCGGTGACCATTGAAAGATGTGGGTGGATCCCCCTGGCCTGCGAATGGATGTTACTGTGTAACATCCATTCGCATTCCCTGCGTGCGAATCGCGCTTGCGAATGGGTAGCGGCAGCCAACCATTCGCAAGGCAGGGTTTGGTGGACTCGCAAGGCTGCGAATTCGCAGCCTTGCGAACCAACCAGAATATCCCCCCTATGTACATAAAGAAATAAGCTTATTTTTACTTTCCTATGGCGGACTAGGTAAGAAGAAAATAATATTTTATTTCTCCTTTGGCCTAAAACAGAATAAGAAAGAATCAAATGTGTTGAAAAGTGTATTTGCAAATGTGAATTATTTTTATTATTATTAGCATAAATTGAGTTTTTTTAATCTAGAGTCTTCTAACTTGGTTATAATAACCCCGGCATGGGCCGTCCTTTGTGGTTCCGCATGTGCTAGCTGTCAGGTCTACCGTGATAAATTGTACATGTAGGTACCCACTACCCCTCTGTGACCCCAATATCTCCAATGCTACACAAAAACATGGGATACTACAGACACATACAAATAAATATACACAAAGTCAAACAGTGAAAATAGGGACACTAAACTATCCTGATAACAATGCGACAGTTGGGAGGGGTGGTTATATTAACTGAGCCTACAATGGTCAATGAATATGTAAGAATCAGGTACAGACTTAACGTGACCATACACTTACATGATTTGGGCAATTTTCAGACGATTCCATTTCCGACACATTGGGTAAATACTGTAGTGTCAAATCATATGTGCCTAACCTCCGATTCCTGATCGATGCGTATCGGATTGGAGACAGAAATCACAAGGGCTGTAAGGATTTGTCAGATCCCGCAGCCATTGCTGGGAATGCATACAATACATCGTATACAAAAGGAGTGTAGGCTAAATGGAGTGAATTCTGCTGTAGAGAAGGATGGGGGTCATCATAGATGGAAAATTGGGTAATTGTGCACACTGCTCAAGTGCAGCCGCAAAAGCAAACCGGACACTGGCATGCATTAAAAGGGGAATGGATTCAAGGGATGCCAATGTGATAGTGCCTCTTTACATGGCATTGGTGAGACCACACTTGGAATACTGTGTTCAGTTCTGGGCACCGCACCTCAAAAAGGATATGAATGAATTGGAACAGGTACAGAGAAGGGCGACTAGTAAAAGTTCTCGAATCATTAGAATACAAAGATAGGTTAACCAGGCTGAATATGTTTTCACTAGAGATGAGCGCCAAAGATTTGGATTTGGATTCGTCCCCGTGATTTGGATTTGTCAAGTGGCGGTGAAAAACTTTGGATTTGGATTTAGATTTTTTTTTCAAAAATGGTCAAACTCTTTAAAATTTTGACTATTATTTTTTTGTAATGCGCAGCTTGTATAACGCTATGTGGAGGCAGAACAATCACACGCAGAACTTATGGTGTATACTATTGGGGTGCAATACATACAAAAACATAAAGAAAAGCTAATTTTTAAAAAAAAATTATGGACGGGGCTTGTATAACACTGCGTGGACCATGGAGGCAAAACAATCACACATGGAACATGTTCTGACAGTAGTATATGGTGTATTGGATTGCAGTGCAGCACACCACACACCACAATGAATAAATAAAATAAAAAATGAGGAATAGAGCAGTAAAATTCTGGAACTCTTTGCTGGTGGGGGTGGTTACAGCAACTACTGTTAATTAATTTATATCAAACTGCGTGCATTTTTGGCCACTAAGGGAATCCTATAGATATGACTTACTCCAGTCAGTAGTTACAAGTCAGACAGGTCGAACTCGATGGACTAACGTCTTTTTTTCATAATTACTATGTTACTATGAGTGCATCTGATGTATCGTATGTGATCCTGCCATCCAGGAGCCCGGCAGCTCCTCAGTAGACAGTCCGCGGGGCATAGCATGGGAAGGAGGCATGCGATAACTCGCATAATTGTATCGGCACCTAAATGGGGGCAGGAGGCCATTCTTTATTTTTTCTGCACCCGGTCATAATTATTATGTCATTACTTGATCAGCCTGTAAAATAATGGTCTGCATTTTATGTAAGCGAGGAGTACACTGTCAAACAGAAACTGGATGGGTATCATTGAAATCAATAAGTTTGAAAGTGAGTCCAACTCAATGCTCTATCTATGCGTTCCATTATTGGAATCATACGAGTCTAAAACTAATAACCTCATGATTCCAGCAAACTCTATTGAACATTTACATCTGTGCCTGTATTTTGCTTCGTTAGGCTTTTAAGCCTATTTATTAATTCTGAAACCCCTGTCAGTATCCCAGAGAGCTCCATTCCCAAATACTTTCCTGTTTAATCTCCGTTGAATGGAAACATTTTGAAGCAATTCTGAAAATACTTTATTCTGTTTTTGTCCTTTTCCCGGCAATATCCTGACATGACATTGCCTTAATCCTCTCTATTTTGCACCTGAATAATTCATGTGATCCAGAGTGCACAGCAACTAAAGATTAATAATCCCTCTAAATGCATAATGCAGTCATGTTCCTTGTGCCCCAATCACATTGCATGTCCTGTTTGTATAAGTAAATACTCATTAAATGACCTGTGTATGTACCTTAATTACTGCATAGCACTTTTACTTCTAAATATTATGTCCCGTAATACGTTACGTTTGACAGTTTAGATGGCATATATTACTTTTAAAGGTTACTTTTACAATGAAACCTGTAAAATCCTCCTGTGTATAAGAGTGCAGATTCTGTACAAGCTATCAGGCCTGTATCCTACTTAGCAAGTTTCCAGTTGCCCCATGCGAGAGGGGGCAGCCATGTCAGCGGGTGGGTGCTAGTCATCATGGGTGGGTGCTATGGGGGTATAGACACATGATCGCATCAGCAAATGACCCCACCCCGTGCTCTATCAAATGCCCAGAACAGTGGCATCTATATTGGGGGCGTGGCTATGGTAGCTTGATTCAGAGCATGTGGCATCATCACCCCCTCCTTCCCCGACCACCCCTTTTTTTAAGGATGGCTGTGAGGGTGCGGTAAGCTTGGGAGTATGGTGCAGTAGTATGCAGAATGACAAGGCGGTGTTGCAGCCTCAGAAGACTTGCCTGATGGGGTCCCCATAGGGCCTGATTCAGGTTGACTCGCTAAGCAGCCACCTAATACCCACGAATGCCCACCCCCAGCCGCTGTGCGAACATCCCCACTGCATTGCGCATGGATGTTTAGCATAACCATCCATTCGTACAGGGGGCAAAATCATTCGATGGTCGCCGACCATCGAATGATTGTTCTCGTTCGCAAATATGTCAGACTTGTCCGACCTATATTTGCGGCATCCAGCTCCGAGAACGGGCGGGCACTGACGTCATGCGATGTCAGCTGCCTGCCCTTGTAAGCCATTGGCCCGCCAACGTTCGCATGTCCTGGACGCACCCACCATTTAATGACCTGTGTATGTACTTTAATTACTGCATAGCACTTTTACTTCTAAATATTATGTCCTGGACGCACCCACCATTTTTGTGGGGCGTCCCCATGCGCCAACCCCATGCCTGCCTCAATCCCATCCCCTCCTGTGCAAACGCCAGGAAAATGGAAAGTAACACAGAGTTTGGCTCTGACTCTCTTCCCAAAGGCCATCATTTCTCTCAACTAAACAGCACTAACTGGGATAATCATAGATCTCTCTGTGACTTGATTCCGTATTCCGATCCTATGCAGGAGTTCACAAGCACACAAGGTTCTTACAAACTGTCACTTCTATTCAGACAAATTCCCTATCCTCCCATGTCATACGGGAGATATCCAACGGGGATTCTCTGACAATTCCAGATTACAGGTCTGCGATAGACCCTTCTGA
This sequence comes from Crinia signifera, assembly GCF_055691185.1. Taxonomy (NCBI): domain Eukaryota; kingdom Metazoa; phylum Chordata; class Amphibia; order Anura; family Myobatrachidae; genus Crinia; species Crinia signifera. Next base: position 114,719,261 of record NC_139227.1, read on the forward strand.
ATTAATAACATATGTCTTATAAGATGTGTCTCCACTGGGATAAGAAGATTTCCCCCAACATAAACTGTACAAGGAGAAGGTCAGGGGAAGATAAAATATATAAAAGTACTGTGACAGGGCCACAGGTATAGTGATGGAAGGCAGGAATATCTCCCCCAGATATCTGACATATGTGTCAAAACCCCAGGATATTTCATGGCTCTGTTGTAAGCTATTGGGCCCTTTATAAACCCGTATTGGGTCCTGGGGTTGGATGGTTGAAGAGAGGGAGGGTTTGCCATCCATTAGGCCCAGTTCGGGTCTTTGGGCTGTCAGACTCATAGAAGGCTAGTCGGTACCTCCACTGGGAGTTTTGTGAAAAGGCTGCTAGACTGAGACTTAAGGGTCTCTCTGCCTGGGGTAAGGAGACACTATGCAGTTCTCTAGATGGGAGACAACCTGCTACAAAATCTGATTGGTATGATTCAGCTATTGTTTTTTAGTGACTTGGGAAATAATCCTGTGATTAGTTTGAGGCAGACGGCAAGGATTTATTTTGATGTTTGGATTCTGTTTTGTTGCATTCACTAATAAAACTGGTTGAGGCTGCTGTGGAGTCTGAGGGACTGTTGTTACACCATTGCTTGATGGGGCTCCTTAGGACCTGCTGGGCCCTAGGTTGCCTTGTGGAAAATCTGCTTCTGGATCAACCACTACAGTATATTTAATAAGTATAATTAATCGTTAACATTTTATAACATCTTACAGAGTAGTAGAAAGAAAAAGAGGAATGACTCTCTCTTTTTTTGGGGCACTCTTTAATTTGTGATTACGAATCGTAATCGGTTGAAAACTTTAGTCTCAATTTAGAATGGTCTGAAGTGAAATGTGAGTGGGATATTAGGTACTAGCTCAAACAAAAAAAGGGGGGGAGAAAAATTAGTAACAGGGGCTGTATCAGTCAAGTGGGAAAATGCTAGTTGCACGATGAAGTTAGGGGTGGAGTGTTCCACCTATAGGTGAGTTGTTAGAATCTAAAAATTAACTTTTATTAAGTATAGGATAAAATAGTTACTAGACAGACGTTTAACACACAAACATATAGACATATAGGCATGTATTGGGTCACACTTAAGTATCTGTGCCCGGGTCACACTTGAGTATCCGTGCCCCGAGGGCACTAGGTCCTCTTGTACTGCCTCCACTGAGGTTTGTTATGTACAAATTCCCAAGTGGGATCAGTGGGCCCTATCCCTTAACATAAATTGCTGTCCCCCTATTTCGAAAGTCCCTAGTTTAGGGAGGGGGTTTATCAAGGGGTCAGGGGTTACACTGTTAGGGCTTGGATGTTCCTGCGACGGGCAGGTTGGTTCTTGTGGTTAAGGTTATGCAATCAACCTTTTGCTAAGAGGCTGGGTAGGTGGCTGGTATTAAACAGGGTTCACACTTTCTAACTGGTTATGCAATATAAACCGGGGATTTAAGAATCGGTGGGCGATACATAAATACATTAATCCCCCCACGGTTTATATTGCATAACCAGTTAGAAAGTGTGAACCCTGTTTAATACCAGCCACCTACCCAGCCTCTTAGCAAAAGGTTGATTGCATAACCTTAACCACAAGAACCAAGCTGCCCATCACAGGAACATCCAAGCCCTAACAGTGTAACCCCTGACCCCTTGATAACCCCCCTCCCTAAACTAGGGACTTTCGAAATAGGGGGACAGCAATTTATGTTAAGGGATAGGGCCCACTGATCCCACTTGGGAATTTGTACATAACAAACCTCAATGGAGGCAGTACAAGAGGACCTAGTGCCCTCGGGGTACGGATACTCAAGTGTGACCCGGGCACAGATACTTAAGTGTGACCCAATACATGCCTATATGTCTATATGTTTGTGTGTTAAACATCTGTCTAGTAACTATTTTATCCTATACTTAATAAAAGTTAATTTTTAGATTCTAACAACTCACCTATAGGTGGAACACTCCACCTCTAACTTCAACGTGCAACTAGCATTTTCCCACTTGACTGATACAGCCCCTGTTACTAATTTTTCTCCCCCCCTTTTTTTGTTTGAGCTAGTACCTAATATCCCACTCACATTTCACTTCAGACCATTCTAAATTGAGACTAAAGTTTTCAACCGATTACGATTCGTAATCACAAATTAAAGAGTGCCCCAACAAAAGAGAGAGTCGTTCCTCTTTTTCTTTCTACTAACTTTTACTCTCTAGGGCGCACCTCCACACCCGTGATTAACAAGGGAACCTCCTGTTCTCATAATTCAAATCGATTGTGGACATCTACATATACCGATTCATACTTACTGACTACGATACATTACCTGTGCACTGGTCCATCTTCCCCTTCCCCCTTGCCTTCAAATTCAACATCTTACAGAGTAGGCCTCAGCATCCTAAACTTTTGCATTCCCTTTTAAGATCATCAACTATTCCGCTACAAGCTATGGAAGGCCCCAAAGGCCGAAATCTGTTTTATATTTTAACACTCTTGACAGCTCTAAACTAGCTGCCAGGTCTAAGAATGTGCCGTCATTTTTATTGTCTTCAGTACTGAAAAATACATCAGGAAAGTGTAAGAATGAACTAGAGAACTTCAAATGGTTCTTCTCGTATATGCTGCTGCAAGTTACCGGACAAATCCCATCCTACAGATGTACAATTCACCTGTCAATAACAATCATTCACAGTTCAGAAAACTTTTAAAAATTTTGAAGGGCATACACACGGGGCGATTTAAGCCCTGTTTCTAAGCGATCTGACCAGGGGCATAACTGTGACCTTGTGGACCCCATAGCAAAATCGTGAAGTGGCCCCCCTCCCTGATTGTCGCTATAATGCCCCTTAAGTAAGCAAGATATACAGAAAGAGAGAGAGAGAGAGGAATTAAAAAACAAAGAGGGTGTTAGGGGGAGACAGAGAGAGAGGAGTGAGAAGAAAGGAGAGAGGAGTGAGAAGAAAGGAAGAGAGAGAGAGGAGTAAGAAGAAAGGAAGAGAGAGAGAGGAGTGAGAAGAAAGGAAGAGAGAGAGAGGAATTGAGAGACAAAGAGGGTGTTAGGGGGAGACAGAGAGATAGGAGTGAGAAGAAAGGAGAGAGGAGTGAGAAGAAATGAAGAGAGAGAGAGGAGTGAGAAGAAAGGAAGAGAGAGAGAGGTGTGTGAAGAAAGGATAAGATAGATTGAGGAATTGAGAGACAAAGTGGGTGTTAGGGGGAGACAGAGAGAGAGGAGTGAGAAGAAAAGAGAGAGGAGTGAGAGGAAAGAAAGGAAGAGAGAGAGAGGAGTGAAAAGAAAGGAAGAGAGAGATGGGTGTTCAGGGAGGGAGAAAGAAAGAGGGTTTCATGAAAAAAGAGGGGGAGAAAGAGAGAGACCCCCTATAACACTCATATCGCGGCAATGCTGGGCTTTTTCTTGTGTCGTTTTTTTGCAAGTGAATGTTAAAAAAATCATTTCAACCTTTTCACTGTCTACCTTCCCATTATCGACCTAGTGCTTGTGTCAACCTATTTCAGGTGACAACCTAAGGCCTGTTGACCTGCAGTGATCGACCCAATGCATTTCGATCTTAATTTGGCCGACACAAAGACCCAAATACCCCGGTTACCACCCCCAGTCGCGAAGATAAAAAGTAGCAGGCTTTCCTCTGGGCATTGCAGCCTACACTCATGCGCAGTGGATCGATAATCGGAGCCGTGTGACTTTGCCGCCGTGCGGACAGGACTGAATCGGCCCCTAGGCCCATGGTCAAGACAAGACCAGAATACGTGCTATACCGGAGAAATGAACCAACACTGCAAAATCCAAACTTTTAAAACAATCTGTAAAATTTTGCAGACACAACGATTTTTAGCCGGAATGCACACGGCCGCTGTGATAATTACCTAAGCAGCCATGCTAAAAAGATTGTCTGGAGTGTAAGAAATTATGAAACCACAGCACTAACAGGACGTCATTATGAACACTTAAAAACATGATCTCAGGAGCAGCAATTACAGAGAACACTAAAACTGATGGGGAGGATCCATTAGAACATTTAATAAGCAGAGCGGCCAGGTACAGGCACTTGCACACTGCTTTATTATTCCGTGAATGGGAGTTATTTGGGTGATTCAGCATGCACACTGTAAATGTACAAACGAAACGACTATTAATGTTCTATTTTATATCAAAGAAAAAAAAATGGAAAAAGAAGTAGAAAAGTTTGATGTTGATGCCAGCTGGATAGCGCCATCCCAGATATATTAAAAGATTAAAAGCCACAGGCAAACAGGTGGTGGTTATGAAGTGGATAACAGTTTCCGTGAGCACTGCAGAGAACTGTAATACATCTGCAGCAGGTACCGCTGGCTGCACTTTAAATTCTGTTCAGAGTGAACTTTGGAAGAAAATGTCCTTGAATATTTAAAGGGGTTATCCACCATCAGATATATAGGCTTCTACGTACACTCTTGCAACTTTTACTAAGGACCTGATTCAGGTTTTCTCAGTAAACTGTGAACATCGCAGCTTACGAGCACCCGCCGAATACCCCCTCCCCCCGTTGCCGATTTCACAAGATAAAACACCCCTCCCCCTCGCATGCCTCCACTGCAGGAGAAATCATTCGATGGATCGCGGACCAGGAAATAATTTCTCCTGCCTTCGCATATAAATATGTGAGCATTGGGACAAAGATGGGGTGGGCGTCTGACGTCATGTGACTAGTATATAGAGGTAGCCATCAAATGATTCATCATTGTCTCTATTGATGATGTTGTCATTGGTACTTTACATAGATGACAGGAAATCACTGATGAAAAAACATGGTTTGATAAGAAATTTGCCCTGCGATACCACCCATAGGGGGGTATTCAATCCCGAGATGTCCTGCCTGCCGACTGGCAAAAAGGAGGCATGTCCGTTTAAACGGCCGTGGATTGTCGAGATTCGTCCATGATCGTGACAACGGGCCCGACAGCTTTTAACGTCGGGCCCGTTCTGTCGACCTGCCTCAAATGCTGTCAGGAAATACAGCATTGTACCCCGTCGGAAATAGCGGCAGGGATTGAATACCCCCCATAGTCTGCATTAATACATGGTCCCCACACAATGAAATGACTCCATTTATGTACTTTTACCCCTAATCACACCCCTTAGTCTGTTTAAAATAAAGAAAGGCTTTGGGTCGCTATTGCACATGCAGGAACCAGTGCATTGTTTTCCATCAAATTCTCTCAATGATTATTTACTATTGCATCAAAGCTTAGGTGATTTTTGCTGCCTGTCCTCCTTGCTTGCTCTCTGTTAGCGCAGCAACTGTAGCTCCACCTCCCTGACAGCCCCCGCCCCACCTACCCCGCCCCACCTACCCCCCCTAGCTGTACACTTGCAGAATTGCGCAAGAAATGCAATGTCACCTGTCTCGGGGACCGATTCAGACCCATTCGTTACTATGGGAGCAGACATCTTTGGCGAGTTTTACACTCACCGTGCCATTCACACTGCAAGGAGAGGGAAGGGGGCAGGCAGGGGGCAGCAGCAGAGGAACATCCAGCTACTTATGGGCGATGCCTGCTTGGGGCAGGCAGCTGAGGTCACATGACCTCAGCGCTCGTCCCGAATTCGGAGTATACCGGTCATCTGAACAGTAAGTATTGACTTGTGGACACATGCGAGGGGATGTGTTACAGTACACATCCCCTCGCATGTTACTGGGGGGATTCGCGTAGCGTGGGGGCAGGCATTCGGGCAGGTGGTGTTTACCTGTTCGCTAGGCTGCAATTACTGAATAAGGCCCCCTGATTTTATACTATAGGTAACTCCAAAAACCGGAAACAGGGGGTATGTATAAATGATCACATTGGAGAGGACCAACTCACACCCTAGGGTTACTCCTTTCTGATGCAAAATAAGTGTTCTCACTGCACAGTACTGTATATTCTTACTGTACAGTACTATATATTCTTACTGTACAGTACTGTATATTCTCACTGTACAGTACTATATATTCTCACTGTACAGTACTGTATATTCTCACTGTACAGTACTATATTTTCTCACTGTACAGTACTGTATATTCTCACCGTGCAGTACTGTATATTCTCACTGTGCAGTACTGTATACTCTCACTGTACAGTACTGTATATTCTCAATGTGGAGTACTGTATATTCGCACTGTACAGTACTGTATATTCTCACTGTACAGTGCTGTATATTCTCACTGTACAGTACTGTATATTCTCACTGTACAATACTGTATATTCTCACTGTGGAGTACTGTATATCTTCACTGTACAGTACTGTATATTCTCATTGTACAGTACTGTATATTCTCAACATGCAGTGCTGTATATTCTTACTGTGCAGTACTGTATATTCTCACTGTACAGTACTGTATATTCTCACCGTGCAGTGCTGTATATTCTTACTGTACAGTACTGTATATTCTCACTGTACAGTACTGTATATTATCACTGCTGTACCATATATTTTTACTGTACAGTACTGTATATTCTCACTGCGCAGTTATGTATATTCTCACTGTACAGTACTGTATATTCTCACTGTGCAGTACTCTATATTCTCACTGTACAGTACAGTATATTCTCACTGCGCAGTACTGTATATTCTCACTATGGAGTACTGTATATTCTCACTGTACAGTCCTGTATATTCTCACCGTGCAGTTCTGTGTATTCTTACTGTACAGTACTGTATATTCTCACTGTGCAGTACTGTATATTCTCACTGTACAGTACTGTATATTCTCACTGTGCAGTACCGTATATTCTCACTGTGGAGTACTGTATATTCTCACTGTGCAGTACCGTATATTCTCATTGTGGAGTGCTGTATATTCTCACTGTACAGTCCTGTATATTCTAACTGTACAGTCCTGTATATTCTCACCGTGCAGTGCTGTATATTCTCACCGTGAAGTGCTGTATATTCTCACTGCGCAGTACTGTATATTCTCACTGTGCAGTACTGTATCTCACTGTACAGTACTGTATATTCTCACTGCGCAGTACTGTATATTCTCACTGTACAGTACTGTATATTCTCACTGTGCAGTACCGTATATTCTCACTGTGGAGTACTGTATATTCTCACTGTGGAGTACTGTATATTCTCACTGTGCAGTACCGTATATTCTCACTGTGGAGTACTGTATATTCTCACTGTACAGTCCTGTATATTCTAACTGTACAGTCCTGTATATTCTCACCGTGCAGTGCTGTATATTCTCACCGTGAAGTGCTGTATATTCTCACTGCGCAGTACTGTATATTCTCACTGCGCAGTACTGTATATTCTCACTGCACAGTACTGTATATTCTCACTGCGCAGTACTGTATATTCTCACTGTGCAGTACTGTATATTCTAACTGTACAGTACTGTATATTCTCACTGTGGAGTACTGCATATTCTCACTGTACAGTCCTGTATATTCTCACCGTGCAGTGCTGTTTATTCTCACCGTGAAGTGCTGTATATTCTCACTGCGCAGTACTGTATATTCTCACTGTGCAGTGCTGTATATTCTCACCGTGAAGTGCTGTATATTCTCACTGCGCAGTACTGTATATTCTCACTGTGCAGTACTGTATATTCTCACTATACAGTACTGTATATTCTCACTGCGCAGTACTGTATATTCTCACTGTGCAGTACTGTATATTCTAACTGTACAGTACTGTATATTCTTACTGTACAGTACTGTATATTCTCACTATACAGTACTGTATATTCTCACTGTACAGTACTGTATATTCTCACTGTGGAGTACTGTATATTCTAACTGTACAGTACTGTATATTGCACTAATAAACAGGCGCCGCAGTTTCCAACAGATATTAAAGGAAGTCGATGGATAAAACCGGCTTGTTTATAACTCACTGTTGTGCTGAAGCCCATTTCTACCCGCAGGCTGGAGCCAAAGTGCTTTGCTTGCTAACTCTCAGGCCCAAACCACGTTAATAAGCACGGCCTGTGTAAGTGGATCTGAATAATGTAAAAGGACAGTTCTCATATTAGCAATGAAAGTATCATTTAGAGTTATTGGAATAATAGTCTGCATAGCTGTACGGAGCTGTACGGTGCAGATTCTACTCCTGTTTAACACGTTCAGGACACAGAGGACGACAACAGAAGGAAATGTAATATGACAGAACAATGAGAATGCTGCATGTGACATCAGCCGGCCCTCCCGTGTGTTCCCAGGGGATTGCCCAGCGTTTTCATGGGGATGAACTGACTTTTATCTTGACCGGAGATGGCCGAATTCGGGGTGGGCACTGACATCATTTGATGTCAGCCGCCTGCCCCACGCAGGAATCGACACTTCGAATCGAACGGGTATGGATCATTGGATAGACACACATTAGGTCTACAAGCATTAGGTCGACCACTGAAGGTCGACGTGCATGAAGATCGACATGACTGAAGGTCGACATGGGCTAGGTCGACTGGGTCGACACAAACATTAGGTCAACATGGGAAAGGTCGGCGGTCAGAAGGGTTTCTCATTTTTTTGTCCCAAATGTTGACACAGTCAGCGGGGGGTGTCCCGGGGTGCAGGCGGCATGAGTTTGGGGGGTGCAGGCAGCGGGAGATGCGGCGGGCGTAGAATAACTCCACGGTGGAGGGGGGGGGGCGGCCGAGAGGGAGCAGCATGATGCATCTTCCTCCACGAGGGAGGGGGCTCTCCATGGGGGGCAGCGGCGGCGGGAGATGCATGGCTCCATGGGGGGGGGGGGAGGGGAGAGCAGAGAGGGAGACCGTGGACGCTCACCTTCACCTTCATCCGGGAACTGCTCCCAAGTGGCCGCCCTCCAGTGGCCGGTGCCCTAGGCAAATGCCTAAGGCTGCCTAGTGGTGGCGCCGGCCCTGACTATTTGACTGATGATCATGATATAACCCACTCTGCAATATACAGTAGGTATCTGGTTCTGTAGAAAGGCTTGTCGTTGTGCTATATACGGCTGTCCATGGGCGGTACTGTATGTTTCATTTACCCTATTAATAGTTATGTTCTCCCACCATGAAATATAGAAGCCTTTTGGTGAACAAGGAATAAGATGGGGAACGCTATTACATTTTTGTGTAAAAAAAAAGCAGTGTTAGTGATTTGTATGTTACCAGGAGCTGGTTAATGATGGGCCAGATGTATCAAGCTTCAAAAAGTGATAAAATGGAGAGTGATAATCAACCAGCCAATCAGCTCCTACCTATCATGTATCAAACCCAGTCTGAAACATGTCACGTAGGAGCTGATTGGCTGACTGTTTATCACTCTCCATTTTATCACATTTCGAGGCTTTATACATCTGGCCCATACTACTGAGTAACATTAGATTGCAAATAAGAGCCTGTAAAATATGTTCACTGAAATCAGTGTGTGTCCCACCTTTAATTAGTATACATTGCAAAATGATTAGGCAGCTGCGTAATTCTGGGAGACAGGGTGTGTGGCCAGCTGGGTCCTGTCCATGGGAATTACTGTATCTTGGCAAACCAGGTAACTTAGGCAAAGCGTACAGCTAACATCATTAATAAATATATATATATATATATATATATATATATATATATATATATATATTATATACACATTTACTGCATGATTCAGCTATACAACCACATAAGACTTAAAACTCAATTAAGAGCATGTACATGGCATTATACAGACTATAACAAGAACAGACGGAGCTGCAATTAGTTTTGCTTCATTATGTATGCATGACGGGAAAACAACACATCAGGAAGAATACATTATGTAAAGATGCAACAGTGTCAGCTTAATATTTAAAGGGGAACTCCACCATTATCTATTGATGCAACCAGTGGCGGAACTTGTGCCTGCTTTACCCCCCGTTGCTGCTTTCCGCCGAGTCTGTATCCCGGACGTGCAGATCTACTTGTCTGCAGTCTCGGCGCTCCCACTGGCTCGGCTCCTGCTGCTAATGAAAAATCTCCCTCACAAAATGTCCGCCCCCCTTACAGCAGACCGTTTTTTAGGATGCTAGAGGAGGCGATGGCCTTCTCTAGCATCCTTAAAAACGGTTTGATGTCTTTCGCTTTTTGTTGTTGTTGCTGTATCCAAGGCAAATTTGAATAAATCTGATCGGAATATAAATTTGACTGAAAGGGTTCCCCTTTAATTTGTGAAAAAATGCTTTGGGGATATAACTTGAGTGTGATATATCTCGTAGGCAATGTCTAGATTGTCAAATATTAAGGGGTACATTTACTAAAACTTCAAAAAATTCAAAAAGGTGATGTTGCCCACAGCAACCAATCAGATTCTGGCTATGATTTTCTAGGATGCAAAAGAGAATTGATAGGTGTGATTGGTTGCTATGGGCTACATTAGCTCTTTTCATTATAAGAAGCTTTAGTAATTTTGACCCTGAATGTTGGAAGAGAAATCCAAAGATTTCTATCCTCAGATCTTTTAAGCTGCCGAGTCTAAGGTGTAAGGAACCAGTGATCATGGCTCAGTTCTGTCATGTCAGTTCTGGGTTCTGTTTCAGTCAGTTTTTTGGTATTTGACTTTCTGGTGGCCTCCAGTGGTAAGTCTGTGCCATTACTGCTCAGTCTTCTGTGAGCTGATTTTTGTACAAGCCTGACCTCGTTATCCCAGCCTGGGAGTTGGGCTGGATCTGCCACAGGTGTTTTGATCACTTGACCCCTTCTTAAGGCATTCTTCCTAGTACTGCCCTGCCGGTGGTAGTTTCCGGTTCCCAGTTTCCTGTTGCAGGGAGTTCATTGCTTCTTGCAGTGTGTCCTGGTCCTGTCCTAGTCCTGTCCTGTCCTGACCTAGTTCTGTCCTGGTCTTGTCCTGGTCAGCGTTCCTGTCTTGTCCAGTCCTGCCAGTCATTCCCAGCCTGCACTCTTCCATCTGGTGCAGCTGGGTGTCTTGGTCCTGTCGCTTTGTGTCCAGTTCAGGTCACCTAAGTGCTCCAGTGGAGCCTGGATCTGTTCTTTATTTATTCATAAAGTTCTGTCAAGCTGCAATATTCCTTTTGTTATTCACTTGTGGGCAAGTGGCCCTGTTTCCTTTGTTACTTTATATTTTCCCTTGGTCTGGCTCTACCAGGTGTGGAGAGGCCCACGGTAGTGGGTATAGGCTTGTTTTGGGGTACCGTGTGTTTGTTTACTCATTATTTACTTTGGCGTGTTGTAGCTTGGAGGCACCCCAGTTCCGTTGCGTCTGGTGTCTGAGATTGGTTTGCACTTCCCGTCCCTGGCCTGGTGCCGCTAGGCAGGGTGTTACTCCCAGATAGCACCAGTTAGCTAGACATCCTCTTGTCTCTACCTCTGATGGTCACCGTAGTCTTGTCACCATGTAAGACCTGGTTGCATCGGGTTTGGAGTGGGCCTAACTCGCTCCTTCGAATGCGGCGACTATAGGAGAAGCCTAGTTACAAGCAGACCATGGTCACCTGTCCGAGGTCAATAGAGTCAGTGTAGGTTTGCTGTAGCCATTCTAAACAGCAGTCCCGGCTGTGGGTTCACACCCAAAACCCTAACATGAGGATTTCTTCTGTTACTGAGAACACTGGACGATGTTCTCCACCTGACATCATCTCCATGTTGATTGTTTGGATTTGGATTATTTTATATAGTTCTAATAATTTTTCTACTTTGTGTACACTGTTGGCAGGGTTTAAAGTGGTCCCGGAGAGTTGGTGGAACTCATTTCCTTATATAGTTTTGTGGGGGCTCAAAAAAACAAGCACTTCATCCACAAAAGTGACAGCCCCTGTCGCTGAAGTGCTTGGTTTGGTAAACTGTGCATTTCTTTTCAAAATTAAGAAACAACATATGGGCATGAGCAATTTCATATTGCACCACTTATGTACTCAATTTAGGAGGAATAACAATTTATTTTTCCACAAACTCTCTTCTGTAAATCATACATGTATTACTGGGGTATTTTACACAATTAGAAAGGAGGGAGAGGGCATTATGGCCAGCAGGCCTACCTCATAATATTTAATAGTGTAAGAAAGACTGATTCTGAATTTGCAGCTCTGCAGTGCTTGAGTTCATTTTCTTTTTTGGATATCAACACGATATTTTTAATGGAGGGGCTCTGCAGGCTGCACTGTGCAGTGTGCACTCTGGACCTGACAGTGGAAACTGAAAGAGCCAGAGGACATTGCCGTGACATGATGGTAAGTAATTGGGAGGGGGTAGGGGGAGGCGGGGTGCTGGCAGGCGGAGGTGGGGGTGGGCGCAGGGGGGGTGCGGCCGGTGGTATGATGCTGTGCCGCTGGGGGCCCGGACTGTAGGTTAGTCCCGGGCCCCAATATTTCTGGTGGCGGCCCTGCTTGTATCGACACCCCAAAGCCCTCTTACTCACTAGTACTTACAGCTGACTACTAAAGCCTGAACAAGACCTCTGAATATCTTAATCTATGAAGATCTTAAACTTCATTGTATTGGTGCCCATACACTACCACGCTGGTCAAACTCAACGTTGTGGAACTCAAAGCTAATTACAGTATTAGGACAAACTAATGGTGTGGTCCAGTATCTATGCTGGACATAATATTTGACTCCTAAGGAACTTACATCCATCCATTTAGAGGTTCTAATAGGAACATGACTATTGATTGAATTCTGCTTAATCCTAATTCTGATGAATATTTTTTATTTCCTCTCTTTCCCTACCCCCGTTCATACCTGAATGATGGACCCTGATTATTTCAGAGGTTGCCACCCGCCACACCAGATCTGGGTCTACCAGTTACCTGGGTCTTGACGATGTCATCTCCCAGCCCTATCACAGCAAATCAGGGCTGTTCTAATATTAGGCAGCTTTAGGCACTGGGATCTAGGGGGGCTTCACCAAGTCTACCTATCACAAACTTATGGCTGTCTATGAGGGAGACATCTTTGCGGTGGTGGCTGTGGAACTTCTAAAACATCCCATAAACACTTTTTCCCGAGGGGCTGGAAAGTGGGTATTGTGGCAGTGTGGGGTAGGGGTCGGAGCAGTAGGTTGAGGTTTCGTCTACAGTAGGGTTCCAAGAAGCCTAGCAGCCAATTAACTCCTTTTAGGCATGACCCAGGTCATCAAAAACCAGGTAATTCTTTTCACACATAAACTGTGGCATTAACCTGGGTTACAAGTCCTAAAAATAACCCTGGTCAAATGCAGGGTCATGGACACTGGCAACCCGGGTCTGACTACTTGCAACATACGTAGGGATCTGGTTAACTTGTCATGCTCCAGCAAATCCCGGGGTTTTTGCTAATGTCTGAAAGGGGTATAAGAGGTTAAATTAAGATTAAGATATTAAAAATGCACAAGCTAAATGCCTTTTAAAAACAATGCGTTTAGACATCATTGTAATGCAACATAAAGCTACTGATCAGAATTACAAATTATACACAAAAAATGAATGTGTCCTAGAGGAAAACTGGATGTAAGTTACAATGCAACAGAAATAATTAATCACGACTGAGCCCAAAAGTACATTTCTAGCAATTTGCAGAGTACAGATACAAAATTATGCAAACAATCAGATATTCTGTTAATCATATTAAAACAATACAAACTGTTAATCAAAAATATGCTAATTAAATAAGGAAATGGAATGAACAGTAAATATAAAGGGATCGTTTGCTTTTTTTTAAGAAGCAGTAAAGTGAAACATTTATGTTTACAAATCCTCACACTTATTAAATTTATTATATTTATTTATATTTGAAATCACTGTATTTGGCATGAGCATTAATTCTCGCAATTACAATATCTTCAAGTTAAAAAAGGCCTTGCGTGTAAATGATATATTACAATATACAGCAGGGTTTACTTTAGAAAAAAATGAAAATAAAAACTCGCTGTAGACAAAAGCGGGACATGTGTTTAGATATTTGGCTCCGCCCACAGACCGGGAGTTAGGCCTGCCCACCAGCCATGTCTCTGATCATGATTGGTTGGTGGGCGGGCCTAACTCCTGGTCTGTGGGTGGAAACACATATGTAAACACAAGCCCCGCTTGTGTCTAATGTGTTCAGTGACCAATAGAAGCACAGAAGCAGGCATGTGTGTATGATTTCTTTCCACAGGAACCCCAAATGGATTCTACAGGACAAGGGGACCGATCCTTCGTGTTAGGATAGTGTACATGAGTAAAGTATGAGTGGGCTATGTGTGTAATAAACTTTTACTGTTCGTATGTGTCTGTATTCTTTCACTATTTGTACTGCTGTGGAACTACATGTCTCAGCAGGCCCTTCAATGCCCTGCATGCTAGAACTTGTGGTTTTCCAAGTCCCTGCATGCGGTGCAGGCTTGCTGGGAATTGTAGTTCCACAACAATACACAATAGTTTAATCTATTTTTAACCACTTATCAGCCCGATGCCCACCACCCAAGGGGCATTGGGGACAGCCCCGGGCTTCAGCCTGGGCAGGAAAATTGTGGAGGGGGGGTCCCCACTTCCCCAGGATCCCTGCCCAGGCTGACCTGTCAGGGGGTAAATGCTTTGGCCGGGGGGACTTGAGTCTTGTGCTGGTTTTGAAAAATCCAGGGGACCCCTATTTGGTTTGCCCCATGATTTTTTTAAACCAGGACCGGGGCTGGTTATGCTCAGGAGGGGGGACCTATTCTAAATAAAACGCACATTACCATGTCTCAAAAACCGCACATGTCCTCTCATCCCCCTTTCCCACTGCAGCCTTAAAACGGTATATTGCCGATTTTTGAGGGCAAAATACCGTTTAAGGCTGCAGTGGGAAAGCGCCAGAGTTGAAATACCGTTTAAAGTTAAACGGTATTTCAACCCGTTTTCCAAGCAGGGTTTTAGCCGGTAATCTACCGTTTAAGAGGCAATGGGAATGCATCTTAAACGGTATTCTTACACACTTGACGATTTTCAGCTGAAAATCGCCTAGTGTGTATGCCTCAGAGATTGCCGACTAGCGATGATGCATGCTCCCGCATCATCGCTAGCAAAGTGGGCAGTTTGCTGGTTTTACCAGCACATCTAGCGATGATGGCTGGTTTTTCTGCCATCATCGCTAGGTGTGTACGGCCGCCGGGCTGAAAGATAAGAGACTTTCAGCCCAGCTGACCGCCCTGCACACTCCCTCCCTCCCCCTGCTCCATACTCAATGCCGCTCACCAGCGCCGCCCCGCTCGTCCCTCTGCCAATACTCACCCGGCCCCGCTCCAACGCTGTCTGCTCTGGCTCACACTGCTGCACGGAGAGCAGGCATCTGACAGGACGCCCCCGACATGGCACACATCTGACAGGTCGCCCCGTCCCCCGGCTGACAGGTCGCCCCGCCCCCCGGCTGACAGGTCGTCCCCTCCTCCTCCCTGCTGAGTATAGACACAGCCACTGCCCACCAATGTAATGTATATGCCAGTAATGCCCACCAACGTTATGTATTAGCCAGTAATGTATACATTGCTGGCACATGCCAGCAATGTATATATAACTGGCACCACTGCCCACCAGCGTTATGTATTAGCCAGTAATGTATACATTGCTGGCACATGCCAGCAATGTATATATAACTGGCACCACTGCCCACCAACGTTATGTATTAGCCAGTAATGTATACATTGCTGGCACATGCCAGCAATGTATATATAACTGGCACCCCTGCCCACCAATGTATATTTTGTTTCTACCTATGTGCACGGCAGCAAATGAAATCGCAGCCGTGCAGGTGGGTGGGATTTCACTCTGGCGGTGCGGCATGGGGTGGTGTTTACCCAGGGCTGTGCCATACACCGCAGCGCCCCAGGCGGGGGAGAGGTGGCCTCGCTTCTCACCGGGGGAGGGGGAAGAGGTGATGCGGTGGCCACCGCCAAGTCCGGGGGTGTGGGGTGTGAAGAGGCCCCTGCGGGGGCCGAGTCCGGGGGAGGGGGGGGGGAACAGAAATGAACTGAATAAAAAGGTGGGTGTGCACCTTTTTAACCCTGAAAAGCCCATTAAAGTCACAGGCACTCATTTGTGCTGTAAAAACGTTTGGAAGAGCTAAAACGTTTTACCTGCAATGGGAATGGTACTTAAATGGCATTTAAAACTGTAATCTGCTGCAGTGGGAATGCTAAATTCCGTTTAAGATTACCTGTAACTTAAAACGGGTCTGCAATGGGAAAGCAGCATAATTCGCACATTTTTCATGGCTAAAAATCGCACCATATCAAATTTTTTGGCCGCGAATTCGCATCTCATGAAATGGTCGATTTTTTTTTCAAAAAATTCCAGATTTCGGAAAATGCGATAATGCGCGATTTTAAAACCTTACTAAAAATCGCATCCCATTAAATGTCACCCATTGAACAGGATGGCAGATAAGAACCGCACCTGGATTTTTGACAGGATGCAAGTAACCTACCTGTATATTTTTGGATTGTTCGAGAAAACCGGATTACCCAGAGGAAACCCACGCAAGCACACAGAGAATATACAAACTCCGCCCAGTTAGTGACATGGGGAGAGTCGAACCCATGACCTCAGCGCTGTGAGGCAGTAATGCTTGTTATAAATGACATAATTTCCCAAGTATACATTTTCTAAGCCGGATGCCACCAGTATGGTGAATAGCATTGTATAATAAACATTAAATGTTAATTTCTTTACATGTTGAATTGCATTTCTGCTTTCAGGAGACTAGTTTTCATAGTCTTAAAAGGGTTTTACCCTCCAAATGATCTTTTAATTATATTCTTAGTGTCTCCTATTAACTTTTAATTGTGTTCCAGATAAGGTAGAAGCTTATACCGGATTTGGCTGATCGCGGTGAGAGAATCCCACTAGACTGACAATATCATTGTCATGGTGCTTACTGGGAAAGATGCAGAACACCGCTGACCTTGACTTAGCGATATTGATTAAAAGGTTATTGGTGATTTAGAAACAGAAGATTAGGGCAGCTAATAATCATTTATCCTCATCTAGTTTCACATTGACAAAGCATTACATGCGGTCTGCAGAGTTCTGGACATGTATTAAGCATCAGCTTGTGATCCTGACCGAGCCACCATTTCCCTTGAACTCCCTGGCAGTCCTGGACTCACGATTTGGTGCATGTGTGACACACGATGTGCCAATGATGTACTTACGATGCATCGTATGATCCAGCTGCCACGATTGATTGTTAGTTGTATATCCTGTATTCTATGGTGATGGATACCTGTCACTATAGAGTCCTATGCTGTGGTCAAGCTGAGTGGGCAGAAGGCCCAACACAGGTAGAGGATGAGGTACTGTTGGGATAAGGATTGGCTGCTGGAGAGGGATCCTACATGCCCCAGCTCATGGAGATTTGGGATAACAACTCTCAAGACTACCGCAACTTCTTGCGAATGGATGGGTTGATCATTTAAAGAACTTCAGATTCCTTATGGGTTAAGGAGACCCATAAGAAAACATTTGTACAGCTATGGCTGATATACTATTAGCCACTGACAGAGGCGTAACTAGACACTTGTGGGCCCCATAGCAAAATTTTAAAAGGGGCCCCCCAGCATCTAGAAATCCAGTCTCTGTATTCTGTGACTGTATTCTCTGTGTCCTGTGACTTCCCCTTCTCTCGGGACTATGTAAAAACCGGACCGGATTACACTCCGGACCGCCGGACAGGACATCACAATCTGCAGTCCGGAGCTTGTAGGGTCCGGTCCGGGGGGTGTCTTGTCCAGGGGGGTTCCTGTGATAGCTATCACCAGGGACATGGGGAAGGGGTGATTAAAGCCTCCCTGTGTGGTCCAGACCGTCCGGTTTTTGCTACATGCCCGGACCATACAGGGAGGCTTTATTCTCCCCCTGCTCCTCTCCCTGGTGACAGGTGTGACAGGCAGCCCCCCCGGACAGGACACCCCCCGGACCGGAGGCTACAAGCTCCGAAATGCAGAGTTTGATGTCTGGCCCGGCAGTCCGGGGGTTTTGTCCTGGTCCGGTTTTCACCCATGCCCCCTTCTCTCTGAAGTGAATCCACTGGATCTCTCTGTGTCTGTACAATCCACACCTGCAGTCACTGTGTGCTGTGACTCCCTCAGCTCTCTAACTGTCTCTATCTAATCCCCAGGAGCAGTCTTTGTGTGGTTTGACTCCCAGGCTCTCTGGCTGTCTCTCTGTCCCATCCTCAGTCTCTGTTTCCCAACTTGCCTCTGTCATCTCTCTCTCTCTGACAGTCTCTCTGTCCCATCACTCCCCCAGCTCTCTGTTTCTTCCAGCAACAGTCTCTGTGTCCAGTCTCCCCTATCACTCTCTGACTGTCTCTCCATTCCTTCCCTCCCCTAGCTCTCTCTAATGTCTGTTAGCAACAGTCTCTGGGCGGTATTCAATGAGCCTGATTCGCCAGGTTTTTATGGCGAATTTGTGCTGTTTGGCGAATTTCTGACAAAAACGGTGAATCACCCTATTCAATGACCACATGGCGAATACATTTGAAGGTTTTTTTTGCCATGATTCACCGAGTAGCAATCGCTATCTTTTTATGGTGAAGTGGAATGTGAACTTTTAAAATAAAGTGTTTTGTTTTTTACATTTGGTGTCAAAAAATCAGGAATTTTATTCTGAGGAGGGGCATGAATATATATTTAATTTTAAAAATAATATTTTTTTTTTACACAGCAGCCAGCAGGGGGCGCCGGAGCCGAGCCGCTCATTACATATTCATATATTCACTGCACGATCATTACGATCGTGTGTAGTGAATATACGCCCCCCTGCTGGCACCCCCGGGGGGGCAGCCTGTGCTGCCTGGCACCCGGGGAGCCCACCTAACCCCCCACAAAGGTCTGGGCTAGGCAGAGAGACTACCATCTCTCTGCCTGGCACCGTCCTCAGGCTCCCTGCGGCAATCGCCGCAGGAGCTCATATTCGCCAGTCAGGGGCTCGCTGCCCCTGACTCGTTGAATACCGGAGCCCGCCGGCTCCGGAACGTGGCGAATGTGCAGCGAATCCAAAAAAGGATTCGCTGCACCTCGCAGGTATTCACATTGAATACCGCCCTCTGTCTTAACTCCCCAATCTCTATCTCGGTCCTACACTCCCCAGTTTTCTGACTGCTCTGTCCTATCCCCAGTCTCTCTATTAAGGCTGCCCTGGCTCTCTCTTTCCTATCCTATAACCAGTCTCTAGTCACTATAGTGTTTCTGTACTGTCAGTGTGCCTCTAGTCTCTCCAAGCTCCTGTAGCTGCTCACCTCCGTTCCGTTGCCAGCACACGCACGCAGAGATGACACTTCCTGATTTATGCTGCGTGCATGCTGCTGTCTCCGTCCTGGCTCTGTTAATCCGCTGGGTCCTAGTGCCAGCAGATAGTTTACTTTTTATGCAGAAAGTCCCAGCTAGGCAGTGCAGCGTGACTGGGTGCAGGGGGAGCAGCGGGCCCTGGAAACAGCTCGGGCCCCATAGCAGCTGCACCCCCTGCACCCACGGTAGTTACGCCACTGGCCACTGATCGCGGGTAATAGATTTTAGCAAAAGCATTGAAAACGGGAGAAAGTGTGTTTTTGGTCGAAAACGGGTCTTTTATAAGGCGATCCAATCAGATAGCCCGATAGAAAGCATCTGTGAAACATCGGGAAAAAAGCAGTAAAAAACAATGACGGCTTCTGCAATGTAGTAGTAGTAGTAGTACGTTTATTTATAAGGCGCCGCAAAGTGTCCGCAGCGCCGTACATAGCAAACAAAAAAAAAACAAATTACAAGGTAACGTACAGGGTGTGTTGAAAGATACAGTATAAATAGGGGTATAGCTGGTAGAACTAAAATCAGCATCAGTTCAGAAGTAGGTGTCAAAATTGTCAAGGAGACTGAAGATGAAGTAGAGGAAGGGAAGAACAGGACAGGAGCACAGGTGAGGTAATGAGGTAGGGTGAGTACGTGAGGAAGGAGGGCCCTGCTCATAAGAGTTAACATACTAAAAATAGGTGGGTGGACGAACGAAATACAATAGGATAAGTAGGAACGGAGGCAGGATAGGAGGATCAAAAGAGGTTAGGAGGAGGGATAGGCTAGTCGAAAAAAGTGGGTTTTGAGGGAGCGCTTGAAGGAGGTAAGGGAATCAGATAGCCTGATGGGTGGCGGGAGGTTGTTCCAGTGCAGGGGGGCAGCGCGAGAGAAATCTTGGACACAGGAGTGGGAGGAGGTGATTAGGTGAGAGGTCAGTCGGCGGTCAGCGATGGAGCGAAGAGGACGGGAGGGAGTGTGGATAGAGATCAGTGAAGAGAGGTAGGGAGCTGTGGAGGAGGAGAGAGCCTTGTAGGTGGTGGTGAGGAGTTTAAAGAGAACTCGGAAAGGAATGGGGAGCCAGTGAAGAGATAAACAGAGGGGGGAGGTGGAGGTAGAGCGGCGGGAGAGGAAGATGAGCCTAGCAGCAGCATTAAGAATGGATTGGAGAGGTGCGAGGCGGGTGAGAGGTAGCCCAGAGAGAAGGATGTTGCAGTAGTCAAGGCGGGAGATGACAAGAGAGTGAATGAGAATTTTGGTCGCGTCAGTGGAGAGGAATGGTCTGATGCGTGAGATGTTGCGTAGGTGAAAGCGGCAAGACTGTGAGAGAGCACGAATGTGGGGGGTGAAAGAGAGGGAGGAGTCAATGATGACACCGAGGCAGCGCGTTTGGTCGGTGGATGTGATCTCGGTTTCACCAATGCTGATGGAGATAGTGGGAGAAGAGGGGATGTTCGGGGGATGGAAGATTAGAAGTTCAGTTTTAGCCATGTTTAGTTTCAGGAAGCGTTGGGTCATCCAGGCTGAGATGGCCGTGAGGCATTCGGAGACCTTGGACAGGAGTGATGGGGATAAGTCGGGGGAGGAGAGATAGATTAGGGTATCATCAGCATAAAGGTGGTAATGAAAACCATAGGAGCTGATGAGGGTGCCCAGAGAGGTGGTGTAGAGGGAGAAGAGGAGAGGGCCAAGGACTGACCCTTGGGGAACACCGACTGGCTGGGGGGTAGTAGGAGAGGAGGAGCTCGGAGTAGAGACGGAGAAGGAGCGATCGGAGAGGTATGAGGTGAACCAGGTGAAGACCGTGCCAGTGATGCCAAAGGAGCGGAGGGTGTTGAGCAGGAGAGGGTGGTCAACAGTGTCAAAGGCAGCCGACAGATTGCATTTGAAATGGAGATAATCCGCAAGGGAGCGTGATTTTTTCCAGAAGCGCTTAGCAGTGCGAGAGCACTTTTTAAGGAATCGGGTGATAGGTGAGTGCCACGGATGGGGGTTGGAGCATCGAAGGGGGATAGAGGAGGGAGGGCAGGCAGAGTCCAATGCCGAAGATAGGGTGTCATTATAGAGGGAGGCAGCGAGGTTCGGGCAGGACATGAGGGCGATTGGGGCGAGAAGAGGACACAGCGTGTTTGAGCTGTGACAGTTTTTAATTTCACTTTGAGCTGTGACAGTTTTAAGCCCACAAGTCTTTACAGCTCCCACTCTTTATATCCAGCAAGTTTGAAACAGATGTCCCTGGAAAAACTGCTTTCACTTTCTGTTATGACATCTTTCAGCACACAAAGGAGTAATTTGGTCAGTTGAACGGTTTACCAATAGCGGTACTTCACCTTATAGAGGTGTGGAGTAGTTAGCTTTTTTTTTACATATAGACGAACATGATGAGCAACATATGGTTAAAGGCACACTGGTGATGTTTTTAGGATCCCCTACCCTTCACTTAAACCATACCTCCCAACTTCTGGCCGGAGGAAATAGGGACACTCGCGCGGCTTCGCCGCGCGAGCGTCCGAAAAGGGGGCGGGGCGTATGCAAATGAGGGCGCGGCTTATGCTAATTAGCCGCGACCTCATTTTCATACGAGAATAGACGCTGTGCGCATGCGCACAGCGTCTATTCTACTAGATTGGGGGGTCTCCCAACTGCCACCCCCCGCAGCGGGACAATGCCTGCCGCGGGTGGGACGTCGGGACAGGACCCGAAAATCGGGACTGTCCCGACGGAATCGTGACAGTTGGGAGGTATGCTTAAACCAACAGTTGACTATTCACAGAAATTAAGAACTAAGAAATGAAAGGGAGCCCACACGGCACAAAACTCTATGTGAGAATATAAATATTTAATCATTCGGCTGTAATGACTTTCCGCATAATTAAGTTCCTTGCAAGCATTACCTTTCTGACATGTAAACACAATTCGAGAAGCTCAAAAATTAATCTTCTCTCGTCTCGTGTAACCTGGGGGGGTCATTCAATTTGGCCCCATCTTTGTATCGGACTCCCTGCTTTACGTTACACGCCTCAACTAAGTACTGGATTTACCAAAGCAGTTCAGTAATTGGGAATAAATCATCAACCAAATTAGAAAGCAATTAAGAATAGCAAACTGACTGAATGCAGGTTTCATTAGCGCATATTAAAGTCTTAATTATTATTATTATTTTTTTTTTTTTTATGTCTAAGCGGAACAGATTATGAATCCCATCTGTGATTATTTATGTAGTGTCACCAGTGGTTTCATGCAGGGGCTCTGCAAATGTTTGATAAGGCCTCAGCCAGTAAGGGCCTTGCGCTAATGATATGTAGAGGATTACAAGTAATTGTAGCAGCCACTGAATTATTTAGCTGCTGTAATGATAGGCATCAAACGCTTTTAAAAAACATTTGAGGCCAAGGATATGCATACTGACTGCCATGACTAATATTTATTATAATGACGATAAAAAAAAAAAAAACCTTTCTTATACTGTATTTCACACCGCACTTGTTAAACGGTATATTGCCATTTTTTTCCCATTTCAAAACATTTAAGGCTGCAGTGGGAAAGCGCCAGAGTTGATTTACCGGTTAAAGATAACCGGTATTTCAACACGTTTAAAAAGCAGAGTCCTACACGTTTCAGAGCCGTTTTTTATGCAGTGAGAATGGCTCTGAAAGGTATTTAGTAAAAACAACAGACTACAGACCTGTGATAGGCTGTCCCTGCATTCCCTGTTGACTGATGTGAATGGTACTTAAACGGTAATCTACTGCAATGTGAAGGCTCAGACCCGTTTTAAATACCGTTTAAAAATACCGGTTCTTTAAACGTTATGGCAGTGTGAAAGTGGTATAACTGTTACTGTACAATATAAACGGGTTCATTATTTTGAATTCTATTATGGATAAAAAATAAATTATTTATTATTTAGAATTTAAATACTACACAGCTGCCCCTTAGTGGTTATTAAAAAAGTAATACAGTCAAAAATATATATTTTTTCTTAGAATAAATTGAATGAAAGAATAAGCACTGTCCCAAAACTTGCCAAAAAGGCTCTGCCGCGCACGATACAATAAACAAGGCCTGCCTAAAGCAATAACTTGTACCTTAATTAAATAGTGGCTATAGGGATGATTTCAGAGTCGTAGGTTAATCTGTAGCAGCTATAGTTGTCTCAGCCACTACTGGTAGATTATACTAATGACGTAGGAGGTGTCTTGCGTAAATAGACAACTGTTGCCTTTGGCTGTGTTCCGCTGCTGTATCCGAAGATCCAATAACTTGCCTGTACATCAGCCAACCGAGTATCCCTTGGATTACTAATGATGGCTGTGCTAGTCGGGCTTCCAGGGCCGGAAATCTGCAAACACTGACCTTGGCACTCCTGATATTTCCCGTTTCAGTGAATTGTAGTCAGCGCTGCCTTGGCCCCACCCCCAACAGTCATGCTGCAGTTAGGGGGCACTGCAAAAAATCTCGTAGTCACAGATCAACATATGTGCGGTTCAGAACCTGCGAGTGAGCTGATGACCAAACATCAGAGTTGTATGCAAGGCCATTGGACTCTGAATAAGGTAAATAGTCCCTGGCATTCTATAGTATTGGCTTTCATATTACTCAGCAATGCACTATCAGAGAGCACTATGTAGGTTAGAGATATGTGTGGACCTTCCATTGGATTCAGTTCTAATTTATCATCATGCTTTGGTTTTGGCAAAACTGCTCTCAAGGGCTTTGATTCAGATTCGATTTTTTTTTTTCGGTAAAAAAAAAAAAGGATAAAAATATTGATAACCTTAAAAACGAATAATGATCAATAAAACAGCTGTAATATTTGCAATCCAGAACCTGAATTTCAGATTCTAAATCCATATTTTGAACCATGGGAGGATCTAAACCAGTACTTGCTTTGGATCGCAACTCTTTCGAAGATCCGGACTGGATTTTTGTTTGATACGGATCCAAAATATTCAGGTGGATTTTGATTCCTGAGAAACAGAACCGCACATATATAATTTAGGCATTGCCTATCCCAATGGAGAAAGTCTAATATCAATAGCAATCTAATGTATCCTCTATCACAGGTACACAAATACACAAAGACCCCCCAACCATGCTGATTTGGATTGGACTATTTGGGCACTGTCATGCCTCCATGCAGACATGCGTCCATACAGCAAGGCCATGCCCTATACCACAAAGTCCCTTCCACTCTCCACCTCCAATTTAGATGATCTTATTGGCTTCCAGTTAAGGACCCAATACACCGGACAGTTCACTTGCAATTTGGACTCTTTTCCTGCGATTGTGGCAATCAATTGCAGGTGAATGACGGCAGGTCAAATGCGATGCGCTGTCCCATGTACATCACACCGGAGCCCTGTCAGTCGCATCGGCTGCACAAGCAGTCTCTTGGGTTGCTTGAGCAGCCCAGCAGGCTCGGCTGGGACTGCATGTGATATATTGCATTGCGAACCTGCCGACCAGGAAGTTCCCGGGCGGCTCAAGGTGAGATCGCTGGCGGCTTTTCCGAGGGGAGAAGTCGTCGCAGTGTATGGGGGCCTTAAAAGAGATCCATTATATAAAGTGGACAATGCTGCAGGCTAAGTACTTTTATACAGACTTTTATTTTACAGTAAAGGACACGTTATGTCTTGTAATATATATTTTTAAATATAAGTTTCCGCAGTGAGGTCATCCTGAACCTCATATCTCAGTTTTCTGTGAATTCTCTAAAACTTATGTGTCACAGAACACATTTAAAATGAGTTAACAGTAACATCTAGTGCATCAAGCCCAAATGGGAGAATACACCTTCAACTGTGGAATCAAGGATAATAGCAGTGACAGTTTCTATGACCACATAAAAAACACAAGGCCACGGGCTCAAAGTATTGTAGAAACCTGTTATTATATCTTATTATACAAGAATAGTAGTAGTAAAAATATATATTTCCATTAGTATTGTCTTAAATTTCTGATTAGTACTCTATTTTCCTAATTATGAGAAACAAAAGCTGCCAACTATGGCATAGCTACCATAAGTGCAAGGGGTGCAGCTGCTATGGGGCCCAGAGATGAAAGGGGCCCATCTTTACAGTCTAGTTATATGTACTATACACATTTATTACAATCAGTTTCTAAATAGGGGGCCCTTACAAACGTGTGCTATGGGGCAGGGGTGTAACTAGTACTTAGTTGGCACCATAGCAAAATCTTGAAAGGGGCGCCCTCCTTCATTGTCACTACAATACCCCTTAGAGGGGACAGGAGAGTGAGGGGAATGAGCGACAAAGGGATCTATGTAATGCAGCGCACGGAATAATGATGGGAGAGAGCTGTCGGGGCTATTCAAATCATGTAGGAGAATTCCATTACTCACAGTTGTTTAGTCATAAGTACCGGTATTGTCTGACTTAAGTGCTCTGCCGCAATTATGTTTGTGCCGCAATAGAGAACAAAACATCATTACCAAGATAGTTTTGTCAGATTTTTGCTTGCTTTTTTTGCCCCAGGGACCACTCTAATGGCGCTACTCACAGTGGGATAAATTGAATTGATCCCAAAGAGTGTGTCAGAGAGATGAGCAAGTGAGAGAGAGAGAGAGAGAGAGAGAGAGAGAGAGAGGTGGTCAGGAAAAAAGAGGGGGCTTCATGGAAAAAAAAGGAATGAGAGAAAGTGGGTGTCAGAGAGAAAGGGGGAGGGGCTAGAGAAAGAGAGAGGTGTAAGCTGGAGTGAGTGATAACGTTGGAGGGAAGGAAAGAGAAAGCTGAGGAAGAGAGTGAGAGTGTCAAAGAGAAAGGGTGAGATAGGGTGTCAGAGAGAAAGGGCGAGAGACAGAGAGTGAGAGAGGGTAAATACTGGCTGCATTATTTTTACACTGCAATTTAGATTTCAGTTTCAACACACCCCACCCAAATCCAGTGGCGTAACAAAAACATTTGCGCCCCCCGCCGGGACAATTTCGGCGCTCCCCCCCATTTAAAAGACAAGACCCGCCCAGTTAAAATACAAGACCCCCCGGGAAGTTGGCAGGGGGGTCTGTGCGGTGCGGGGATACCTGCGTTCAGGGAGAGGTCCCTGCAGCGATGAGCATGACGTCGCCGTGGTCCCTGCAGTGACCTGGAAACAACGCTCTATCCGCCGTCCTTTGGCGCGGGAAGTGCTTCGGAGTTTGACAACACTGGTCACACGCTGATTGGCTAAGATTCAACCAATCAGCGCGCGCCTAGTGTTTTCAAAGTCAGAAGCGCTTCACGTGCCGTCGCACGGCGGATAGTGCCGCAGGGACCTCCAGGCTACCCCCGCACCGCACGGACCCCCGCTCCGCATGGACCCCCTTGCTCGCTCCCTGCTGCACACTGCTGCACACACAACAATAGCGCCCGCAGACCCCCGACGTCTCTCCACCGTCACGGTGGCTGCGGCGCTATAGTTACGCCACTGTCCAAATCTAACTCTCTCTGCACATGTTACATCTGCCCCACCTGCCCCATGTGCACTACATGGTTTTGCCCATTTTGAGAACAAATTTGTACTGCGGTTACATCTGAATAAGGGCCATAATGTCTGTCTAAGGAAATAGGATAAGCATATGTCAAAGGGATGAAGCCGAGAAGTGAGAAGTTCTGTTTAAACATACAAGATTTATCAAAGACAAAAGAACCCAATTGTTGGTGACAACAGGTGCACTGGCGGTTACAGGTCTCGTCAAAGTGGTTCCTGTAGCCATGTATATGTATACATAAAAAAGGCTAACTACTTTTCATCTTTATGAGGTGAAATACCACCACTGACCATTAGAGGCCACTTCACAGAGCAAATTACTCATGTGTGTTAAAAGATGTCCTAACAGAAAGTGAAAGCAATTTTTGCACGGATACTGATCTGTTTCAAACTTGCTGGATATGGAGAGAGAGAGCTGTGAAGACAGATTTTAGATAGGAGCACATAGGGACTGGGGGTGGGCTGTATTTTTTGGGCTGTATTTTGTAATTTTTGTCTTCCAAAGATAGAACTCTCCCAATATTGGAGTTTATGTAACTTTTATCACCCCGGGAGAGTTGAGTATAGACTTGCCGTGGAGTTGCAAGAATTAACGCTTCTGCAAAAAAAGTTTTTAAAAAATCAACTATAATTTTTTTTTTCTTTTTGCTGTAGTTGGTGTTTGGATAATTAATTAATTTATTTATTTACAGTTTATTATATAGTGCAGCAGATTCCGTTGCGCTTTACAATTGGAAACAACAGTGATTAAACAAACTGGACATGGAGGCAGGAGGGCCCTGCTCGCAATCTTACAATCTATAGGGATAATAAATATAAGCTATAAAATAAATGTATAGTATTAAACAATGTGAATTATATAATTTTGGTAATTCTATGCCATTTTCTTTTTAGATATTATTTTACATGGGAGGACATTTTCCCAAGTGACATTATACTTTTTAATATATTCTGTCGAAAAAAAAAATTCTGATAAATATTGTGTTTTTATTTAAAAAATTTGATATTGTGATACAAAATTATAGGATGGCAAAAAAATTATACCGTGTAGTTCATTTCAAACATCAACTCCATTATTTTGTGTATTTCTATTTAGAATATTTTTTGTATTTGTAGCTTGTATTTCAATTAACATTTTTGAACTCCAGTTTTTGATTGATATACAAATTATAGCAACATGTAATATTTTTCAAACCTTGTATTCCGAAATGATGAGTACTTATATCTTAAATTCATTTTTTCCCTTCTGTCAAAGAAAAACATATGATTTAGAAGTTTTAACCATCAATAAATAATAACTGGATGTTTAATGGAAATAACACCATATTAATACAAAAAAAAATAATCACGGAATGCGTTTGTTCTCTATCATTACTGAAAAACACGCTCAATATTTCTGCAACGTGTGCATCAAATTATTCCCCCCCCCCCTTTAATTTTACAGCTGAAATACAGCGATATGGCTATTTTCTGCCACCTCAAAGTGCTTGCTGACTTGTACATGGTGGATTATCATACATTACTATTCAGAGATGTCACAGTAGTCTCCCAGCATTCAGTTGTACATAACTGGAGTGTTCCTGCTCTCATGCAGAGAAGCACAAGGAGCGATGAGCCGCACTCTCCTGTGTAATGGGCTATGTACCAGAACACAAAGGAATTGCCAGGAGAAACTGGCTCTGAAGGAACAGGAGAATTATAACAAAGGTGCATTATGGGGGATATTGAGTGTTTTAAATTGCACCATAACCTTTATAAAGCTAAATCACTGTGAGGCCTCACATTCGGTCAACACTATTAAGGTCAACATACTTTGGGTTGACCACTGAAGGTCAACAGGCCTAAAGTTGACAAAAGGTTGACATGCCTAAGGTCGACAGGGTCAACACAAGTATTAGGTCAACATGGTGGAGATCGACGGTCGAAAGGGCCGACATTGTTTTTCATGTTTTTGGTTTTGTATATATATATATTTTTATATATATATATATATATATATATATATATATATATATATATATATATATATATATAGAACATCTTGTGGAAACTTCACTTACAGTATTATATGTACAGTATTCATCAATCAAGGTGCCGGTCAGCTAAATAAATATACAAACTATATGCCAGCCCTTGAATTTTATGTCCAATATACAGTAGTATTCAAAAGTCATATCTCTGCCATAGCAAATACATAAAGCCAATGGAAAAACAAGTGGGATATTAGTAGGTTTTTAGCAAAAAATTGAAAATAAAAGTACATTTTGGAGACTATGGTTTTCAAAATAATTTGGATAACGGATGTTTGGATAAGGGTTACTCAAATTATATATAGTCTCGTGTTTTGGCATTTATTATTGCTAGTATACACCTTTTGCTCAAATCTTCGGAGTGCCGTCTCCTACATTTATATATATATATAATGTATTTTACTCACCTTGACAAAGGGGCGCCAGAGCCCCGAAACGTTGGTGTCTACCCATCACTAAAAGTCTTTTTGAAAACCCTTGGAGTGCCGCCTTTTATTGCTGTATCTATCCTGATTGTTTGGGAGGGCACCAAGGTCCAGTGTTTGGAGAGGGGAGAGTGCCGGACCGCACCCAGCTTATATATATATATATATATATATATATATATATATATATATATATATATATATATATATATATATATATATATATATATATTTTTTTTTTTTTTATATATATATATATAAACGCCCCTTTGTCAAGGCAAAATCAATGGTGAAAACACAGAAAACTGGATTGCTGTGTTTTCACCATTGATTTTGCCTTGACAAAGGGGCGTTGTTGCCTCGAAACGTTGGCTTTGTTTATTGCTGATTTTTTTCAATACACGATTTACACAAAGTCCCTGGAGTGCCTGCTTTTTTGTTCATCCATCCAAATATTGCTTAGCCGAGCACCAGGGCGGCTGACCCAGGAGAGGAGAGTGCCAGTCCGTCGACCCACTATATATATATATATATATATATATATATATATATATATATATATATATATATCACATTTGTTTTATTTAGAAACATTTTAATAAAAAAATTATCTTTGCTAGATTGCTTATAATTAAAACAAAATTGAAATGTTAAATTGTACTCATTAGTGTAGCTGTGAGCCCGCGGCGTCCGCCCATGTATTTGCAGATTTGAAGTAGTGTTCACTGCGCTGCCGACTAACCCGATCTCAGCTCAGGCAGGCAGCGCCATAGGGTGCCCCATCAATGTAAAAATGCCCTTTGTAATTGACTAGTTTGCCAATGCCTAGGGCCGGCCATGCCCATAACAAGATCACATTTTTTAAATTCCTGTTTGGGTTAGTAGCTCTGCTACTTGGTGTGTGTTATGGGATGAATGACAGGCAGGGTTTGAAATATATTAAATACATTTTACTTCACAAAAAGGGGGTGCAAACACACTTTGCATGGGTTGGGGTACATAGGGAAACACAATCGTGTGTAACCACAGATATGCAGTATTGATACAATAATACAAATTAGTACATCCCTCACCTCCCCCCAACTTTGCATCCCCCAAAACACAAAAAAAACCCTGCCCACATGGAAGCCGTACGCACACCCACCCGTTGCATCAGATCATTGTTCATTCAATACGCATCTGTGAATATCACATTATTTCTGTGCCCCCCAATAGATACACTTCTAGCTCAATTTCTGCATTCTACTCAATTTTCTATACCCATTATAATCTCAACTCCAACATACCAAATCAGCTGTACCATAGGTGCCGATTTATGATTTTGCTGGTGGGTGCTCAAGCCAAAAATGTAGGGGAGTGGCTTCATGGGGATGGGGCGTGGCCACAAAATAATACCAATTTATATTACGTAGTACAGTTGTCTCCAATATTCAAATTATGGTAGCAGTGCCAAATACATAAATGCCCCCACAGTGCCAAATACACCAATACCCCCACAGTGCCAAATACATAAATGCCCCCACAGTACCTGTGCCGGCAATGAGGGAGGGGGAGTGCGGTGGGACATGGGCGGAAGGGCCGCTGCTGAGCTACTCAGTCAGTGTGAGCTATGTGCACAGCACGCACAGGCTGGCCTGCCTCACCTCCACCTATTACTCTGCGGATGGAATACACTCTTCCCGCCATCCCGGCATACTGTTTCCCAGGCGGCGGGTCCAGCGATGCGGGTGCTGCAGCCGCAAATTAGCAAGTTAATACAGCGGCCCAGCAGCGGGACTTGGGTCTGTGGGTGCTGATCAATTTCCATGGGTGCTCGGGACCTTGAGCACACAAAATGTATTATATGTTTATCAAGCAAAAAAACCCACACATTGACAGAAACAAGCAGCACCACAACCTATCTTGAATGAGAGGCCAAGCACCAATCAGAACAGCGCAACAACCAACCCTGCAACACAGGACCAATCAAAGCACAAGAAAAGGAACAAATGATCCGCCCCAGCCCATAAACAGGGGCCAGAAACCTGCACACTGTAAACTCCCTAGAAGAAGGCCTGACACAGGGACGCGAAACGCGTTGGAGAACACTACCTCCCACCAACTAAGGACACCCAGCCTACCAGAGAAGCCAGAAGACAGACGAGCCTGAGTAGCGGAACATTCGACTGGACACAAGCAAGCCATTAGCGCCTGTGGGACACGGCAACAAGGAGAGAACCAGACCAGCCCTTGGAGAGAAGAGGGAAGGAGCAACGCCGGGAATGTGAGGAGGTGAGTAGGCCGGGTCTGTAGACTGGCACCGGGATGGGAGGAAGCACCAAGGCGACCGCCCACGGCCCCCATCAGACACACCATGTCCCCAGCCGCGGTGAACAACTGCAAGGGCAGATGGCACACAGCCGAAAACCTGCACAGTACGGCCGATCGTGACAGGGACACACGGAGAGTCCACACCTACTGCCACCACTGAACCTCACCCCGGCCACCCGTACCCCTACCCACACAACACTATACCTCCGCCACCCCCCACAAGAAAGACCACCAGAAAACTTCCAGCCGGAACGAGCTTATATTAAAATCACAGAAAGGAACTGTGTACATGGCAAAGTGGGACGACGCAACCGTGCCTTTTGGGGAATAAGGAAACCCCCCCCTGGACACTCTGTAACCCGTAACACCGCAACCCCTACCCGCCACCCCATCCCACTCCCACACCCCACCACCAATCAAGTGGGGATCAGTGCACCACACTGTCCACAGCCTACATTGATTGCTTAGCCTATATGTACTAATATGTATTATTGTATCAATACTGTATATCTGTGGTTACACACAATTGTTTTTCCCTATGTACCCCTACCCATGCAAAGTGTGTTTGCGCCCCCTTTTTGTGAAGTAAAATTTATTGAATATTTGAAACCCTGCCTGTCATTCCTCCCATAACACACACAGGAGGAGCAGAGCGCTGCACTAACCCAAACCTAAGTTCAGCAACCCAATCCAGACCGGTTGTGTGGAAAGTGAAGCAGCTAGCACCGAACAACCGAGCGCAGTGCGCAGGCACCAAAACGACTTTTTTCAATTCATATTTAGTTAAATATATGTTCAAATCTGAATTTATTGGGAATCACAAAAATAGACAGGTAAACTCATTGAATTTTATGCTATGTATGAATAAAAAATGTATAATAACAGAGAATTGAAGCATGAGAATTGTGTGTGTGTGTGGGGGTGGGGGGGAGGGGGGTGTATCGTCCCAGCACTCATTGTGTCTGTGGAATAATGTGGCTCTGACTAATAACCACTATGTGTCATTACAAATTAGTTTCTTACCAGACTTTCACTACTGATTGATATTTGACATTCCATTTGAATGTCTTGATGTTACAATCTGATTGAATTCTAATATTCCCTTTGATGGAGAAATTCTATTATATCACATTTGACAGATGGTTACTTTATTTAATGCTCTGAATTAGATTTAGAAATGATTCAATTATTATTATTGCCCAAAGACAATTGAGTCATTTTGCATAGCTTGTAGAATTTCAATTTCAGAATGTTATTTTACTATGGGGGAGATGTAATAAGCCTTGGAGGGTGATAAAGTGCAGATTAATTGCCAACCAATCAGCATCTAACTCTCATTTTCAAACACAGCCTGTCACTTTGTAATTAGGAGCTGATTGGCTGGTGCATTATCTCTCTCTATTAGTATCGTCACGATGAGTGGCAGAATATGCCGCAAGTGGTTGGGTACATCCCACCCTCACTGTCCCCTGATAGATACCTGTACCCAATAATAAGTATCTTATACTGTATGAAACTATATATGTAACTGAGATTATAAAATCATGGGGGTAGATGTAGATGCAATTGATAGATGTTACGTCAGTTCTGATTGGTTGCCATGGGCCACTTCTCCTCTGGCTCACTTCTCCTCCCTTGGAGGAGAGGCTGCTCCACTCCCTAACGCAATCACTGAAGATGGCATTAGTTTCTGCAGGAAAACTGCAAAAAAGTTTTCACAGTTCACTGAATTTTAAGTTGCCATATCAGGTCCTTGTTATTGAATGCTTAGGACCAGTGACCAGGGCCGGTGCAAGCTACCGGAGCACCCTAGGCGGGGGGGGGGATTTTGCTATGCGGGGGGGGTTGCCCAATGCGATGCGCTATGGTGGGGGTGATGCCGCTATGTCACTCCACAGGAGGAGACGCTGGGGTCAGCCCCCCCCAGTGGCCTGCCTAGTGGTGGCGCCGGCCCTGCCAGTGACATCATAACAGGGGTACAGTTGGTTCTATATTTACGGACTCTGAAACTGTGCGAGACTATCTAGTGGAAATCTAATAGCAGATACTGCAAATCTAATGCAGATAGTGAAAATCTAATGCAGATAGTGCAAATCTAATGCAGATAGTGCAAATCTAATGCAGATAGTGGAAATCTAATAGCAGATAGTGCCAATCTAATGCAGATAGTGCAAATCTAATGCAGATAGTGCAAATCTAATAGCAGATAGTGCAAATCTAATAGCAGATAGTGCAAATCTAATGTAGATAGTGCAAATCTAATGCAGATAGTGAAAATCTAATGCAGATAGTGAAAATCTAATGCAGATAGTGCAAATCTAATGCAGATAGTGAAAATCTAATGCAGATAGTGCAAATCTAATGCAGATAGTGCAAATCTAATGCAGATAGTGCAAATCTAATGCAGATAGTGCAAATCTAATGCAGATAGTGCAAATCTAATGTGAATAGTGCAAATCTAATGCAGATAGTGCAAATCTAATGCATAGTGCAAATCTAATAGCAGATAGTGCAAATCTAATGTAGATAGTGAAAATCTAATGCAGATAGTGGAAATCTAATAGCAGATAGTGCAAATGTAATGCAGATAGTGCAAATCTAATGCAGATAGTGGAAATCTAATAGCAGATAGTGCAAATCTAATGTAGATAGTGCAAATCTAATAGCAGATAGTGCAAATGTAATGTTTTCACTGCTGGAGATTCGATTTCAATCTCCTGCCTGAAGAATCAGGAACACTGTGAGTTTGAATTGAAATCAAATGGGAAAAAAACAGAAAATCGAAAAGGAGTAGAAAAAAACATCAAAACAGGTCGAATAGGCCAAACGAAATCAAATCGAAAACGGAATCGAACCGTGTGTACCCACTTTAAGAGAACACATCCGCTCGCAGCACAGGGATTCGGGCAGTGGGTGGGGGTGCTATGCAGCAAATATACGCAGCCTAGTGTGCAGGTCTGAATCGGGCCCAAAGCTAGATGTGGTGTGAGGAATCCGGAGTTACCACCGGGTACAGTACCTTGGATCCTGGTTGTTATGGATCGCTTTGCAATGTACCTAGCAGCCAGTGAAAGTCAAGAATGAGTATTATATGGCAGGAACAGGGCCAGGGTTGTAGAGGGCCCGGGTACTGTTGTGGGTGTGTCCTAATTGTGATAGTTGACGCACACCCTACAAAAAATAATAAGACCCAGTTTGTGAGGCTTCGCGGGAGGGAGTGCTGTACCGCACCTAGTCGTCCGACATCCATGGTGCCCATGATGCATGTGGTGTTATGACATCCCAGGCGCAATGTATCATTGGGAGCGGGGATGCCGTCCCAAACATTTTGGATAAGGGATACTCGACCTGTATATCGTACAAATCCCTATCATTTTAACATGTAGCCCATTTAAAAATTTTTTATGTGAGCACAGTATACTTTACATTTGTATTCTCCTAATACCTGGCCTCCCCCCTAATGTGTGTAATTCAGGAGGTTTTGCTGACACTTCTACTTTGAATATTCCTTGCTTAACTCACCGCTGTGATCCTATTTTTCTACCTATTAAAGTCAGCATGGATGAAGCAATATAAAGAGCGGTCTGACAGTATTGCCAGAGAGGTAATTATATCGACACTACATCCAGCTACAACTAAACTTTTCCATAGTTTGGCTTCCCTGGAGCTCTCGCTGTTCCATTAATCCCAGACTCCGCATTAAGCTTTCACCTGAGGGAATCCCTTGATGGGCTTTGCTCTGTGCTCTGCTTATTGACATATTGCTGGATGGAGTTGCTTGCATTTCCTAGAACACAGATAATGTAAGATAACCAATAGCAATCAACATGAAAGAGTCGCCGCGTGTTCTACACGAGAGGTCATTTTCCTTTATCAACGGTTCTCAAATTTATGATTTGCACCTGGAGCAAAGTTCCAAAGTTGAAAGCATTTACATTCGTCCTCTTGTTTAGTGCAATATGCAGGTGACAATCCTGGCTGTAGGGTTGGCATCAGAGTCTTTTTGATGATGTCACAATAGTCTTACAGTAATAAAGCTTACCATCAGGCAGAGACAGTGACGTAACTAGATACATGTGGGCCCCATAGCAAAAGTTTTTAAGGGCCCCTATTCATCATCTAATGCTGAAAAATGTATACAGCACATGATACTTTGACAGGGAAGGTGGCCTCTCTCAGCTCTGGGCCCCATAGCAGCTGCACCCCCTGCACCTATGGTAGTTACGCCCTTGGGCAGAGACGTGTTAATGCATGAAGGGGGGGGGGGCATGTGCAACACCCTTCCATCGTGCACCTCAGCCCCCCTATGTCCAAGGTGACATCCAGGGCCGCTAGAGAGTCTGCACCTGGACCCGCGTAGTGGGGCTCGATCGTAAAAAGGAAATAATTGTGGGTACACAAAGCATAACCACCCACTCCATATAGGGGCACCTTTCAAATCAGTGGCGGTACAGGGAAGGCATCTTAGCTTGCTTGATCCAGGAAGCAGGTCCCTTGTCCTTGGTCAGCGCCATCATTCCAGTGCCACAGTCTTTGTTTTCACTGTGCAGCGACATCTTCCCAGTTGTCACACTAAGGGGGGTATATAGCAGCAGGGCCCTATTCCCCGACAACATTTAACAGAGATCTCGCCAGAACGGGCCCGCTCTGCCATGAACGGCCGGGAATTATCGAGCTCCCGGTCGCAGCTTGACGATTTCCGTCCGTTTCTCGCAGCCTCGCCTCCTTTTCGGCTCTTGACAGGCGGGACATTGAATCCTGGCTACCGAGCTGACGTCAAGCCGGCCGAGAACGGGACCGGGACACGGCTGTCAGATTAGCCCGACAGTAGTGACGCTGGTTTGAATATCCTTCCCCCCAAATATGTGCAAGAAAATGATTGCTCGGCATTCTCATTCAGTACCTGGGATAGTACACAAACTTTGTTTCATGTTTTGAAACCTTGTTTTATGCACAAATAAAATATGTATGTTTGTATTTCACGTGTGTGATGTGTTTGTACCGAAATATACATCATTGAAATAAAAATAATATTCCGAAATACGGAATAATCCGTTATCCAAAATTCTTCTGGTCCCGAGCATTTTGGATAAGGGATACTCAACCTGAAATAGGAATCAGACAAAAGGCAGACATGCTGGAACGGCAAGAAGGTATGCAGATGACTATAGCGATAGACTATGACACCTTCGGCTAGGAAACCACTTATACAGTTCCTGCAGGGTAACCATAAATAATTCCCCCGATAGGACCTGCATCCAGAACTGTGCAGCTGTAACATCTCATACAGCAGCAGGTCCCAAACTATTTATGGCAGACCGTAATTAGGGTGAAAGATTGGGAATGAGAAATATGCACAATAGCCAGAGGAAGAGCAAATTTAATTATAACGAGGTGATTGCAAACTCTTTAATATGCATTCCTATTAACTATGAGATCCAGGAATACTGGCCAACTAAGTCTTGATTATTTTAGGACATCTTAAAAGAATCCAATGCATTTTAATTAACATAGGTAAAACAAGTCAAGAGATGAGTTACAATCAGGGGCACCAGCAATAAATTCTGATG
Source organism: Crinia signifera (assembly GCF_055691185.1). Taxonomy (NCBI): domain Eukaryota; kingdom Metazoa; phylum Chordata; class Amphibia; order Anura; family Myobatrachidae; genus Crinia; species Crinia signifera. Next base: position 114,756,283 of record NC_139227.1, read on the forward strand.
AGTCAACAAGCAGATGTGCAACAGGAAATACTTAAACAGAAGGTCTTTTAATGGGATTCTAAAAATTACATAATTATGTTGATCTGGTGTTTAAATCCCATTCATTTGGAAATAACCATCTCAGTATTACGGTCATCATTTCTAATGGTCGTTTATTAATGGTTATAAAGGTTATAGGTAATATTACACCACTACTATGGGCTTCACATTCATTTATTTAAATTGTAAACCTACCGGCGATAAAACGATTAACTATCGGGTCTTTGTACTATGACTTGCTCGTAAATGTAATAGGGTTCCGTGAAGCTAAAGGTGCTGGAATGTATCTAATCTGATGGGTCTATGTTTAAAGCAGCAATCATTCACCAATCTGGTTTTGTCTTGTAAATGATTGCCGCTTTAAAAATATGGCCATTTTCAAACACAGGGTGGGATGTTCTAAACCAGAAATGCGGTAAAAATCCTGTTTTTACTGTATTTCTATATTCTCTAACCCCCCTCCGCAGTATCAGCGCTGTGGAGGGAATCACCAGCAAAAGCTGGCGATTCTCTGCAGATGCCTATGGGCTTCTTACCGCAGCGCTGTGTGAGGGATCCGTCACCGATCTCTTCCAGGATGCCTTGCTGCCGGCTCCCTGCGCATTTGCAGATGGACTCCCGAGTCTCAGACCCCTCCACCAGGGGGCAATACCAGGTAGAAGCCTATGGACCTCTCTCCATAGCGCTCCATCACAAATCCCTCCCAGAATGCCCCGCGGGCAGGCCGTTACTCTGCGCATTTGCAGAGGGACACCCAGGTCTCCGACCTGGAAGTCCAGAGAGGGTGCCACATCGCAAGGGACAGCTCTCATCCCACCTCTGCTTCAGTGTTACCCAGAAGCAGAGGTGGAACTACCACTGGTGTAGCAGGTGCAGTGCACCGGGGCCCTTGAGGATTAAGGAGGTCACCCTTTTCCTGGCACCCACTGGCATGCTGCATATTGTGAACTTGGGTTGGGATGGAGGATGGGGGCCCAAATTATATTTTTGTATCTGTGCCAAGCACTCACAGTTCCACCACTTCCCAGAAGTGCCACATTCTGGGAACGCTTGTGCACCTGCACGCAAAAGAAACCACTGGCAATGCAACGAGCATGTAACCCCCCTGGCAATAAGCAAGAAACCCCTATCAATGAACGCGTAACCCCTGGCAACAAGCATGTAAGCCCTGACAAAGAGCATGTATGTGGGTGCAAGGAACTTTTTTGGCAGGCGGTCACAAACTTCCTATTTACATCACTGTTTGGTCGGCATTGTTAAGGCCCCCATACATTAGGCAGACCTGATTGTCTCAGCAGCTCCCCGGGATGGCGGGTTTTGCAGAGAACCGGGCAGAGGGGACAGGATCCGGGAGACAAGCTGAAGTAAAAAATACCCATAAAAATGAATGGGAGGCCACTGATCTCAGCCAATCAGCAACCTCCCATTCATTTTTATGGGGGGGGGGGGGGTGTTGGCAATTAGTCTCCTTGCTCCACTGCCCGGCTCTCCCCGAACACCGCAGTCCGGCTCTCCTCGCCCACATCCACTCACCGCTTCTCTGCTCGCTACTCTTCATCCTCCCTGCCCGGCTCCGGGCTGCACATAAGAGTTATCTTGTGTGCAGCGCATCCTACCTCCTGAGTCAGATCTGATGCGCATCGGGTCGGAGATTATGTCTGATTTATTGTCCCATTTTGTCAGAATTGGGTCTAATTTGTCCAAATCTCACTAGTGTATGGGGCTTTTAGACATTTGTTTTTCAAACTGCTAAATTGACCAATGTTTGCCAATATAGCATCATTTACATACAGTAATTCCATCAGCTGTTAAAAAAAAAATGTTTTTGTCCTGCGATGATTATTATTGCCTGCCAGTATGGAATTGTGAAGAGACCAGTTCTAATACAGCGCCGTTTCCATCAGACCTTCCCGCATGATTACACTGATATACTATGCAACAAACAGCCCCAGCTAATGTCTGTAGACTAATGCTAAGAAAATTATCCTTTTCATCGCAATCATTCTCTTTAATTCCATACTCATCAGTTCATAATGTACTTTTCCAGTTCTATAGATAAATCCTGCCAAGTGATTGAAAGGAGACATATTGGGATTCAGTAGCTAATTCAAGGATTAATCATCAGTCAAAGGTCCACTGTATTGTCTATGGGAGAAGGAGACAGGTATAGATGTCATTCAGCGACGGAACACACATTCATTTCTCACATATGCTGGACTCACTTCTATTCATATAGATTTACTGACATCAATTACGGAAGGGAAAATAATGAAGTGCGTTCTAGATGGTTAAAGTGCTTTATAGAAACCCATTGGGATGACTTATAGGAAAAAAGTAGAATGTCACAGCGTTCAGCCCATTAGGGCACGATAGGTAACACGTGGCGCTGCACCTGGCATCTGATGTACTCCTTTAATCTGGGTAATGAAAGAAGAACCAGAGGATTCCGCTTTACAGCTATTTGACAAAGACATCAACTATCAGCTTGTAACCGTAGATGAAGTGGGTGGACTTGCGTGGCTATTGATAAATGTCAGCCTGAATGTGCTGGTGATATACTGTACACAAAGGGGGAAATTTACTAAGACAAATACGACCCCCAAAAATTGTATTTTCATAGTAAAATACAATTTTTTTAGGTGTATTCGTAATTTTGGCATTTACTATGCCACAAATACGCATATTCGTATTTGTATTTATGGCACATTCTTATTTGTATTTACATCAACAGAATATCAACAGAATATGATTAGGAATCACCATTCAAAAGAATGGTGATTCCTAATTCACGAACTGGTCGTATTTTCGTACGCCGCTAATTGGGGGCCAAATACACCTGGAAAATACACTTCATTTTCCAGGCGTATTTTGCTTCAGCCTGCACGGATCAGTTAGATCCGTGCAGGCTGCAGTGTGTAAAAAATAGCGCTATTGGATGGCTTGCGGCCTAGCGGCTCCTGATTGGTCGCTAGGCACCGCAAGCTGGCCAATAGCGCTATTCGGGGGTGGCTCGGGTGGCTCCTGCTCTGTCCGGCTTGGTATGTGTAGTCGGTTTATTTTTTTGCAAAGACCCCCGGGGATGCCACTTGGATCGAAGAGGATGTGATCTTCGCCAGAGACTTGTAAGTATAATTTGCTTCCACAGGTACCCCTATGGATTTCTTTGGACACCGGACCCCCGGACCAGGACCCCAGGACCACGGATACCGGACCCGGAGCCCCAGGACACCGGACCCGGGGACTACCTATGGGTTCAAGATAGGTAAGTATCAGTATGTATGGGCTTTGGATGTAATAAAGCTTTATTTTTAATGTGTGTCAGTGTGTATATTTTACTATTTCTATTACTGTGAAACACAAGAGCCAGCGGGCCCTTTAATGCCCCACATGCTGGAACTTGTGGTTCTCCAAGTCCCAGCATGTGGGGGAGTCTTGCTTGGATTCAATGTTCCACAGTATTAGACAATGGTTTATAATTCTATTTTTTTTACACTTTATCAGCCCGGTGGCCACAGCCCAGGGTCCCCGGGGACAGAACCAGGCTTCTGCCTGGCTAAGTAAGTCCTGGAGGGGGGGGGGACCCCTTTATTGGGGGAGGGTCCCCACTCCCCCTGGACCCCTGGCCAGGCTGACCAGTCAGAGGGCTGAATGCTTTGGCAGTGAGGACTTGTTTTAAAAGTCTCCCCCCGGCTGTGCCATTACGCTGCTGGCTGGGCCTGAGGCTGGTTCTTAAAATACGGGTGACCTCTAGTCATTTTGTCTCCCATATTTTGGGAACCAGCCCCGGCCCTGGGGCTGTTTTTAAAAAAATACAGGGAACCCCTATTTGGCTGGTTTTCTGATTTTTTAGAACCAGCCCCGGCTCTTTCAGCCTGGTGCTGGTTATGGCTGTGGGGGGGACCCCACGCCATTTTATTTATTTATTTTTCTGATTGATCCGTGCAGACTGCCTATACGAATTCGTATTAGCGTCCGTATGCACGGCCACTAATACGAATGGATACGACATCGGGGATTACAAAGCAGTCGTATTTGACTGCTTTGTAAATTCCTCTCTGGAATACGATTTTGCATACGGCTAAAACAGCCATATACTGTACAGTTGTATTCATTTGTATTAAGAATACGAAAAATCATATTCGTATTCTTAGTAAATTTCCCCCAAAGGGTCAGATGTATCAAGATTCAAAAAGTGATAAAATGGAGAGTGATAAACAATCAGCCAATCAGCTCCCACCTGTCATGTTACAGACTGGTGGCCAGATGCACTAAGCATGAAAAGTGATAAAATGGATAGTGATAAACAACCAACCAATCAGCTCTTGTCTGACAATTTTCAAACACAGTCTGTGACATGGCAGGCAGGAGCTGATTGGCTGGCTGTTTAATCACTCTCCATTTTATCACTTTTTGAAGCTTGATACATCTGGCCCTACGGAGGCAATTTTTCAACGGTTGGAGAGATTCCATTGTGAGAGATAAAGGGGGTTATTCAGACCTTAGTACACGGCTGTGAATTCACAGTATGGGTGATAAATCTATCGACTGAACATGCGTACGGCTTATACATGCGTGAGGCATCGCGTGATAAAGGAAGCACCCATTTCCTTTAAAACAAATTTGGACTTATATTGAGGTTACTGGAAAGATCTCCATTGGCATAATAGCATGGTTTTACCGGTCCGGGAACTACTTGCACCATTGGGACACCACCAACTGCCTATTCTTTAGATTACAAAAGATTGCATTATCGTGAGGATGCCTCTAATTGGAGGACTGCAACTACCCTCCAGCGGTATCATCAAATCCAGCTAGGTAAATGGACTCCCTCAAGTTTTTAGACTGCCAAGTATGGATCCTACCAGGGAACTGAATCATAGCCAATTGTTGGGCTCACTGAGAACCAGTAGAAATCCAAACCTCTTTGGTCCATTATTTACATTGTATTTAATTTTGAATTTTTTTTTATAAAAGGTTGTTTTATGATACACTTGCTGCTAGAATGCACTTTTATTGAAGATATTTAGAAAATATATGCGTACAGATAAATAAAATATATAAATTGTAATACCTAATTGATCCAGTTCATCGTAGCGCTCCAACTTTTATTTTTTTCATCGTGTGATAAAATACAGCAACTTTTTTTTATCGCTGGCTGTACGCAAGTGGCCATTTTCTGGGAGTGTCAGAGAAAACAGAGACTTGCCCAGGCATTTTAGGGAAAGGCGTGTGACGATAAGCCTGTTTCTGTGGCAGTGGCCGAGTAGGTCCTGGGCTATGCACAGACTGCACACAATGAGTTATACTGCACACGCATTCTGGTGGTTACCACAGGTGGACATAGAGTGAATTTGGATGCAGAGAGAGGCAACATCAGCGGCTATTACTAATAGGCAGCCACTATGGTTTTTCATGCAGTTGCGCAGTTTTTGGCAGCCATGTTCAGACTGACATTCTGCACCTTCAGAGCACTGGTGCAATATTCAACTGTGCGATTTATGGGCGGCCATTAGTATGTCATAACTTTTTGAGTGCCAACATTGCTGTGAGTGATCCTCAAAATATCCGCTAAAAATGTTAGCAATTTTCAAACCTATTTTGACAAATTCCCTCGGCTATCAAAGGGATAATATACAAATTGCGAAATAGCACAGTGGCCAGTGGGTGTCTCCACACAAATTCTGTGGCATAAGTATGAAAGCACAGTCGCTCTGCGGAAAAAGATGCCTTGGGCTTCTAAGATAAGGCCCGAAGTGAGGCGTTCAGGCTGACGTTGTGAAATAGAAGCCGGGACACATTTTCAGGGAAAGCAAAAGGCCCCCATACACGCTGCGATGCGATGCGCGCTCCCGCATGCATCGCATTGCACAGTACAAAAATTATGTGCTGAACATACTTTTTTGTACTGCCCGCGGATCACATCGCATTGCACGCAAATTGCATGTAAACGCATGCGGTGCGATGCGATCCAGCCGATAACGCAGCGTGTCTGGGGGCCTTAAATGTTTTAACTGAATATTTTATTCATTATTATTAATATTATTTATTATTTTCAATTTAAATATCCGAGTTCTGCCGAGAATCCGCACCACCAGTCAACTTGGGTATCATTACATCCGGCCCTTTACCTGTTATGGCTGAGTGGTGCGTTTCTTCACAAAACAATCACTTAGGGTTAAGTAAGTTACTTGTTAAAAATTAAAATCTACAGACGACTTCTTTAATGTCTGTGGCTCGTTTAAGACAAAATCACAAAGGACAAAAAAAAAACAGGACACAGAAGTGTAGGTTTGTTATAATAAAAACAAAAAGTGTTATGTTCAAATAGAAAATGTTGGAATAAACTTTGAGACAATTACCGTGCCAAGAAGAATGAGCTGCGTTCTCCTGTGAATCACTGATAACGATAATCATTCTCATACCATAATGTTTTTTTGGCATTAGTCAAAACTATATAAAAAGGAACCATTTCCACATTATAAATAAATGTAAAAAACAAACAGCATTTATAAAACAATAAAATGGCAAACACACAACACATGACATGCATTTAAATATGAGAAAGGCATACGCACCTATTGAATTATAATGATTGACATTTGACCTTAACTCTATATTACCCCTGGAAAAAAATCCTAAAAATAACGACACAGACATCAACTGCATAATTAAAAGGTCATGGATATTTATTAAGTGGTATGACCCTATCTTAAAGGGATGGCCAGGAAAGCACTTGGAAACCAGCTCCGGTCAAAAGGTTAATCATGGCGGCGACTTTAACGCCCCAACTTATAACCTGGGCGATGAAATGCCCCATCTATTTAAGGCTCAGCCCGCGCTGTGATGATCTTACCGCCCGTTCTATGGCATGGAGAGGACACTTCCAGGAAGTGGCCAACGTCCCCCCGTGGAGGCAGGACTCAACCATCCTGTCAAAGGGGGGCAACACCGCACAGCGACCACCTGTACCTCAAAATGACCGCTGCTGGAGAGCACCTTCCCACCAATTTTAATTCAAGATTTTAAAAGCCAAACTAGGTTATAGCCAACAGGCCAGGTAGCAATTGACAAAGTAAGGGAAGGGAGGGTGGGATTCCAGACTCAAAGAGGAAGCCGCATCATCTGACTCCTCCTAATATACTGTACCCCTGTACAAGCTACCACCCCTTGACTACCTAATTGGCTGACCCATCTATCAATCACCCTAAGCTTCCATGAGTAATCTACTATATCAAGTCACAAAACTTTATTGAGACAATCACTAAATTCACAGGCTCTTCAATGCCCTCATGCCTATGCAGCCCTCGCCTAATCTTATTTTATGTAATTAAAAAAGGGCTACAGTTTGCTTCTTCCGGTCCTATTGCAGTGTATATGTACGGCTGAGACAAAAATCAAGTGGATTGTTAATTAATTGCACTATTGATTTTGTTATCATTGACAATGAAGGTGGTAAATAGCTTGTTGGAAACACATTTTGCTGACCTCTTGATCTAGAAGGATTTTTTTATGTTGCTTTAAAGAACCATTTATCACTTATTTGTTTACGTAGTTCAATACAGGTTAGAAAGTTCAAAAGTTTGAAATACAGGTCAAAAAATCCTGACAGGACGCAACCTTAAAACATTTTAAAAAAAAAACTGTAGATAAGCGATTATTTTGTTATGGCCAAGTGTGCACCTATCAGGGTTTCTTACCAATCCATTGTTCAAATATTAAAATACTAATTAAAAGTCAGTCAAAATGACAGCTTAGTTCTCTGCTCCTGACTCCAATTTCTGTCTTCACAGCTCCCTCTCTCCATATCCAGGAAGTTTGGAACAGATCATTTTGGTTTCACTTTCTGTTAAGGAATAATTTGGTTCATTGAGTGGTCTCTAGTGGTCACTGGCGGTACTTCACGTTAAAAAAAGGTGAGGAGGATTTCGTCTTTTATAGGTTGGTCATTCCAGTAAGAAAATGTAGGGTTCCATACTGGGCTTGGTCGTATAGGGAAAGATAATGTATTAATTGTATAAACAAAAATGTTCAATCTATTTTACATTTGAACAATCTAAACTATTTTGGCATCACGAAGAATTGGATGCATTTGCATCTATTCATCCCAAAACTTGGGCTGTTTCAACCAAATATTTTTTTGCATCTTCTGCAGGCATAAGGAGACACGAGTAAATTGTCACGCTCTGAAATTTTAAACAGACTTTCTTACCACTGCAGTGTTCCGGCTGGTGCAGATGTCTTTCCCTGCCGTAACTGCGCATTGCCCCTTCCATGCACCTGTCCTTGGGTGTTCCCCCCTGCTGTGTGCTGCTCTCCCAGCTCAATGTCCACTGCAACAGGCTGCCTTTCTTTCTCCATCCACAGTATGCTCCATGACAATGTTCCCCCAAGAATCAAGGTAAGGGTGCAGCCATGGTGAGTTCTGTCATCTGACTGATTGCTGCCACTCAGCAACATCATCTGATCGCAACAATTAATCAAAGGATCTCCAATCAACCAACCATCTATTGATTTTTCTCCTCTTTAGAAACAAAAGTCAGCCTAAACTAACTTTAATTTCCTCCGCTGATCACCGAAGACGCATATTTGCCCATGCCCAGACCCCCACCATTGATAAAGGGGCAGAATTTGGATGGGTCTGAAATGGCCCCAATGTGATCTAGAACTATGGTTCATTATACAAACTACGACACAACTATGGGGAACAAAGGGTTCGGTATGACTCGCCGAAGGTCAGTATACCGGCATCAGAATCCTGACCACTGGTATACTGACAGGGAGGGGAGCCCAAAAAAGCCCCTTATGGGCTCGCCACACTGTGGGCTTGGTGACTCGCTTCTCTCGCTACAGGTTCTATTCTCCCTCTGTGGGGGGCGTGGAACCCCACAAAAAGATAGCCCTGTTGGCCGGTATCACAACAGTAGGCCAGTTGAACAGTTGGGATTTCATTGTCGGTATACTGACCGTCAGGATCCTGACCGTCAGCGGGTCATTCGGCCCTCAAAATAATCTAGAGCACAACTATGGGGCATACAAATAAAGGCCTCCTGCTGCATTGCTGATCTGAACCCTAGGAGACAGTATAGCACCTTCCCAAGCACCATCGACCGGTGGCACAACCTAGGGGTCGTACAAGCCGGCTACTGCAAGTACCACCTAGATGCCAGGAAAGCTCTGTCCTCTGCCGGAGACCCTGGACTCTCCTCTTCCACCGCAATGGCTAAATGGCATCAGAGGGTCCGTCACTGACCTTCTGATGCCGTAGCGTGGCCCGTCATCACAGGACCCATTCGCGCATCTCCCGCATCTGATTTACACCCCCCTCTCATATTTGCTGCTTCCACTCTATTAAACCATTCCATGACCTATAAAAAGTTATATCAAATATAAAGTAATAACACTTAGAATTTTCCCCAGTGTATATATTCAAATTGCTTTAATCAAGCCGGCTATTGTATTGTACTGTGTACTAGTATTGATTAAAATATGCACATTCTAATTTCGTTTCGTAAGCTGTAGTGGCTGCACATATTGATTTTACTTTTACTCTGATGATTTGATGGTAATATCCATCCTGCTGTGCCAAGGTCTAAACTCGTAATCACGGACTCTACTCAAGGTACTTATGTAACATAGTAAGTGTTCGAAGATTGTCCTTGTACCCTGAAGATATATGATTACCTGACAGACACTTGGAGAACGGATGAGTTTAACATACGCTTTATTTATTCCTTCATGTCTCAAACTGGAGGAATATGGTGAAATATTTAAATTGTGGAACCTTCGTTCTAATACAGGATTGGGAATCATATGGAACTGGGAGATGATTGGTCAATAACAGGCCTATACTTAGGACACGCGGCATGTACTGAGGCTCGAGGAAAATAAATTCCGTACTGAATTAAGAAGAGGATTCTTCACCATTAGAGCAGTAACATTCCGGAACTCATTGCCGGTGGGGTGATTACAGCAACTACTGTTAATGAATTTACATCAAAACTGGGTAACTGTTTGGCCACTAAGGGAATCCTATAGATATGACTTACTCACGTCAGTAGTTACACGTCAGATAGGTTGAACTCGATGGACTAATGTCTTTATTCATCCTTAATTACTATGGGCCTTATTTTGGTTCATTCTTTCTGACAAAATCCTTCTTAGATGGGCAAAACCATGTGCACTGCAGGTGGGGCAGGTGTTACTTGTGCAGAGAGAATTAGATTTGGGTGGGGTTTTACTTCAAAGTGAGATCTATATTGAAGTGTAAAAATAAAGCAGCCAGTATTTTCCCTGCACAGAAACAAAATTACTCACCCAAATCTAATTCTCTCTGCACATGTTACATCTGCCCCCCTGCAGTGCACATGGTTTTGTCCATCTAAGAAGGATTTTGTCAGAAAGAATGAACCAAAATAAGGCCCTATGTTACTATGATTTATAGTGAAGGCAGAGCCAAATTTCCCATTAGGCACGTGAGGCACCGGCCTAGGGGCGGCACATGTTTGGGGGCGGCACTTGGATGCCTGTGATAGTACTGTCAGCCCAAAATGTACCAATAACTGCAAAATATCCACTGTACTGTACTATATTCCATCTTAAATAGAGTGTAAATGGATAGGACATGCAGATACTGCCCCTATAAACTGTCCTACTTAGTAAACATTATTGTTGTGCCTAGGGGCGCCCTCATCCCTAAATCCGCCCCTGAGTGAAGGTACTTAGGGGGATATTCTGGTCAATTCGCAAGGACCGTACATTCACGGGGACCAATGTTTTGCATATGCGCATGTGTAGGGTGCATGCACCCAAGGCTGCAACTGGAGGTGGATAGTCGCTCCCATGGGAACACCCAGTGTTTTATGGGCGTTCCCATGGAAATCGCCCGGTGACGTGGGTGCCGGGGGTGGGCAGCTTACATAACCGGATGTCAGCTGCCCGCCCACTTCCTCCTGAATGCCCACGCTCATCTAAGGTTACCTCAGAGTAACCTTAGATGTGCGTGTGCCTTCCACATCATACGATATTTGGCGACCATCGTATGATGTGGGTGTTCCCCCACGGCCTGTGAATGGATGTTAATGTTAAACATCCCCATTCGCAGCCCATGCAAATGCAGCATGCAGGGGGGGGGGCGTGCCTATCGGTCTTTGCAGGGCGGCATCTAGTGGACTCGCAAGGCTGCAAATTCGCAGCCTTGTAAATCAACCAGAATAAGGTTCTTAACCCTTTGAGTGACAACATTGCTGTGAACGATCCTCAAAATATCTGAAAGAGAAATGCCAGCGCCGCTCACAGCGACTGAGCTAAAAGATCAAGATCTTCTATAAAAGAAAAGATATACTATAAAAGTATAAATAAATAATACTAATAAATAATACTATAAAAGTATAAATAAATAAATAATACACAATACTATAAAAGTATAAATAAATAAATAATAAATAATACTATAAAAGTATAAATAAATTAAAATACAGCCAATTGAATTCATTGAAGGTTAGTTAAATATTGCACCCCAAAAAAAGAACAGTCGCTGTGAGTGGCGCCGGCATTTTTAACTAATATTTCGAGGATCTCTCACAGCAACATTGGCACTTAAAGGGTTAATAAAAAGATTTGCTTGGACATGTTCACACCGATTTTGTCAAATTCCCTCGGCACTCAAAGGGTTTATATTCCTGAGTAAGAATAATAACACCATTAACGCCATCGCTAATCTACTGTATAGGTAATTAGCTGCATACCTCTCTGTCCACTGCAGAAACAAATGCTGCTGTGCCACAGCATCCTTTGTATAAATGCTTAATGAGGGCCTGAGTACAATGATACAGTAGGATAAGCAATTATCTTCTGGTGATGTTCTCCGCTGTGACATATTGTGACACACAGTGTATTCATTATAATAGTGGCCAAGTATATAGAGACACGCTGTGCTAGCTGGCCTCTGAGTAAATAGAACAAGGATAGAGAAGTAGTGTAAAGGAGAGTAGAAATGAATGGAGGATACAGTATCGTTATTCTGTATGGTGGTCTGTGTGATGCACTTTGTGTTTTAAGGTGGTGGCTTGGATGCTTTCTGTAATGCATGGGAATCCCCTGAACACTCTCTGTGCTGTACCGGGGTCCTGGAGTGCTCTGTTGTATAGCAGTCACTAAAATGTAGAGAAATTTCTAAAATGAGAGTCACACCACTGGCATGATGGCCAAGTCAAGTCTGGCGGAGTGGCATGGAAACTATTCCATAGCCATGGTGGTTCAGGTGCGGGGGATGCCACAAGTGCATTAGACCATACCTTCCAACTTTTCTAATCCCTAAATCATCATGCCACGTAAAAGGCGTGACCATCCTGAAAAGGTGTGGGGCTACGGTGAGAGTAGACGGGGCCTAGTGCCATCACTCCCATTTTTAATCATTTTCGGGGTGTGTCTAGCGCTCTCTTAGAAACTGGGAAGCCCCCGGACCTCTTACTGCCCTCCTGTCCTCTTTCCTGCACTCAAGAGATGCTGTGCTCAGGCACATGGCGTCTCTTTCCCGATCACTGCTGCTCTGCACTGGTGATCTCATCTCCAGCTCCCTCCAACTGCCCCCCACCAGCGGGATATTGCCACCTGTGGGAGGGACAGCGGGACAGTCTGCAAATAGCCGGACTGTCCCACTGTAATTGGGACAGTTGGGAGGTATTCATTAGCCTAAGGTGGTTAGAACCCTGAATCAGAATTTGTGGAACAAATGTATGGATGTAAAATGAAACGCACCAGCTCGCTTGTACTTAGCTGTCAGTTACCCTAAATGCTGAACATTTCTTATCAGAATAAAGTTTACTGCCCCATACAGTATGTACTCTGCCAGCTTCATGTTGTAAGTATTGCATTTTGCATAGTCACTAACTATTTACAAATGGGGTTTACACTGCGAGGGGCTGCGTGTAAATTAATGGGAGATAGAGGTTAATTTCCCAGAGCTGCAATTACAAAAATGTTCATATTGAATGCAGCAAATAAAAAAAGAAAAATGATCACAAAACTGTATTCTAAAGTTATTATTTACTAAGTACCCAGCGTTGCCCAAGTGTAAATCAACTTATTAAGTTATCAATGAGCTCACACACATGAGGTGGCTGGGGGGAAGGGGTGTCGCCAGTAGCCCTAATCCTAAATTGTATAATCACTTTTACATAGATTCAAAACATTGCTGTTTTTTCAAGCATTTCCATATTTGTCCCTTTAATACCTCCGTGTTCTCTTGACAGGAGTAAGAGCGCTGTAGAAATACAATTATTATTATTATTTAAAGATTTCCTTTCATTATCAACATTGCTATTCCAAGTCTGTTGGGTACACAATATTTTTTGTTATCCCACCTACATTACTCTCATTTATTTACAGGGGAGTATCCAGGGGGTGGGGGGCAGCAGTGCAGTTCAAAAATCAAATAGGTGGATGTGACAGTGACAGTGCATGTGGCTCCCCTTTTTGTATTTTGAATTGATCTGCAGCCCCCTCTCTGGATCCGCCACTGGTTATTTCAGGTTACTGAATTATGGTTATTTCTGTCAGTTATTACAGGTCATTAAAGTTTTCATCCCCAAATGATCCGATCGGGACCTTAACCCCTAGTATGTCTTCTGGGGTCCAATGTTACCACTCTGTGCAGTTTTCATCTAAATCCATCCAGTGGCAGGTCCAGAACTTGCTCCCTAGGTCAAAGTTCTGCCCAATGTACACCGACGGCGGTTCCAACGGGGACCCCGACCCCTCTAAAACCTGGGCAGGATACAACTGGACCACCACGCCTTGGTTTTATCCCAATCGGTCTGAATATATAACCGGACAGAGAAACAAACCAACAAACAGACTGAATTTTATATATAAGATGATATGGCCAACATTTATAGTGCCATGATATATAATAAGTTTTGCTCCATCATAAATCAATGATTAAATCAGATTAATAATCAAATTGTTTTGCCTCCATAATATACTTATTACACAAGATTGCTCCCCCTAATATACATGAGTAATGGCAAATCGAAACAAGAACTCAGCTAGCGGGCCGATTTAGGGGCAGATGTACTAAGACTTGGACACTGAGCGGTTTATGTACTAAGATGGACGTTCTATTTCAAAAGGGGTGTGGCTATGGGCAACCAATCAAAATCTACTTATTATTTAGCACCTTCTAGAAGATACCAGATATAATCCCATCTGAAATAGAACGTCCATCTTAGTAAATAAACCATGACTGTGACCAAGTGGAGACAGGTTCTGTAGTAAGGATCTGATTGGCTTTATCCCTCTACAAATCTTAGTGTATAGACTACCACAGTTAGTTGCACGTTATTTCCAGGAATGCTGGATATTTCCTTCAGCGTTTGGATCTAAACGCACAGACACTTGACTGCATGCGAGAGGGGTCTGGTATGATATGCCGGCGGTCAAAATACCGACGCCGGAGTCCCGACCTCTGCAATACTGACAAGGGGGCCGTGGATTGCCCCCCCCCACCCTGCTGGTCCGCTACGCTCGCCACTATTTTATTCTCCCTCTATGGGTGTCGTGGATAGGGATTTTGACCTTCAGGATTCCGCCCGCCGGCATATTTACCGCATCCCTGCGAGAGATGCCCGGTTTTCAGTGTAGTTTCCTGCACCTGCGTAAGATGGGACAACAGAATTTATTACAAGATATCTCCGGATGTCGGAGGAGAGGCCTAGGGATGTGTTTCTATAAAAATGGTCCATTTTAGCACTGCCCCACGCATGGTAATCTTACTGCGCAGGGGTGTGGCCTGACGTGACTATCCCACCCCGCCCCCCATCGATGCCCAGGTGCATGTCCTCTTTGGGCATTTCCTGGAGAGAAATCATCTCAATTAGGGAAGTATGATCCACCCCTCTGTATCAGTATGACATGATTTTTTTTTTATACAGTAGTGTCAATATGAAGTACACAGCCTCATTCCAGTCAAGACGTGCTGCTTCATCTTTATATTGCACGTTTGATTTCATCTCTTCTGGTCCTGACGAAGGGCGATTGCCCGAAACGGCGTAGACCGTTAAGAAGGAGAATAAATACCACAGTTTGATTCACCTAAGACCCGTGATGACGCCTGCTTTATTGGAGGTTACATTGGTGGCAGCACAGCCACAGGGGAAGGCACCTGGGCACATACAAGTTTTGCAGCGAGGAGTGCCGGACATACTACAAGTTCTATATATATATATATATATATATATATATATATATATATATATATATATATATATATATATATATATATATAGAGAGAGAGAGAGAGAGAGAGAGAGAGAGAGAGAGAGAGAGAGAGAGAGAGAGAGAGAGAGAGAGAGAGAGAATTAAAGGGACCCAGTCACCATGGTACACTCCCCACTGCCTCCTTAATTTTGTCTCTAGCAGTGGTTCTCAAACTCAGTCATCAGGACCCCACGCAGTTCCCGTTTTCCTGCTCATACGGCAGGTGCCAGGTGCATTCATTACTCATTGACACATTTTAAAAGATCCACAGGTGGAGCTAATTATTTCACCTTATTTTGTGAGGAGACCTGCAAAACATGTACTGTGTGGGCAGAGCCAGATTAAGCCTTCGGGGGGGGCCCGGGGCACTTTAGACAGGGGTTCCCCTTGCACTTGTCATTACTGTCTGCAAACTGCATGGGAGAATATTACACTGTGAAAACATATAGTAAAGGCAGTATAAACTTGGTCAATGGGTAACTGCATTGGGGATATATATATATATATATATATATATATATATATATATATATATATATATATATATATATACATACACACACACACACATGTCCCTCTGCACCTTACTCTGTAGGACTGTAGGAGACTTCACAGTCCCAGTGCTGCCTTTGATTAAAAACCCTCCCATGACTAGGCTGCTGCTGTCCTCCCTCCATGGGCCTGAGAAGCATGTAATGAGCTCCACCAATCAGAGCTCAGCACAAACCTCTCAGCCTCTGCCCTCTTGTGCAAAGTGTCATGGGACTTAGTCAACTTCCAGTAATGCACTGCACACTTGTGCAGTCAGTGTGCCTTGGCACCCCATGCTCAGCACCATTAATCATTGTCACATTGGCACTTAGGTGAAGCTGCAGCACTATCGTTGTCTATCACAAGACAGTCACAGGATATACAGCAGTAAAAGCGAGATCTGTATGCAATGGAATCTGGGATGTTAAGTGCAACATCTGTTCATCGTTAATAAAAATAAACAACTTTCTATTTCATCCAAAAATGTAAGTTATGTTTTTACCCAAAAAATTCCCCTTTGCCCGTTAGTGACTAGAAAGCATGATTCCATAATGTATCAAACACGAGAAACCAAACCCTGGTGCTTCTAAGGAAATGTTCTGCCACCTGGTGGTCAATGTCATTTGCATTTTATTGGTTACAAAAAAATAACAATAATTTGGTAACGTGGAAATCCACCTTCGCAGATATCCAATACATAACACTATTCTTTCAGTAAATTAGCACAAAAAAAGCCATTAAAATACTCTAGATCATACTTATATAAATGAAACTATGATACAATTTAAGGGCCCCTTTCGTATTTCCTTCTTCAATAAGCCATTTAATTAAACCTTATCTTTCTAATCTCTTTTTGTTCTGGTCCATGGATCAGCAATTACTTGCTTCCTTCCTACGCTGAGGATTTAAAACATTCTTGCATTTTAACCCTACATCTTCCGTGGGACAGAGGAGACTCCGGATCATACTTGCCTACTTTTGAAAACTAGGTTCAGGGAGATTATAGTTATTAGTACAATTTTTTCACAGCGCCCCATTGAGGGGGCGTGTCATGCTCCACCCAGAAGGCGTGTCTAGTTCCATATATGGAGAGATTGTGAAAAGAGATTGTGAATGTGGCACCCAGAAGCGTGGGTGTGTACTGCTACATCTGTGAGGAATCTTTTAAAATTACTTAGATCCAAATGTAGATGAGCCCCAAAGCAGTTAGTAAGAGCTACTATACTTGGTAAAGTGCTGGGAAACGGTGCAGATGATTCAATGTAAATGTATCTGTCTATCATTCCTTTTTTCCCCAAAAATGTAACAGTGTAATGTGGGCTAGGTGACATGAGGGAGACTTCTAGACTAATGAGGGAGAGAGGGAGATTGCTGCTATGTCAGGGAGTCTCCTGCAGGAGGGTAGGTAACTATGATGTAACAGTGTAATGTGGGCTAGGTGACATGAGGGAGATTGCTAGACTAATGAGGGAGAGAGGGAGATTGCTGCTATTTCAGGGAGTCTCCTGCAGAATGCAGGAGGGGAGGTAAC
Organism: Crinia signifera; assembly: GCF_055691185.1. Lineage (NCBI taxonomy): Eukaryota > Metazoa > Chordata > Amphibia > Anura > Myobatrachidae > Crinia > Crinia signifera. Next base: position 114,773,639 of record NC_139227.1, read on the forward strand.
TATGATGTAACTGTGTAATGTGGGCTAGGTGACATGGGGGAGATTGCTGGACTAATAAGGGAGAGAGGGAGATTGCTGCTATGTCAGGGAGTCTCCCGCAGAATGCAGGAGGGGAGGTAACTATGGTGTAACAGTGTAATGTGGGCTAGGTGACATGAGGGAGATTGCTAGACTAATGAGGGAGAGAGGGAGATTGCTGCTATGTCAGGGAGTCTCCTGCAGAATGCAGGAGGGGAGGTAACTATGATGTAACAGTGAAATGTGGGCTAGGTGACATGAGGGAGATTGCTAGACTAATGAGGGAGAGAGGGAGATTGCTGCTATGTCAGGGAGTCTCCTGCAGAATGCAGGAGGGGAGGTAACTATGATGTAACAGTGTAATTTGGGCTACGTGACATGAGGGAGATTGCTAGACTAATGAGGGAGAGAGGGAGATTGCTGCTATGTCAGGGAGTCTCCTGCAGAATGCAGGAGGGGAGGTAACTATGATGTAACAGTGTAATGTGGGCTAGGTGACATGAGGGAGATTGCTAGACTAATGAGGGAGAGAGGGAGATTGCTGCTATGTCAGGTAGTCTCCTGCAGAATGCAGGAGGGGAGGTAACTATGGTGTAACAGTGTAATGTGGGCTAGGGGACATGAGGGAGATTGCTAGACTAATGAGGGAAAACGGGGTAAAACAGGACTGCTCGCTAAGCAGCGGTCGCCCGTGGCCTTATAAATGATTGATTTCTCTCCCTTCTGGATATAAAAGTCAGGGTCCTTGTGTAGTTTCACGGCGCCAGCATGGCTACTTCTGGGTTCTTCGTTCGCCAAACTGTCTAAAATAAAGTAACTTAATTCCATGCCAACATGGATAGTTCATACCCCCACTCTCCACGTTGGCATGGAGTTGATTTTAGCGAGCGTAGCGAGCCACCGAGCCCGCAAGGGGACTCAGATGCACAGATGCTGGCGCCGTGAAACTACACAAGTACCAAAGTCAGTGTATACTGGTTTTAATTTCCGTTGGAGTCTGCCGAAGATGGAGCGGGTGCTGACGGCGTGTGAAATATGCCACCCGCTCCTGGCAGACATTGACCCGCCTGCATTCCCAGTGGAACCCCCAGGATTCCCCTGATGCGGCCCCCTGCACACACCCACCCTCTCCTATCTGTGCGAACACGGGGCTGCACATGCGCATATGCGGTCCCGTAATTATTAGAACAGGGCTGACCTCGGCCCCTTCCGAGTCATCGTGAATCACCCTTTCTGTGAGACAATGGGCCTGATTCTGGTTCACTCTCAACAGCAAATTCTCTCTCTAATGGACAAAACCATGTGCACTGCAGGTGGGACAAATATCATGTGCAGAGAGAGTTAGATTTGGGTGTTTCTGTGCAGGGTAAATACTGTCGGCTTTATTTTTACACTGCAATATACTGTAGATATCAGTTTGAAGTACAAACCCCACCCAAATGTAACTCTCTCTGCACATGTTACATCTGCCCCACCTGCAGTGCACATGGCTTTGTCCATTAGAGAGAGAATTTGCTTTTGCAAGTGAACCAGAATCAGGCCCAATGACCTTTCCTTGCTGGCTTATCAGACTGTCAGAGTAAGAATACAGTAACATGGAGAATAACACAAATATGGCAGCCGTTTATGTGTAGTGTGAGTCAGTCGTACCCAAGAGACAGGAACCCGCATAACACCACTCTTAGATGATAAAACAAAGCTTTAGGCAACAAGAGAACAAAATAATGTAAATACCGCGCAGCGACTACACTACACTGTGTTGCTTTTCATCGTATTCACCCAAAAATATCTTTACTCTTATACAGAACTGTCCTTGGAGGAGAATCAGACGGTGATCTGTGCCCGGGGGCCAGCCGCGCTGGTCTGTCTGTTAGAAAGCTTGAACGTTTTTTTAAATCAATAATTGATGGCATTCCTGGGATTTTAGGGCAGATGTCTCATCGGGATAAAATGTTTCGTTATAGTGTTAATAACAAAGTGATATTTTGAAGAAGCTGTTATATCAGTAGTAAAAACGGAAATACAGAGTATACTAAAGTTACAAACATACCGTCAGAATAAATATCTACAAACCAAAGAGGTCTTGTTTGCATATATGGACAACATTATCTTAGTCTTAGAGCAGAGGTTCCTGAACTTTTGGCCACAGGTGACTGCCGCCTCTGCTGCTGCTAGTCCCTGCGTTACCCACGCCAACTGTTTGTCCCCTCTGCCAGTCCGGACTCCCGGCGCGGGACTGGTGCATGCGCAGTAGCTTCTTCGGTACTGGTGATGGATTTGAAGCTGGCCTGCGATTGGCGACATTTTCAGTCATTCGCAGACTTTCAGAGGGCGGGATTTTATTCTTTCAGGGCAGTGACTATATGATCATTGGCCACTGAAAATTCGCTTAGCAGTGATCAAGTCTGAATCAGGCCCATAGAATGTAAGCTTCTTTGGGGGCAAGAATGATGTGAACCACTAAAATAGTCTCTGTAAAGTGCTGTGCAATAAGCAGGGCCGAACTGGGACCAGAAATCGGCCCAGGCATTTTGAGCACACAGGCCCACCTGCAGCAGGCGGGCAAAAATGGGCGTGGCCTCACAGAAAGTAGGTGTGGCATCACAAAAAGGGGGGATTACACATTATGGAACACACCATTACGCCCATTACACATTATGGAACACAACGTTATGCCCATTACACATTATGGAACACACCGTAATGCCCATTACACATTATGGAACACACCGTTATGCCCATTACACATTATGGAACACAACGTTATGCCCATTACACATTATGGAACACACCGTTACGCCCATTACACATTATGGAACACACCGTCACGCCCATTGCACATTATGGAACACACCACAATGCCCATTACACATTATGGAACACACCGTTATGCCCATTACACATTATGGAACACACCGTAATGCCCATTACACATTATGGAACACACTGTTATGCCCATTACACATTATGGAACACACCGTTATGCCCATTACACATTATGGAACACACCGTAATGCCCATTACACATGGTAATACACACCGTTATGCCCATTACACATTATGGAACACACCATTATGGCCATTACACATTGCCGCACACTGTATTGCCCATTACATATTATGACACACAAGTAATGCCCATATTATGCCCCCAGTAATGTCCCTTACACATAATTCCCCCAAGTAGTGCACCTTAAATTCAATATGCAAATGACCATCTGGCGCTCAGCACAGAAGGCAGTGCCGTAAGCGCTAAATCTCCTGAACAACTGATTGCACAAAATCGGCCCACAAGGCCATCGGCCCTTCTGGCATTTGACAGAAGTGCCAGGTGGCCAGTCCGGCCCTGGTAATATGTGAGTGCTCTATAAAACAACATAACTATACAGATATAAACTGCAGACAGCTGTATTTGTGTACAGCACCGTGAGCGCACTGGTTCCCACTCGGACTGGTGCTAGAACTATGACTTACTATACTATAGCCAAGAACTCTGTGTAACCGCTGCTACAATGACTCACTGACCAATACTTCATTTTGTTTTTGTTGTTTTTGGTGGATGGGGATCAGGGCAGTGAGCTAACTGCTGGAGGCAATGGAAGCCTTTGTGCAAGGAGTTGGTCATTAGGGCGACAGTCAAAAGGTTGAACACTATTGGCCGACAGTCAAAAGTCCACACATCAAAATTTCGACATGGTAAAAAGGTCAACACATAAGAAAAAGCTTGATCTAAGAAAGGTAGACATGGAAAAAGGTTGACATCCGTTTTGTTTTTTTGTAAAAAAAACCCCGACTTATTCATACTTTACCATAGCAGTGGGCATAGATAATATAACAGTGTGCCAAGCACAGCGAAGCACCGTCCGCACCCTAAGCATGGAAAATGTACAGATGGAGTCGGCCTAGTTCTTGCAGGGGCTGGCGATTCTATGCCCCTCGCCGCCCTGCCGTCCCCCCTATCCCTGCACGTCTCCCTGAAGTGGAGACGGGCAGGGACGCGCGTGCGTCTCACACGACTTTGGCATCCCAGTCAGATGGAGCGTCGCGCAGTCATGCTGGCGATCCCCAGACAAGGACCAGGGGCGCTCCATCTGTAGTGAGCTATACCATGGGATGCAGTAGACTTTTATGGTGCCCATGTTGACCTTTTCCTTGTCAACCGTTTGCTTATGTCGACCTTTTTGATGTGTCGACCTTTTGACTGTAGACCTAGACAACTTTGAAATAACAACCTGTACCCAGGAGTGGGAGCACTACATTTTGGGGGATGTAGTCAATTTAACGACAGTTCATACGGACGGTCAAAATACCGACACTTTCCAAATGCCAACATGGATAAAATACCAACATGGATAAAATGACAACATGGATAAAATGACAACATGGTCAAAAGGCAACACGGGTTTTCCATGATTTTTACTTTGAAACTAACTTGCTTTTACTTCACCATACAAGTGGTAAATAGTTAGATTAAGCTCCAGCCTGAGCGAAACGCGTTATGGGATACTATACCGCCAGAGCGGGTCACCACCTGGCACCCACATTGTTTTGTAGGACGGAGGGCAGCAGACTATTATCTCCACCACCTCCATTACCGCTACAGCCCTCCCTCCTCCCCGCAAACTACAACCAGATTGCGCTCATAACATCACTGCAGCCTGTGACCAGGTCCCTGGAGATGCAGCGAGTACTTTGCGCACATACACGAGGGACTATGCAAAAACCGGACCCGGACTGCACTCCGGACCGCCGGACAGGACATCAAAATCTGCAGTCCGGAGCATGCAGGGTCCGGTCCAGGGGGGTCCCTGTGATAGCTATCACCAGGGACATGGGGGAGGGGAGATTACAGCCTCCCCGGGTGGTCCGGACCGTCCGTTTTTTGCTACATGCCTGGACCATACAGGGAGGCTTTATTCTCCCCCTCCTCCTCTACCTGGTGACAGGTGTGACAGGCAGCCCCACCGGACAGGACTCCCCCGGACAGGACACCCCCCCGGACCGGAGGCTACAAGCTACAAAATGCAGAGTTTGATGTCCGGTCCGGCGGTCCGGGGGTTTTGTCCTGGTCCGGTTTTCACCCATACCCCATACACGACACAGTGTAACAAAAGTGGAAACACGGTACTATTAGAGATGTGCGGCGGCCACTTTTTCGGGTTTTGGTTTTGGTTTTGGATCTGGATCTCCCTTCGTGTTTTGGATCTGGATTGGTTTTGGCAAAACCACCCTTGTGGGTTTTGGTTTTGGATCTGGATTTTTATGAAAAAATGCTAAAAATGGCTAAAATAACAGAATTTGGGCCTGTTTTTGCCCCTAAAGTATTATTGACCTCAATAACATTAGTTTCCACTCATTTCTAGTCAATTTTGATCACTTCACAGCTTACAAAATTGTTTTCATTTACTGTAGTTGGGCCAAAAGGGTATACCGAGGTAGCTGGATGACTAAGCTAAGCGACAGCAGTGGGCATCACATACATGTGGACCTTACACTTCCAACCTGGCAGAGCGGCACTGCAGGGGCAGACAGGGTGGCAGTTTAATAAACTATCCCAAAAAAAGAGAAATGCTCCAAACAGCAAATACAAAGAGGTATCGGCCTTGTCATGACTGGTGGTAGCAGCTTCAGCACTCCCACTATTTCCTCCTCCATCATCCTCCAAAAATGTGTTTTTATTTTATTTATTACTTTTATTTCTTTTTCTTACTTTACAATGGACACAGCCTGTCACACTGGACACAGCCCCTTGGACACTGGACACTGCCCCTGGACACTGGACACAGCCTGTCACCCTGGACACAGCCCCTGGACAATGGACACAGCCTCTGGACACAGCTCCTGTACACTGGACACAGCCGTCACACTGGACACAGCCCCTGGACAATGGACACAGCCGTCACACTGGACACAGCCTCTGGACACCGCCCCTGGACACAGCTCCTGTACACTGGACACTGGATATATGTCGTCACACTGGACAATGGATATATGTCACGCTGGACACAGGGGGCGAAATGTAATAGGGTGCGTTTTTTTAGACTAAAAAAAAATCGCACCAAATCGCACCTTTAAAAATCGCGTTTTTTGCCGCGAATTCGCATATGTAATGAGATGCGAATTAGCAGGAAAAAATGCGATTTGCCGCGATTTGCCGCGATTTTTAGTCATGAAAATGTGCGCATTTTCATAAATGCGATTTTGTGCTAAAAAAAAAAAGTAAAAAAAAAAATGGCGTGGGGTCCCCCCTCCTAAGCATAACCAGCCCCGGGCTCATTGAGCCGGACCTGGTTCCAAAAATACGGGGGGACAAAAAGCATAGGGGTCCCCCATATTTCTGAAACCAGCCCCGGACTCTTGGACCGGTCCTGGTTCCAAAAATACGGGGGACAAAAAATCTGGGGGTCCCCCGTATTTTGAAACCAGCACCGGGCTCCAACAGCCCGCGGTGTCATGCCACAGCCGGGGGACACTTTTTATACAAGGTCCCCCGGCCAAAACATGAGCACCGTGGCTGGTCAGCCTTGGACGGGGTACCTGGAGGAGTGGGGACCCCCCCAATAAAGGGGTCCCCCCCCCCCCAGGCTTCACCCGTCCAGGGCTGAAGCCCGGGGCTGTCACCGGCGTCCGTGGCCAGTGGACGCCGGCCTGATAGGGTTAAATCCATCATACATATCATTACATTGCTTTTTACCGGCGAACTACAAGTGCCAGCAGACCTCCCCCGCATGCTGGGACTTGGAGAACCACAAGTCCCAGCATGCAGGGCATTAATGGGCCCGCTGGGACTTGTAGTCCACCTGTAAAAAGAATGTTTATAAAAAACACACACACAGAGAAGTACAAGTTTATTACACACACACACCTCAATTTTACACCAGCGTTACTTACCATTCCTGGATCCAGCGCTGGTCTGGCTGCTTTACAGCCGGCTCCCCCCGCACTGACAGGCAGCGGGGAGAACCGCTTTCTCCGTTGCCTGTCACCGGCTTTCTCCGTAGCTTCTGTAGCTCTGTCCCAGTGCTACAGAGGCTGAGAGCGTGATTGGCTGAGCTACAGTATGCGTCTCCATGGAGACGCATAGCTCAGCCAATCAGGACTGAGCTATGCGTCTCCATGGAGACGCATACTGTAGCTCAGCCAATCACGCTCTCAGCCTCTGTAGCACTGGGACAGAGCTACAGAAGCTACGGAGAAAGCCGGTGACAGGCAACGGAGAAAGCGGTTCTCCCCGCTGCCTGTCAGTGCGGGGGGAGCCGGCTGTAAAGCAGCCAGACCAGCGCTGGATCCAGGAATGGTAAGTAACGCTGGTGTAAAATTGAGGTGTGTGTGTGTAATAAACTTGTACTTCTCTGTGTGTGTGTTTTTTATAAACATTCTTTTTACAGGTGGACTACAAGTCCCAGCGGGCCCATTAATGCCCTGCATGCTGGGACTTGTGGTTCTTTAAGTCCCAGCATGCGGGGGAGGTCTGCTGGCACTTGTAGTTCGCCGATAAAAAGCAATGTAATGATATGTATGATGGATTTAACCCTATCAGGCCGGCGTCCACTGGCCACGGACGCCGGTGACAGCCCCGGGCTTCAGCCCTGGACGGGTGAAGCCTGGGGGGGGGGGACCCCTTTATTGGGGGGGTCCCCACTCCTCCAGGTACCCCGTCCAAGGCTGACCAGCCACGGTGCTCATGTTTTGGCCGGGGGACCTTGTATAAAAAGTGTCCCCCGGCTGTGGCATGACACCGCGGGCTGTTGGAGCCCGGTGCTGGTTTCAAAATACGGGGGACCCCCAGATTTTTTGTCCCCCGTATTTTTGGAACCAGGACCGGTCCAAGAGTCCGGGGCTGGTTTCAGAAATACGGGGGACCCCTATGCTTTTTGTCCCCCGTATTTTTGGAACCAGGTCCGGCTCAATGAGCCCGGGGCTGGTTATGCTTAGGAGGGGGGACCCCACGCCGTTTATTTTTTTATAAAAACACTTTTACACATTTTTATTAACAGAACCATGCACAGATCTCAATGATCTGTGCATGGTTCTGTCAAATTCGCCTGTCAGAACCTGGTCTATTTTTTTTGCGATTTTTGGTAACATTGACCAAAAATCGCACCCTATTACATTTGCGAGTTGTATACTTTATAATGGGAAAACATCTGGATGCGAATTGAAATGTGACTAAAAATCGCACTTCTAAAAGTGCGATTTCGCGGTAAAAAGTGCGATTTTTTACCGCGATTTTCAACCTATTAAATGTGCGATTTTCGGAAAATGTGCGATTTCGGCCGTTTTTGATCAAAAATCGCACATGTCTAAAAAATCGCACTCTATTACATTTCGCCCAGGATATATGACGGCACACATTACATGTTACACTGGACACAGGATATATGTTGTGACTTGTGACACTGGACACAGGATATATTGTCGTCACACTGGCCACTGGATATATGTCGTCACACTGGACACAGGATATATGTCGTCACACTGGACACAGGATATATGTCGTCACACTGGACACAGGATATATGTCGTCACACTGGACACAGGATATATGTCGTCACACTGGACACTGGATATATGTCGTCACACTGGACAATAGATATATGTCACGGTGGACACAGGATATATGCCGGCACACATTACATGTCACACTGGACACAGGATATATGTTGTGACTTGTGACACTGGACACAGGATATATTGTCGTCACACTGGCCACTGGATATATGTCGTCACACTGGACACAGGATATATGTCGTCACACTGGACACAGGATATATGTCGTCACATTGGACACAGGATATATGTCGTCACACTGGACACTGGATATATGTCGTCACAGTGGACACAGGATATATGTTGTCACACTGGACAATGGATATATGTCACGCTGGACACAGGATATATGTCGTCTCACTGGACACTGGATATATGTCACGCTGGACACAGGATATGTCGTCAGTCGTCACACAGGACAGGACACAGGATATATGTCGTGAGTGACTCGTGACACTGAACAATGGATAAGATAAAGGCCGTCACACTGGACACAGCCCCTTGTATTAATGCTGCCCCTGTACACAGTGTACTACTCAGCAGCACTGCAGCCCCTGCGTGTGAGCACTGCAGCACTGAGTTAATTAGTTAAATCACAAAAAAAAACACAGGGTTCAGGGCTAAATAAAATAAATCACAACACAGGGCTTAGGGCTAAATAAATCACAACAGGGCACGGGCCACAGGACAGCCCCTGGATAGTGGACACTGCAGCCCCTGCGTGTGAGCACTGCAGCACCTAGTTAGTTAAATCACACAACAGGGCTCAGGCCTATAAACAGTCACTGACTCTCAAGTCTACAACACAGGGCAGTGAGGGCACAGGGCAGGTCACGGAGCACAGCACAGCACGGAGCACAGCACAGGGCAGTGAGGGCAGGTCACGGAGCACAGCACGGAGCACATGGCACGGAGCACAGCACAGGGCAGTGAGGGCACAGGTCAGGTCACGGAGCACATGGCACAGAGCACAGCACGGAGCACACGGAGCTTCCCAACCACCCTCTTCCCTCTCCAAGATTGGAGTGAAGATGGCGGGGCGCGCGTGCGTCTTTTATAAGATCCCGCTCCCGCGAGAATCCGACAGCGCGATGATGACGTTCAGCCTCATTATTGGTCCGGAATTCAGGCGGGAACTCCCGAGCCGGCTCGGATCTGGCCCGGATCCCCGATATTCGGATCTGTCGGATCTCGGGGATCCGGACCCGCTCATCTCTAGTTACTATATTTCCATTTAAGGAATTAACAGTGGGTTCCCCTTTCTTTCTAATTTGGGATGTTACTGTATTTCCCATAAACAAGCGTGGTCCAATTCACTCAGTTTGGGTCCATAGATTCTAAAGGAATTCCTCTCATAAAATTGATCCCTGCATGTTATTGATTATTAAGCAATTCTTTATTTGAAATGTATCTTGTCCTATATATTCACTGTATTATTAATATTTTAAGTTGGGTAGCCACCTACAATTTATTGAAAAACACCATTTGTATTAATAAATTGTTATTGATTAATCCATGTGTGTTGGATGGTAATTCAGACCTTTCTGCACCCTTGGTATAAGAACAGTTTCCAGATTTGGTGTCCTGCACCGTCTAGGATCAAATGATCATAATTCTGCTGCTAAAATCAATTCATCAAAAATCAATTCAGGATTAATCACATAAATTGATGAGTATTATACTTGCGGATTCATTCATTCAACGCCCAATTGTGAGCCAGATTATAATAGTATGCCCGAAGTATGGCGAGTGTATGCGATTCACTTATATGGTGTTTATGTCGACATAGACACAAAAAACATGTCAACTTTTTGATACGTCGACATTTTAAATGTCGTCATTTTGACCACGTCGCCATAACGAATGATGGGATTTTGTACATAGAAACATAAACATAGAATGTGACGGCAGATAAGAACCACTTGGCCCATCTAGTCTGCCCCTTTTTTAAACATGTTACCTCAAACCATATTTGATCCTTATTTTTTTGTAAGGATATCAATATGCTTATCCCAAGCATGTTTAAATTGTACTACTGTATTTGCCTCTACCACCTCTGATGGGAGGCTATTCCACTTATCTACTACTCTTTCTGTGAAGTAATTCTTCCTCACATTTCCCCTGAATCTTCCTCCCTTTAGTTTCAGTGCATGTCCTCGTGTTCTGCTGCTCCTCTTCCTGTGAAGAATGTCTCCCACCTGTACCTTGGTAAAACCCTTGATATATTTGAAAGTTTCTATCATGTCCCCCCTTTCCCTTCTCTGCTCCAAAGTATACATATTAAGATCTTTTAGTCTTTCTGGTACGTTTTGTGATGTAGGCCATGCACCATTTTAGTTGCTCTTCTTTGTACAGTCTCTAATGTATTTATATCCTTCTGGAGATATGGCCTCCAGAACTGAACACAATACTCTAGGTGAGGTCGTACCAATGACGTATACAGTGGCATTATTACTTCTTTCTTTCTACTGCTGATACCTCTCCCTATGCAACCAAGCATCTGACTTGCCTTCTTCATTGCTTTGTTACATTGCCTACCTGCTTTTAAGTCCCCTGAAATAGTGACACCTAGATTCCTCTCTTCCTCAGTAGTTTCCATTATAGTGCCATTTATACTATATTGAGTCTTTGGATTTTTGCATGTCGGTATTATGACTGTCTGCCAAATCTTGTCGGTATTTTGAGCGTGCATATCGGCTAATATGTACGCACTATATCTGTATATATATGTACGCACTATATCTGTATATATATGTACACATTATATCTGTATATATATATATGTACACATTATATCTGTATATGGGATGCGGTCATTTGGTCTACTGCATTATGGTAGAAAGTCATTAGGTCGAATCCATTAGGTCGACATGCTAAAAGGTCGACATGACTCTAGGTCGACATGGGAAAAGGTCGACATGATTCTAGTTCGAAAGGTCATTAGTTCGACAGGTCATTAGTTCGACAAGGTCATTAGTTCGACATTGTCTATGTCGACATTCACAAGGTCGACATGGAGTTTTTCACTGTTTTTTGAGCCAACATGTGCCGACAGGCGGTATTTCATGCCCTACCATCCACTAGGGCGTGGTGGGAGAATAAAATAGTGTGCCGAGCGTAGCGAGGCACCGTGCCCGACGCATTGCGAGCGCAGCGAGCGATGCGAGGGGATGCAGTGCACTTTAAACTGTGTCCATGTCGACTGTGTTGACATTCAGGTAAAAAAACAGTGAAAAACCCCATGTCGACCTTGTGAATGTCGACATAGACAATGTCGAACTAATGACCTTGTCGAACTAATGACCTGTCGAACTAATGACCTTTCGACCTAGAATCATGTCGACCTTTTCCCATGTCGACCTAGAATCATGTCGACCTTTTAGCATGTCGACCTAATGGATTCGACCTAATGACTTTCTACCATAATGCAATAGACCAAATGATCCCAACCCGCGTACCATACCATACATATTGCTCATGGGCGAGAGCAGTGGCGTATCTTGTGTAAGGCAGCCCCCGCCACTGCTTGGGGGAGCGGGGGCTGCGTGGGCGCCGGCTCCCGCCCGGCACACTGAGTGCCAATTCACAAACATATGCTGCTGCTTTGTGGCAGTGTGGCTGCTGGCACGCCGCTTGCCTCTCCTGCACAGGCGAGTCGGCCGCAGCATGGGCGCAGCCATGACAGTCTGACACACTGTCAGGCTGTCACAGTGCCCTTACATGATTGGCGGGCGGCTGTCCTATGGGAGGGTTGGCGGGCAGCTGTCCAATGGGAGGGCGGGCAGCTCGTCCAATGGGAGGGCTTCCAACTGCGCGGCCTGGTACGAAGTCTACGGCGGGTGCCGCACAGTGCCCAGTGAAAGCGTCGCACTCGTCAGTGCCAGGAAGAGCTGCCGGCGCTTAGAACCATGCTGGGCTGCTGCGGCGGCGCTGAGCCTGTAAGAGTGTGAAGCACTGCAGCAGCCTGCAGACAGGGTCCCAGCTGCGGCTGCTAGCAAGGGACTTGCACTCCCACGTCTGCCCGCCCCATCGCCCGTTGGTGCCTGCCGCCCACTGCATCTCCCACCTGCTGCCTGCTGTAAGAGGTCAGAAAATATTTATCAGCAAAAAAAATGTTATGATATTTTTTTTATGATTTATGTGTCATTTTTTGTGTGTATGGGTTCAGTGGTGTAGGAGGGACATAGAATTGGAGTATGGACAGGGGGAAGGGAAAGGAGAGGTACAGGGATGGAGGAAGTGAGAGGTGAAGGGGGGAAAGGGGAACGTAGAGGTGAAGGGATGGAGGAAGTGAGAGGTGCAAGGGGGATGGAGGGGCAACGGGGCTGGAGAAGTGGAGATTAGTATGGAGTGAGAGGTGACATGGATAGAGAAGTGCAGCAGAGACAGATGGACAAGGAGGTGTAGGGATGACAGGAATGCAGAGGTGCAGGGAAGGAGGAAGTGAGAGGTACAGGGGTAGCAAGATGGAAAGGTGGAGGCAGTGGCGTAACTATGCTGCTGCAGTTCCTGTGGCGGTTTTGGGAAGCCAGCATCGGCAGGGTTTGTAGCGGGTGCACTGCAAATGCAGAGGATGCGGCAGCGCTCATCATGACATGGCGCAGCTGCTGACTCCCATTTATAAAGGTATACACAGTCTATTGGCTGCAGCCACATAGATAACTTGCCTATGTGCCTTCCTGAAGGAGATGGAATCCCCATAAAGGTGGCACTTCAGGACTTTTTTTGCCCCGTACTCAAGTCATTATAATATATATATATATATATATATATATATATATATATATATATATATATATTTAAGCAATTAGAGGTCAGCACAACCGGTAGTAGAAAAAAGTCTTTATAAGTGAAAAAAGTCATTCAAGACATCCATCTGACAGCGTTACAGCGTTACAGCGTTCAATTCAATGGTTCCATATACTTATCAACAACAAGGTGCAAGCATGAAGATGGCTGCCAGGGTGTCATGGTCAGGCGTGCTCTACAGCTGTTTCGGAGGGTAGGTATCCGTCATCAGGAGCATGATATATATATATATATTATTTTTCCTTGTCTCCCCAAAAATGGCATGTGGGGGGGGGGGGGGGGGCGCCACAAAATTTTTTGGCAGGGGGGAGCTAAATTTATAGTTACGCCACTGGGCGAGAGGAATTACTGGCTGCCTTTTTTCTGGGTGTGTTTTAAAAATGCAGGCGTGCCCAGGTGCAGTGTTGGGAACTGCGTAAGGATGTGCGAATAGATTGCGGTTAATTATCCATTCACAATTCATTTGCAATTTGCACGGGTAGTTCAAGGGAAAACTATTATCGATATCGTTCATGGATATCATCTACTCTACTGTCTACCAACTTAAGACAGGAGAGGACAGCAAATCAGGGCATACTTGCCTACTTTTGAAAACTAGTATCAGGGAGATTATAGTTGGTAGCATAATTTTACACAGCGCGCCATTGAGGGAGCGTGTCATGTTCCACCCTAAGGGCGTGTCTAGTTCCATATATGGAGAGATTGTGAAAAGAGATTGTGAACGTGGCACCTAGAAGCGTGGCTGTGTACTGCTACATCTGAGAGGAATCCTCTAAAATGACTTATATCCAAATGTAGATGAGCCCAAAAGCAGTTAGTAAGAGCTATTATACTTGGTAAAGTGCTGGGAAATGGTGCAGATGGTTCAATGTAAATGTATCTATCTCTCATTCCTTTTTTCCCCAAAAATGTAACAGTGTAATGTGGGCTAGGTGACATGAGGGAGATTGCTAGACTAATGAGGGAGAGAGGGAGATTGCTGCTATGTCAGGGAGTCTCCTGCAGAATGCAGGAGGGGAGGTAACGATGATGTAACAGTGTAATGTGGGCTAGGTGACATGAGGGAGATTGCTAGACTAATGAGGGAGAGAGGGAGATTGCTGCTATGTCAAGGAGTCTCCCCCAGAATGCAGGAGGGGAGGTAACGATGATGTTACAGTGTAATGTGGGCTAGGTGACATGAGGGAGACTGCTAGACTAATGAGGGAGAGAGGGAGATTGCTGCTATGTCAGGGAGTCTCCTGCAGAATGCAGGAGGGGAGGTAACTATGATGTAACAGTGTAATGTGGGCTAGGTGACATGAGGGAGATTGCTAGACTAATGAGGGAGAGAGGGAGATTGCTGCTATGTCAGGGAGTCTCCTGCAGAATGCAGGAGGGGAGGTAACTATGATGTAACAGTGTAATGTGGGCTAGGTGACATGTGGGAGATTGTTAGACTAATGAGGGAGAGAGGGAGATTGCTGCTATGTCAGGGAGTCTGCTGCAGAATGCAGGAGGGTAGGCAACTATGAATCAACTATGCCTGTTATTGTGTTTTATTTTCTAAATATGCTTAGTTGTCATATTAACAATCCCTCCAGCTACTTATAGCATTGCTGCAGCATTATTACCCTGTTATGATTGAATGTAATATTCCCATCCAGAATGAGCATTTACTTTGCATTTCACCCACTACAATCTGCAATCTATCAGGGAAGTAGCGTGCACTCGCAGCTATGCAAATTGATGGCAGGATCTGTGTTCTCCATCTGTAGTCACACAACATTGCTTTACTGTCGCAGGAATGTCAAGCACTACTTTAAAACTTGGTAGGACAGATCTGGGACGGCTTATTCTGTTTTAAATGCAAATAACTCGATCAAGACCGTGGAAATATGTTGAAAGTAGCAATCACGTCGTGTGCAGCAAACTGGCCCGTTGGAATTGTCCATATACCATAGAAAAGCCATTTGTACAAATGTGCAGCAAAATAACAGTAAGAGAACAATACAAATATATGAGGGCTTATATATATATATATATATATATATATATATATATATATATATATATATATAGGGCTTATATATTTATTATGGAGATGCGTTCTGCATGCTGAAGGCTGGGAGTTGAAATCCTAGCTCTGGAACATACTTGCCCACCTTAAGAGTCACCTTTCCAAGACAAGCCCGGAGAGGAGACTCTCTGCAGCTTTTCCAGGGGATGGGGCTTGCCGTCATTAAGCCCCACCCCATTCCTGAAAATGCCATGATTCACGGCTCTTCGGGGAGGGGGTAGTTTTAGCCTCGCCCCCCTTCCAAAAGAGCTACGAATGTCGGTATTTGACCGGCAGAGGCAGGGGGTGCGGGGGCCCCGCTAAATGCGGGAGGCTTGCCCACCCTTCTGAGGGGGTAAAGCTTGCCCACCCTTCCAAATCTGAACCGGCTGTCACAAAACTGGCACCGGAAACCCGTCGTCACTGGAAATGCAGACGCAGGAATACCGTCAGCCGACATCACCATCGTAAGAATGCCGGATACTGTTAGCATTAGGCCGTGGGTGGAGGTTAAGTTTAGGAACTAGGAGGGCCAGGGTTAGCCTGTGGGAAGAGAGGGTAAGTCGTCCCCCAGCAGCCTTACCTTCACCCCTTAGTGTGTAACCCTAACCCTCTCCCCTTGCAGACTAGCCCTAACATTCCCTGTTAGTGCATAACCCAAACCCTCCTCCCCAAAAACCTAACCCTCACCTTAGTGAAAGATTTTATGTCACACAGTCACAGTGCTTAAGGGGGGGGGGGTTGGTTGTTCACAAATGTTTGTAGATCAGCAGCCACTTGGATGGAGGGTTATATATTAGACCTTACCCTAACACTCTTCAAGAGTGGTACAATGAGACAGTGTTCATGTCGATGATTCGTGCCAAAAAAGTGAGAAACTCAAGTCGACCCTTTGGCTGTCGACATTTCCATTGTCGTCCTAATACTTGTGTCAACCTTCCTTCATAGCAAAAGGTCATAAGGGCCCCCTATTTCGCAGCTGATGGTGATACATGTATGTAAAACATATTACTTAGACAGTAAAGATGGGCCCCCTTCAGCTCTGGGCCCCATAGCAGCTGCACCCCTTGCGCCTATGGTAGTTACGCCCTTGCTGTCGACCTTAGCCATGTTGACCTATTTCAGATTTTGGCTTATGCCCTGTCAACCTTCAATGGTCAAAATAATGCAGTCAACCTTGTGACCCATACCCCTAAAGAGGAGAAGTAGACAAATTAAGGCTCCCATACACTTAGCAGAGGTATCGCCTACAGCCACCCTTGTGATACCTCTTCTACTGCCTGCCAGGGAGTCGCCGGGCTTCCCGGGAACAGGATGTCAGTCCCTTTACATACAATGTATCATACCCGCTGAGCCATATGTACCGTATGACGGCAACAGGATCTGACAAATCCTTGTGGCAACCATGGCGATCTCCAGATCCAATCAGATGCGCGTGGGATTGCACATCGGATCCTGAGGTAAATCTGGCAGCAGATTTTCCACAAGGCAACCTATGTGTCTGCCTAAGGCCCTGCAGGCCCCAGGAGCCCCATAAAGATGTCCTGGGAGGAGGGCCATAACTGATATCTTACTTAGGGCCCCATGATATCTAAATACGCCTGTGGGTAAAAAACATACAATATTGCCCCTTTCACGCGATCTATCAGCCCGATGGGCCCCAACACTGAGGACTGGGAGAGGATTGAAAGAACAGTGGCTGCTATGAGTGGGACACCTTGGAGGCACTTGGTGTAACCCCACCCACCATTCTGGGACCTAAAGATACCTTTATAGGTATTACCTCTGCGATCGTACATGTGAGTATGGTACATATTTATCTTTACCATTTACCATACACGGAGGTGTTCGTCCAACCTAAAGATACCTTGATGTGTCTGTACACCCATCTCTCTGTGTGAGTGAGGGCACGCTATCTGTTTGGGAGTTCTGTTTGGGTCCAATTGGTCCCTTTACTATCTCCTTCGTAACACACATATACAGACTTCATACTAATCATTGTCCATCTGTTTCCCTTTCATATTCAACACATACTGTATGAGCCATTGGACAGTTACACTATTGGGTGAACGGGAGTCCAGCGCCTACTCCACATTGGTTTACTCCAAACTAAAGTGAAAATATAGGATGATATCTGCCTTTTAAAAAAATCCATAAAATCCAATCCTGACCACTAAATAGGCAGGGGTTAAAGGGTGGGAACCACCTCTAATGGTAGGTGGAACTAGTCCTAGGACTTTTTTTTTCTGGCATATGTATGTGTGCCGTCAAAATGTACTATTGCTGTGGACATTGGACCTTATTCTGGTTGACACGGTCCCATACGATTTTGCATGGGGGAGCGATGTTTTGGGTCTGCCCATACATATATGCATTTATGCGGATGTGCAGACACCGGGTGCAAACGGGCATGGCAAACTGAAAGTGGAGGCGGATTGATGCACCCATGGGAACGCCAAGCATTTCATGGGTGTTACCATGGAAACGCTGGGCGTTCCCAGGGAAATGAGGCAGTGATGGGGGTGGGCAGCTGAAGTCTCCGGATGTCAGTTGCTTGCCCTGTCCTCGCACAGGGTGCACGCAAAGCTAAGGCACCTGAGAGTATCTTAGTTTTGCGTGCACGTTCCACATCTTTCGATGGTCGGATGATGTGGGTTTCGCTCCCCTAAGTGCGATTGGATGTTTATGCAAAACATCCATTCGCAGCCGTGCAGGCGAATTCGCCTTGCAAAGGGGGGTTGGCGGCAATGTGAATGGCGGGGGGCTTAAATTCACTTTGCAGCGCTGCGTGTCAACCAGAATAAGGTCCATTATGTGTAAGGATCACTACTACTGTGGGCATTGTATATAAGCAAGAATACAATGTTGCTTGCATGTATAAGAAACATGAATAAGGGGCATTACTGAGTGAAGTAATGTGAATAAGGGGCATTAATGTGTGTCTTGACATGAGTAAGGGGTTCTACTATGTGGTATAATATGAATCTGCGGCACTACATGCGGTGCAATGTGAATGGGATTGTGCTACTGTGTGTGTAATTTAAATTGGGTGTAATATTGTGTGACCACTGTCCCTTTCTATAGTATGGGAGATGAGAAGTAGGGCTCAAGTTTATAGTTTGCACAGCGGTTGGCAAAACCCCTGGCACTGTTTAATGGGGGGAGGGAGAGAAGGGGCTCTGATGGCATGGGAAGTGAGTTCCACCACTGCTCCAGGACCACTGTAACCCCTGTAAATAGGCAATATCTATTGCCCTAATAGACCTTCTTCATGGTCATATTCTAGGCTGCTAACAGCACCAACAAGTGCCAGATATATTCCAGTTTATTATCAGACGTTTTCCTACAATTCATCATTGTTCTTAGTTTGTGTAGGAAGATAGTTCTAAGTCTTTATTCCCTTGTGACGCTTTAAATGTGAACGCTTGAGCTCCTCGGAGTGTTGCAGCTTAAATCTGTATACGAGAAAGATTAATTTAAAAGTTAATTGATTCTCCAGTTCCCCTTAACCCTTTGGTGTCTCAGACTCGGCTGCATAATGCGTAGTGACAATGTGCCTTAACTGGCTAATCTGCCGCCCTTACATTAGCTTTCTCTGCCCATAGATGTAAAATCAGAAATTTGTTCTACAGGCGTTTTGGAAAAGGCGCTGTCATAATGAATGGTCATCCTTTGGGTTTGCTATTTGTTCTGCCAATTACAGTGTGTTTGCCTAAAGCAGTCAGCATGATTTATCAGTGTGAGGAACAGACATACTGACGAGCGCAGCCATCCAGAACTGATGGAACAGTTTCACATGATCCCTGTAAGTAATGCAGTAATAATAACCAGGGAAAATCAAGTTTCAGGCCATTGGCTGCAATGTGAATGGTACAAGATCTACGCACAGAATGGTTCTTATAAATTCTTTATGGTCTGTGTCCCTTATCCGTAGTTCTGCAATGATGAAAAGTGTTACATGGTGTCTTATTAATACCACTAGCCTAAAGCACAGGCCCCGACCGGCTTTCCTGAGACTGTGCTGTTACACCATACTTGCCTGCTTTCAATTTCAGGCAACACTTCAGGGGGGTGGGAGCAAGGCTGACATCAATTGGCCCCACCCCCCATGCCAAAAAACTCTGTTATTCGTGGGCCGCGGAGAGGGGGCAGGGCTTAAATGACGCGATCTCCTCTCCACAGACCCGCAATTTCAGGTAATTAAACCAACGGGCAAGAGGGAGCGGGGGCAATTACCAGAATGGGGGAGACTTGCCCACCTTCCGGGGGGCCGGGAGGCAGACCCGATTTCCGGCCATTCCGGGAGGGTAGGCAAGCCTGTGTTACACAGAGGGTGACGTCAAATAAAAATAATGACCTTTTATACTAGCAAAAATAACCTGGGATTTTAGGGGTTATTCTTGTCCATTCTCATGGGGGACTGATGGTGGTGTATGTGCATACGCAGGGTCATTTCTGCGCATGTACATACGCTGGGTGCCTGAGGTCACGGCGAACATGGTGTTTGCTGGGCGTACGCACCCAAGTGTGCTGGCGGCAATCGGAGAGTGGCACGGGGCGGCAATCCAGGTCACTTACATAGGGGAACATAGAGGTGTCTCAGATATGCGAGCGCTGAAGAAATAATTTCATGGTGGTTCCAGAGGGGGTGCTGCAGCGAAGTCCAAAATTCAGTCGATTTTTCTCCCCCTATTTAAATTGTAATTTGTGCTGCAGCCCCGCCACTAGTAGCCACACAGCCGGTGGCTACTAGTGGCAGCCCCAGGGGTGGGGCTGCAGCACAGTTAAAAATTCAAATAGGGAAGCCACGCCAACTGCCACCAACGGCCATTCCTAACTGACTCAATGGCAGTGGGTGTGGCTCCTCTCTTTGAATTTTGAACTGTACTGCAGCCACACCCCTGGAGCCGCCACTGGTATAGACACATCCCCTTCAGTTGTGCAGGGGGTCCCTGTAATTAGAGCAAGGTCTGGCTAGGATGCCACACATCTCATGCTACTGGGGTGCAAATATTCCCTTGTCATCCATGATTTGGATCTTCTTGGGAAAAGGCAGAAGTTCGTCGGTACGAGTTTACACTTCTCCATAGTGTGCCTATATAGAGTTTTGTATCTGCCACGCCCAGTCACGCTTTTATTTGACTGAGATGTCTTCTAAGAGAAGACATGCACTCAAAGGCCGGACCACAGCTGTAGACGCGTATTCCAGTCATAATCACATCCACTGTGACATTGTCACGCTCTCTGACTTAGATTTCTAATAACACCTAGAGAAAGAGAGAAATACTCCTAAGTCTAACGGAATACGCTGCGCTATATAAGAAACTGTTAATAAATAAATAAACGAGTCAACATTTAACCCTTTCCTTTTCATATCTCGGATTCAGGCTACTGTGAAAAATAAACAGTACATTGGTACAGAAAATCAGTTCACTATCAGATAACATAATAAGGAATACGTACGGGATGACAGTGGTCAGAATCACTGTATTTACCCTCTCCATCCTACCCTCCCTAGTCCTCCTTATAAGATGCCTAACCCTAACCTTCTCGTCTTAGTGCCAAACCCTAACTCTCTCCCCCCAGCAGCCTAGCCCTAACCCCTTAGTGTCTAATCGTAACCCCCCCCTGCAGCCTAACTGCGCTCAGCACACTGTTTTATTCTCCCACCGCGCCATAGTGGATGGTATGGTGTGAACTGCTCCAGGTCTTTCCCGCCACTACTCTGGGCCTTTCCCACCACGCCATAGTGGTTGGTAGGGTGTGAATTGCTCCGGGCCTTTCCTGCCACTGATCTGGGCCTTTCCCACAACTGCTCCGTGCCTTTCCCGCCACAGCTCCGGGCATTTCCCACCACTGATCCGGGCCTTTCCCACCACTGCTCCGGGCCTTTCCCACCACTGATCCGCGCCTTTCCCACAACCACTCCAGGCCGTTGCCACCACTGATCCGGGTCTTTCCCACCACTGATCCGGGCCTTTCCCACCAATGCTCTGGGCCTTTCCCTCCACTGATCCAAGCCTTTCCCACCAATGCTCAGGGCTTTTCCCACCACTGATCAGGGCCTTTCCCGTCATTGCTCCAGGCCTTTCCCGCCACTGATCCAGGCCACTGCTTCTGGCCTTTACGGCCACTGATCCACGCCTTTCCCACACTGATCCAGGCTACTGATCCGGGCCTTTCCCACATCTGATCCGGGCCTTTCCCACCACTGATCCGGGCCTTTCCCACCACTGCTCTGGTGTTTCTGCCAAACATCGACTCGCATTCCCTTTCTGTCACTGTAACAGAAATGACAGCTTGGCTGTTACAGGTTCTAAGAACATTTAGTAGAGAAATATTCCGAGCAGTTAGAATGGAGATGATCGGGGCAGAATAAAAATGGCTGTAAATTGGCCATAACGGAGGAGCGGATTTGCCTGAAGCTACTTAAATCATTACTCTAATTCAATTACCTATTCAATATGTATGGGAAGAAAAAGAATCAGAGTTTGTCCTCTGAACTAGATGAATTCAGCCTCACAGCAAGTATAGGGAACACGGATCCCTCGCTATTCCATGCCTGTCAGTTCCTTTGCTGTAAAACATGAGGATGTTTCAATTACGCCGAATGGAACTTTATTACGATCCCTTCTCCACGACCTTGCGGTCAGGAAAAAAAAGCATTCAACCGACGGGATGTAGATGCCAAAAGCTAGGATTACCCTAATGTATTTAACCCTTGCATTACAGAACAATACTGTGTGACTTTGGCAGGGTTCTCCTGCGCTACAGTATTCCTGATCCTCGTTACGTGCTCATCCGCCCATGCTGCATCCTGTTATTCTTGCTGTGGTTGAAGTCACACCAGGGATCACTGGCCCAGATGCTCTCAGCACCATTATTGAATAGCCAACCGTACCCTAATGCTAACAC
The DNA here is from genome assembly GCF_055691185.1 of Crinia signifera. NCBI lineage: Eukaryota > Metazoa > Chordata > Amphibia > Anura > Myobatrachidae > Crinia > Crinia signifera. The sequence goes on from NC_139227.1 coordinate 114,795,969, forward strand.
ACTAGTAGCTATTCTCTAAACTCCGTTAGGATTAATGTAGATCAGGCATGGCCAAACGATGGCCCTCCAGCTGTTGTAAAACTACAAATCCCATCATGTCTTGCCACAGTTTTGCTATTGGGGAATGATAAATTTATGGCAATGCATGCTGGGATGTGTAGTTTCACAACAGCTGGAGAGCAACAGTTTGGCCATGCCTGATGTAGATGAACATCATCCCCGTTAGGGTGTAGCGGATCAACAATAGCTAGATGGGCAATCATTGGTCGATCACTAACGGTCAAACGCGTCTAGTTAGATGCCTTAAAAATGGTTCCTGAAATAGGAATCTCCCTCTCTCCCTGCAGTCAGCAAGCTCCCTGATTTTACCTAACCCCATACTTGCCGACTTTTCGAGAAGCCTCTCCGGGAGAAGCCCGGAGAGGACAGCCGGATCTTCAGGCCAGGGGGCGGGGCTGATGACTGAAATCCCCCAATCCAGGCAAATGGCGCGATTCGCGGGTCCGTGAGTAGGGGGCAGGGCTAAAATGCAGAGAAATGACGCGATTTGCGTCATTTTAGTCGCGCCCCATACCGCAGACCTTTGAAGAACCGGTAATTAGTGCGGTAAGAAAGGGGGTGCGGGGGCTGCCGGGCAAAATCGGGAGGATTGACGACCTTCCCGGGGGGGGGGGGGGGGGGGGGTAGCCTCCCGGCAATTCCGGGAGGGTAGACAAGCCTGCCTAACCCACATTATGCAGCTGTTACATTTTTGGAAAAAGAAAAAAAAAACATAATCAGAGATATAAACATTCAAATGGGATCATCAGAAGCATCCCCCTCCATTGGTTATAAAGCACCCAGGGGCAGGTGTATTAATCCTGGTGAAGAGATAAACTGGAGTTAGAGTGGAAGGAGATAACCCACCAGCCAATCAGCTGTGTTTGAAATATGACAGCTGGGAGCTGATTGGCTGGTGCGTTACCTCCTTCTACTTTATCTCCAGTTTATCTCTTCGCACAGGCTTAATACATCTGCCCCAATGATGCCTTACGGCTACATGCATTTTATATAAGGTTCCTCGTGGCCACTTATATGGAACCACGTGTAACACACAATACATGAACAAGCCCTGACACGTATCAGTGTCTTTTCTCCAACAAGGACAGTAGATCTTACGGACTGCTTCTCTACTATGGATGTAAGTCATTGTATGACTCGCCTGATGTAGCAGCGCATGTCCGCGATTCTAGGTGTCACCTTCACAATCTCCCTGATATCGGGTTCCCCTCCCGGAGGACCAGGGGGCCGGGAGGGGGACCCCATATCTCCCTCCAAGCTTTTATACATACGGCAGGTACTTTTTCTCTGTGAATGGTACTTTATCTCTCTCCGTTATCCCCCTTTGCGCTTTCATACATATACCCCATGGGTTGATACTTTATCTCCATCCACATTATCCCTCTCCATGATTTCATACATACACCGCATGATCTAATAATACGGTACACATTGAGGTTAACCATTCGAGGTCCCGAGATTCCTTTATTTCTCTTAGAACCGTTCCCGTACATGGTTAAAGTTGAGCAGCACGTTGCTATGTACCCTTCCCTTTCACCCTCCTACAAAGCGAAAGCTGGTGAAAGGCAGACGCAAACACAGGCTAATATAATAAGACAAAAGGACGGGAAAGAGATATTTGAACGATATAACATGTAGTAACTATAGACTTTAGAAAGAATGCGCATGGTTATATTGCTCAGCCTGGAAGCAAGCACAGATCCTTTCTGGATGCCTAGGAGACAGCAGCGTCCCTGTGCTCTGATATTTCACCAAACCCTGTGAATTCTGCTGGGCTAAATAAACATTACAGTGCTGCTAATCACATCCACTGAGGGAAACTGCACTTCAGTCCAGGATCTGGCGAAGATCAGAGCTTTTTCTCTTGGAATCCCAGCTGCAGCTCAGTGGAACCCTCACCTTTTTTTGTAGCTTTTTATTCTGCCATGGGACTGTTTTTGCAACCTTTGTTCCTGCACTATGTTGCTGTGACTTGTTCTCTGGTTGTTTATGGATATATGGATGACACTATAGAGAAAGCCGTGAAATCTGAGGGATATTGTAGCAGAATTCTAAGAGCACAAGCCGGCACAAGGAAAGAAGGGTATAATGAATTTTCTCTAAGAGTAGAAGGCGACCCGGATTACTACAAACCGGGAAATACTTACAGGGGTGAGTGGCAAGTGGGGGGGTGGGGGGGGGGGGGGGTGGGGGGGACATCTGGGATGTTGCACGTTGTGTTTTTTGTATATGTTTTTACATGACTGCTGGATGTTTAAGTACAAGCACATAATTGGCAGAATAACAATGATCTGTACTCTTATGTTCTATGGTTTGGAAACCCACAGTGTTACCAGGATGTTTCAGTGCACTGCATATTATTATTATTATTATTATTATTAGCAGTTTCTTATATAGCGCACACATATTCCGCAGCGCTGCACAGAGTATAGTTGACCATTCACACCAGTCCCTGCCCCAGTGGAGCTTACAATCTATATCCCCTACCACATGTACATGCACACACAGACATTCTAGGGTTAATTTTGTTGGGAGCCAATTAACCTACCAGTATATTTTTGGATTGTGGGAGGAAACCGGAGTGCCCGGAGGAAACCCACGCAAGCACTGGGAGAATATACAAACTCTGCACAGTTAGAGCCATGGTGGGATTCGAACCCATGACCTCAGTGCTGTGAGGCATGAAATCCCTTAAATTGTAATGACAGTATATTAAACTGTTATTATTATACTTTATTTACAGTATATGGCGCCACAAGGGATCCGTAGCGCCCAATCTTTAAAGCTATAGAATAGAATACAATAGAATCGATGCAAAAAGACTTTCTGAAGGTTTTACAAAAAAAAAGTCATCTCTGAATTGATTCCATCCATAACGGACAGCCGATATATACTTATAAGAAGTATACAGGAACCGCACACAAGGGGTGCAGCTTTTTAGGCTTCTGGGTAAGCCTGAATCGACACGTTACACATGCTGACATTGAGTAATTTTAAACATGAGATGTCAGCTGGAGATAATTACTTACAGCCCATTTGTGCAGCTGATCCTTCGCTGCCCGCATCCGACCGCTTTGAAAACACACTGTGATATTTTGATTGGCAATCTCAGAGCTTTCCCAGCTCGGGCTTCGGCACAGAATGTGATAGGGTGTGATCACGCCCAGTCCTACTGTACCGTTATACACCTGGGTGCTGCATGTGGCGCTCCAAACTCTTCTTATCTACCTGCGAACACATCTATCGCACCTAGAAGACAGATTGGGTTTCTACTAACAAAGATCCCAGATGATGTGGCTGTAACTTACATATGTGTCTGTATTATTGCAGCACAGTTGAGACCTTTGTGCCTTTCACAGTCACAAGCTGGTGCAATTTGTGTCAGAAGCTGTGAGTTTGTACTTAAATGTGTGGTTATTGCACACTGATCAGCGACAGAAGGACTCATGGATTTTTTTCCTTCTTTTTGCTGGATATCAGATAAAACCCAGCCCGAGGCTTTTCCCCAGCTGTTAATAACCTGCTAATGCTGAGGGTTCAGCTGCAGATCTGCCTGCTGCTTGTTACCAGATAGCCCTTCTCTGGCATTTCCCATCTCCGAAATGCAATTTGTGCTTTGTGCACAGACAGTACTAGAACTTTCGGACATGAGTGGCAGATATATGCCACTGGGTATAACGTGGACTGGTGATGCACACAAAGATAGCACTTTGTTACGCTGTCCTTTGTTTTGTGATTGGAGTTCATTGTATTCAGTTTGGGAATGTATAAAATGTTATCAGCCCTCTCAGTCAGCATTCCCCAAACTCTGCCATGACAGTGCAGGTTTCAATGATATCTATGCTTGAGCACAGGTGGATAAATTAGTACCTCCATTTTATTTAATAATGTGAGCTCAAGCATGGACATCCTTAAAACTTGGTGGAGTTTGCCTAACTCTAAGTGAATTTCAGGAAGTACCAGGAGAGTTTGAAAGACTTGTGAGTTATGTAATAGGGGGACTAAGTAAAAACCGGAACCAAACAAGACCCCGGAACGCCGGACTGGACATCAAGCTTTGCATTCCCGGAGCCTGTAGTGTCCGGTCGGGGGGATGCCTGTGATAAACTTGCACTGGGGACATGAAGAAAAAATGAGATTACAGCCTCCCTGTGTGGTCCGGACTGTTTGGGTTTTTGCTACATGCCCAGGACCATACAGGAAGGCTTTATTCTCCCCGTTGTGACAGGCAGCCCCCCCCGACAGGACGCCCCCTGACCAGACATCCCAGAGTTTGATGTCCGATCCGGCATTCTGGGGTCTTGTCCGGGTCTGGTTTTTACCCATACCCTGTAATAGGTTCTGACAAAACAGAAGGGGGACATACTAAAAGGGAATGACAGTGGAATGACAGTGTGGTCTGCTGATAAGGAATGCAAATTCAGTATAATGGGAGACAATGTCATTTATATGTATATTTCTGAAATTATTCAACATATCAACTATATTTTTGGTACACATCTTGCTAAGTCCATTACACATATGTTACATGCAGAATGACGCGGAATGACGGCTGCCTCTGTCATTCCTTTTTAGTACATCCCTCCCACTCTCATCAAGTTCGAGGCTAAATTTAAAACTAGACTTATGATTGCTGTTTATTTGGCAGTGGACTCTCTAAAATCCCTGCAGTTCTGTATTCTTACAACACTCCAGTGGTTACCAAAAGTGTTCCTCAATGCAGTCCAGGTTTTAAGGATATCACAGCTTGAGCATGGATATCCTTAAAATCTAGAGGCGAATGGACTAGGAAACTATTGTTGTATGCCGGTGAGTAACGGAACCCCAGAATTTCCAATGTAGGAGGAACAGTCACATCCA